>NC_143510.1:59817635-60144635 GCF_031878675.1 Megascapheus bottae
CTCCTTCCTCTCTCTAATTCCTCTTCCTATTTAGTGCTTTTTTTATGATACTGATTAGTAACTCTCTTATTGGAATAATTTGTATTCAAAGCTTCTCCTTTCACACAAGCTCCTTGATGTCAAAATGGCATTCTAAGGGGAGAAGTGTGTGAATATATGTTTATATATTTGGAGATTTTTTCCCCTGAACTTCAAAAGGTTGTACAAGGGGATTACAATCCAACATGTGCTTCTACATGTCCAGTGCTTTCTAATCAGTGTCACCTTTCCCATCATTCTTCCCAATCCTAAAAAATGGCGTTCTGTTACTGCCCCCCCCAATAGCAAGTTCTTTAGTATCTGCTTGCATAACTCAAAACATACTTGCTAAGTAGAAACTGATAGATATAATGACAATAATAATAAGCCAGTGCTTCTACGTTAGTAAAGTGAACTCCATATGATCCACTCACACTGACATAAAAATTTACCTGAAGCACCTACCTACTACAAATAATTTAAAACTTTAAAAAATTTAGTTTGGCTTAGTGGTAGAGTGCTTGCCTAACATGCACAAAGCCTGGGTTCGATTCCTCCATACCACATACATACATAGTTTTCAAAGCTAAAGGAAGTATGCACTGTTGGAATGATGTAGGGCTCTCATAGCACAGCTAGAAAAGTCATCTTTACTGTACTTATGTCATTAACATTCACCTAAATAGTAAGGTTGAATACTCCAAAAATGGCAATTTCTGAAAAGGAAGTCCGTTGCCTAGGGTTAGGTTTCCATGCTCCCGGTCTTTAGATTCATGCATAGCATTGAAGGGAAGCAATGCTGTGGTCCTTAGAAAAACTGAATTCTAGTTTCAGCTTAATATCAGAAGAGCTACCACGGAAAGCTTACAAAGCACGATTTTATGTTAAAATAATCTCATTTAACTTCAGCAATGACTTCAGGATTTTGTTAAGAAAACAGAAGGTCAAAAATCATTTGGCTCATAAGCTTTCATGGGGGCCATTACTGGGGCTTAGGGGGCCTCATATTTGTTCAGGTCCTTGCTCCGTTGTTCTACTTCCAGTCTGGCATTTTGCTACTGGTTAGCTTTGAGCAGTGGTCCTACAGTAGCTAGTAGATCCTAAGTAACTAGGATTGTATGCATAAGCCACTAGTGGCTGGCTACCTTCATAAAATCTTACTTTTCTTGCTTTTATTCTCCTTCCTTTCATCCTATCTTTTAACCATGAGCACAAATCTTCAACAAACCTGAGTTTCTTATAACTTAATGGAGCTATCTTCCTAAAACTATACTTCCTTCCATTGAACATTGTGTTACAGGAAGAAAATAAAGCTTTAATGACTGTTATTTAGAGCCAAGTGCAAGTCTAAGTTCCTTCCCTTTCCATCTCTTTCAGGAACATGTTCCTCTATAAAATAGGAGATAAACAACGTTCTTCAAAAAGTATGCTGAAGTGCTTTGTTTCAATGCAAGGGAAATACACTGTTACTTTGAGAACTCTAAATATTAACACAACTTCAAGACAAAGTACAATGTTAGTGACAACACTAACAAGTTTACATAATTTTAACTGCAACCACCTGTTTTAACCATTTCCTAATATGTTTTTTGACAGATACCAATGGGTTACACCTATATTCCTGGCTACTCAGCAGGCTAAAAATGAGTATTTAGCCTATTCCTGGGTAGGAAATTCCATGAAACTCATCTCCAATTAGCCACCAAAAAGCCAGAAGTGGAGCTGTGGCTCAAGTGGTTGACTGCTAGCCTGGAGTAAGGACTAATGGACAGCACCCAAGCCCTGTTCAAGCCCCAGTACTAACACATACACACACACACACACACACACACACACACACACACACACACACACACAAAACCTTATTCACCTTAACAAAAATAAAATATTTTTCTCTGTGTTGCATAGCTACATATAGATTTGATAAGAGTTGTGTCTGCATTTCTAAAATAAATCACAAAATCTAAAGTATAAACCTCATAAACAGAAAGTTCAATACCTACAATGCATTAGCCAGCAGTGTCTATATAACTTACAGGGTATGGTCCATGCTATGATTAACACTATTGCCCTTGGCTGCTGCGATTGAGGGTGTACTTAATAGTGTTGACCCAGGAGGTATGATGGTGTCTGTTTAGGCCCAGTGGTTTATCTATTTTCAAATCAGACTCCAAGCAGGAAGCATTTCTTCCTACCAAGGACATTTAAAGCCTGCCTCCTAACTTCACAGAACACAGAAGACAGCGATTACAGCATAGACAACAGAGATGAGGATGTTCCAGTTAGAAATATATTACGTGACTACAGCCAGCAATTTGCAGAAGAGAGAGAGAGAGAAAGTGGGGGGAGGGACAGGCAGGCACAAAGCCTCACTTAGAATTCCACAGATAAATCAAGCCTCTGGTCTCTACTTAAAAGCTGCATTTCAAGTGCATAAGTAAAGAACCAAACAGAATTATAATAAACCCATAGCCAAACTCAGACATCCTCACAGCTGCAAAAGCTCCAAGGAGATCATGTATGGACCAGAATTATTTCCATATCCTTAGTGGTTAAAAAAAAAACAACTTTCATCAAAGCATGTTATCAAAGAGAAACCCAGGACTAATATTAAAAAAAAAACACCACTGAAAGTCTTGCATATTTTATCAGTAAGAAAATACAGAAAAAATATGAGATAATAATAACTGGTTTCTTGTTAGATACCTCTTGACAAATCCTAGGGTTGTTCTCATAAAGCATCAGTATCATAAAGCTGCCAACAGTATCTACTTTATTGAATACCTTCTATGTGCCAAATATTGCCCTAAGAGCTTTACATGTACTAATTCATTCAACATTCCGAATTCTAGAAGTTAATTGTATTACTGTTATCTCCATTTTCTAGATGAAGACACTCTCAGTAACCTGCCCATAAAGTGGGAAGTGACAGACCTGTGGACATGGTGTTACTACTAACTACAAAGTTCATCCAGATGCTAGTGGTCTATTGACTAGAAAATGTAGACTTTGTCCATTAGGGTCAAGATAATGTTGTTTCATGTTGACAGATTAAATAATGGTCAGCTCCTCTTACACAAATGTGTTAGCATACTATAAGTTTGAGTATACTAGCAATTTATTCTGATTATTTAGTGGCTTCAAACAATAATTATCAGTTTATTTCGCTCATGAGTCTGTAATCTGGGCGGGGTTCTTTTCTGCTCCACATACTATCAGTTGAAGTGACTAACAGGTTGTAGAGAGGAAAGCTCATCCACTCATTGAGTTGATGCTAGCTGTCAGTAAGAACCTTAGTTTGGGCAGCCAGCCGGGCTAGCTAGTTTCCGAGAACAAGTATCCCCAAAGAATAAGGAAGTATATGACATTTTTATGACTTAGTTTCACAAGTCAAGTGTATCACTTTCAACTATTAGTTAAGACAGTTACCATGGTAGCCCATATTCAAAGAGAGACAACATACACACCAGTCAAAGGAAACAATGCCAATGCCATGTAAGAAGAATTTGTGGTATAAAATATATTGTGGCAACTGTCTGTGGAAAATATGATGTCACAACAGGACAATTAGAATGATTCAAATCTAAATATAGTAGGCCTAACACAATAAATAGAGTGATGCCAACAATATCCTACTATAATTATCTATTTTGTGAGTTATTTTTAAGACAAAATTTACACTACATAAATTTCCTTCCATCCTAGGCTCCAAGATATTCTTATTTACAATATATAATTGTCTGATTTAATTTAAACTTCCCAGGGACCAAATTTGAGATTAAATCACCCTTTTAATGGGAATAGTTAGGGAATCAGGATTGATGTCATTAAAGATTAGATTTTTTTCCATCGTCAAGTTAAAGCATAGAAATGAGCACTGCCATTCAGGCTTTCAAAGATAAAATGTCATTTCAAGTAACACCTATTACCTCTGAAACATTTCATCTTACCCTAAAAGAGCACCATAAATCAAAATCTTGTTTCTCTTTGCCAAGATGGCATGTCATTTGTAGATCCTGCATTGAGGACACTAAAAAACAACTCCATCATGGTAATTCATGAGACCCTGGGTCAATGGTCAGCAACAGCTATTGACTTTGTTCTGAGTACAAGTACTCAGTGCTTTTTATATCTAAAATTCAGGGCCATCTTTTCAGATGGGCTGCCCAGTTTTTCTCTTCATGATCATTTTTCACCAAAACACCATTCTCCAGCAGAAATGTCCTTCCCTTAACTGACCTACATCTCATGTTTTAAACTCAATAATATGTTTTTGTTTCTATAAATTCTCTAAACATACACTCCTAATCCAATCAAGTTAATATATCTGCATTGGTAATTTTCTGTCTGAAAAATTATCTGTAGACACATGGACTTTCACAAGAAAATTCTAAGAAGCTTGGAGATGCCATCCAAAGAAACAGTACACTGGAGTTTCACCCATTTGGGGGTCTGTAAGGTAAAGAAAGGATTTAACAAGAGCATTTAGGCCTTCCACCTTAGCATAAAGCTTAACAGAGTCTGAGGAAGGTGAAATAGATCAGAATAGAGCTGAATGTTAGGATTTTTCTAAGAAAAATGAATAGTTAAGAATCTAGAGAGCAGAGTATCGAAGAACAGATAGGGAGAGAGAAATACATTTGTCCCCTAATAGAATGAAGGTACTGTCAAGATAAGAGTTACTGCTGTTGGTTCATTCAGTGCAATGCTCCCAACTCCTAAAATGCCTGACTAGTAGCAGATATTCAACAAGTATTCAATGAATGAATGAATGAATGAATGAATGAACAAACAAACGAATGGCATTGACCAATTGTCATAAACCTCAAGATAAGGCACAATGTAGGGGTGCACATGTGTAATCCCAGCTTCACAGTGGAAAACTAATGATTGTTAGTTTCAGAGCAGCCTGGGCTACTCTCCTGAACAAATTAGCCAGGGTAATATGCTGAAGTGTAGAGTTGACTGTAATATAGAGTTGGGTTTCCCTGTGACACATGTTAAGGAATACAGATATGTCTGCCTGGAGAAAAAACATCCACATCAACACAATGGGTTTTTCTCTCCCCTTGTGGAAAATAGCCGTATCTGAACCCTGCTCTTTTAAAGAGAGTAGTTAAGTTGTGAAGAAGACACTAAAGAGCACAGCTAGCTTACTTCCCATTCCCATAGGCCCAGTCTTTTGTTTTTCTTTTTAGGAAACGTTTCCTATTGGCCCCTTTTCTCTGCCTAGTCTCACTAATCACTTTGATTCTGGAATATTAGTCAAGAGCACTCACATGAGCACAGGCTGGGCAGGCCACAGGATGGACTCTTTCCTTCCCCACAAGCCTCTGTAACTCTAGCTCTGGGTGGATTCCAGGCTTACCTCAGTCCTTAAGTAGCTAGCAATGGCCAAATCATCTAACTTCAAGAGCCTCATCTACTCACTTATTAAACTAGAGGCTGGGAATAGATAAAGCCTGTAGCCTCTTCTAGTCACAAGTTCTTCTAATCAATAAGTAATTAAGAAAGGACTTCAAACTATAATTTTCCTTAATGGTATAAAATAATGTTGCTAGTTAATTCTTTCTTGTAAAGTAATTGTGTCATTTATTTTGTCAATCAATAAATAAATGTTTACTAGATACTTGCTACATACATAGAACTGTGGTACTTCTTGGTTAGTCTAGCATCTGTATGTTAGATAATATATGCTTAAGTTTGTGGCCAATAATTTGGGAATTTAAGGTTCATGTTCCAGATTCTGATAGAGTACATGGTGTACTTGTTCATCCAATTATTCAAGAGACAGTGAAGAAGCTAAGTGATCAACAATTAACCCTCAATGAACAATTCATTTGACTGTTGCACAAAGGATGTTGTTCCATTTCTGCGATTTGATAACATGCTTAACTCTGTGAATGAAAATAATAGACAGCTAAAGTGGCAATCACAACTTTCATCTACAGATATTCACAGGAACTGAATGCCAATTTAATTACCACCTATGAGCACTATGACCTATTTCAAAGTTCTATCTGCACAACTGAACCCTAAGATATGTACTCTGAATCTCAACTATGAATCACAAAACACTGGTTTTTTTAAAATTTATTTTTTATTGTAATTAGTAAAAGGGTTACATGATATTTGCCAGATAGAAGGTGCATTAATTCACATACATTGATACCCTTTCACATGTCTTGGTACCCATTTCCCTCCCCCCTCACACCCCCCACCCATCTTGGTTTTCCCCCCTTCCCTATCAAATTTCAAATATCCAAATACAAGTAAATTCAATATATCAGATAACAAAGTGAGATACTATACCAATATGAGATAACCAAGGGACAGCAAAGGAGATGAGAGACAACATAGTACATTAAGGACAAAAATCATTCATTATATGGCTTTTGTTTCAATATCCTGGAGGTCATTTCAATTAGCTTCACATTATATGGCCTTATGTATCAAGATTTTGCTCTATTGCAGATCTCTGCTAGTAGAGCCCAAGGTTTCTACTGATTATGACGAATGAGGGCAACCATTGGGCCTAAGTTCCTTTGAGTCTGGCTTACTTCACTTAATATGATTTTTTCTAAGTCTTTCCATTTCCTAACAAATGGGGCAATGTCATTCTTTCTGACAGCAGCACAGAATTCCATTGTGTACAAATACCACAACTTGTTGATCCACTCATCAACTGAGGGACATCTAGGTTGGTTCCAAATCTTTGCTATGGTGAATAGTGCTGCAATGAACATTGTTGTGCTAGTGGGTTTAGTATGTCCTTGTTTCTGGATGGTTGGGTAAATGCCAAGTAGTGGAATTGCTGGGTCATAGGGGAGTTCTATGTTGTAATTAATAGAAGGGTTACATTATATTCACCAGATAGAAGGTACATTACCTTACAAACACTGATACCCCTTCTCATGTTTTTGTCCCAATTTCCCTCTCCCTACCTACTCCCTAACAAAATTCTCTTTTAAGAACTGAAGTTTTCAGGACTTATAAGCAATTTCTGACCTGCATTCTCATATCTCTGATTTTCTGTATTAATCAGCTACTCTTCTGCTAAGGCTGCTGGAGCTTCACAGTTAACACAAATTACTGACTGGAAACTCACTGTTTCTTATTTTGGGTGGCCAACTGTAGCACAAAACAGGAAGGTTTTACTGAGTGAATGTAGTGAGGTTTTTTTGAGGTGTATGGAATTTGGGAGATGTCACAGTGAAGATCAATGTGTCCTTGGAAGGGAGACATAGCTATGGAAATCTTCCTTAAGCAATTAAAGGGGCGTCTGGTCTGTTTGCCTGAAGGGTTTGGAGTAAGACCCATCTGTTTGTATCCTTATACAAGTGGCCTGATAGCAAAATTGGCTTTAGTTCTTCAGATGGACACATCAAAATAGGTTATTAATTATCATTAAAGGGAAAATTTTCATCTTACTTGTACAGAACTTTTTTTAAGAGTGAAATACGTTAAGATTAAAATACAGTGTTTTTTTAGAATTAAGCTGCCAACTGTCTAGAATTGCAATTAAGGGGGGGGGGAAGCAAAAAGACATCGTCACTATACAAGGAAGAAAATAATGGTGATATTTGTTTGTTAGTGTGAAATGGAATCCAGGCTCCAACATAAGGCTGGCAGCCCCCAAGCCTTTAATAGAATTTGAATTAAACTGCAGGAGTAAAAACTTAATCATCTCTATTGATCACTGCAGTAGAGGAGGGAGTGAAGGAAATTACAAATGATTTGAAAGAAATTATAAAGTTGAAGAGAAAACGAAAACAGTAAAAACTATGTACCAAGGTATTATTCAGAAAATTAAATAATAATGGGACATGAATGTAAAAGAGGAACTGTTTGTGAAAGATATAAGGAGCAAAGAGAAGGCACTATAGGATAAGGAGGATGGAAGGATGATATCTGCCTTTAGACATAAAAACAAAACAATGAAATCGATATGACATTACTGCAGAAAGGGAGAACAAGGAAGAGGAAGAATGGAAATGCAATAAAGGAGTGAACATGCTCAAAAGGATACTATTTACATGTGTGGGATTACCACAATGGAACCTTCATGTATTGCTAAAGTATGTGAATTCAGAAATAACATTTTTAAGCCAGGCATCATTGGCTCATGCCTGTAATATTAGCTACTCAAGAGTGTGAGATCTGATGACGACAGTTTGAAGCCAATCCTAGCAGGAAAGTCTGTGAGGTTCTTACCTCCACTAAAACTACCAAAAAGCCGCAATTAGAACTGGGCTCAATAGTGTTCTATCATTGAGCAAAAGAAGCTCAAGGACAGTGCCCAGGCCCTGAGTTCTCGGACCAGAACAAAATAAATAAATTAATTTATTTATTTATTAATTTATTTATTTATTAATTTATTTATTTATTTTAATTAAAAAATTAAGATTTCAGAGAATTGACATACTAATGACAGTCTAAGAGCCCTATTTTACACTGACTAGTAATACATTACTTATAAGTCACTAATAGGCAAAGCCATAAAAAGGAGAAGGAGATATAACAAGTTCTGACAAAATGAAAAATCTAAGAAGGAAGAATTTGTTTTTTAAAAATCTATGGAAAAGTTGTCAAAACTGTATAAAATATGTACTTAGCATTGGCTACATTCAATGTATAGGTCTAGGTTTGAGACATACAGAATTTTTAAAACTTTACAAAAACAAACTCATCTGCGACCAGAAAGGAAAAGAAGAAAAATGGAAGCTAGTAAATATTGAGAATTTTGTGTGTCAAGCTCTACATAATGTGGTTTGTAGCCACAAGGCCCACAACACTCACAAACATTTTACACAGTATTCACAAACAACAAGGCTTGCTCAAGGTCACATAGCAGGGTGGTTAAACTACGACAGAAAACCATTATATCCATCCTTTTGAATGTATCTAAGTAATATGCATAACAGTCTAGAAGATAGGAACAATCGAATATTATTATCCAGACTTGTTATCCTGACTCTACAAAAAATCCACAATAGGAAAAAAAATATGTAATCATGATTAGAGATGCCACTTCTTTTATATATTCACAGGAATAAGGCATTGTCACGGCAGGCAGGAAAAAAAGAAATATTTCTTATGTGTAGCTGCATGAAGAAAACTCCAGCAGAAATATTTATCAGGCAGGCAGGAAAAAAAGAAATATTTCTTATGTGTAGCTGCATGAAGAAAACTCCAGCAGAAATATTTATCAGTGTCAAGGATAAAAGTAAAATATGAAATAACTAATGAAAATATTGTGTTCATTTCTCCAAATAATCATTATTTCTAAGTGAAAGAACGCAGGAAAATAGGAAGACAGCTTACACACCATAATTTTTCAATAATGGGCAACATATTCATAAGCTCATTTTGTAAAAACCCAAATGATTTATTAATAATACTGTTGAAATAAATTCAGTTAGATATTTAATAGTGATATCAAAGTAACACACAAAAAGCAATTTAATATGCTCAAAACATATTAGTAATACTAAGTCTATTTTCATCAATAAGACTCCCGGTATTTGTCAAACAGAACAATTCTTTAATTCTCTAGGGGTATGTTCAACCAGAGGCCATCTCAATTTAGATTCCAGATTAGCAACACTAATGGGAGCTGTTAGCCTGGATTTCAGCAGTAGCATGTGAGACAAAATGCTTTGACAGAACAAGACACATTCCAACACTCCTCAAAAGTGACTTAAATAGACAAAAATGTCAAGGGAGTGCTGAAATATTTTCAACCATTTTCCAATTTATAAAAATATTATAAGTTTCCTTATAGACATTGACTCTTGAATCCTGTCTACATGAAAGCAATGGTCTGCTTTATGGACATGTGGGAAAAACTGCAGAATGTTAAAATATGATTCACGGTCATCAAAATCTGTGAGCTTAGCCTGGCATGGTGGCTCACACCTGTAACCCTAGCTACTCAGGAGACTGAGATCTGAGGATCACAGTTCAAAGACAGCCTGGGTACTAAAGTCTGTGAGACTCTTATTTCCAATTAAACAATCAGAAAACTGGATGTGGTGCTGTGGCTCAAGGGATAGGGCAGTAGTGTTGAGCTGAAGAGCTCAGGAGCAGCACCCAGGCTCAGAGTTCAAACCCCAAAACTGACCACCACCACCACAACAACAACAAAAAAAATCTGTGAGCCCCTTCTATGACTGTGACTTCATGCTCTATGTGCTGCACAATTCATGGAGAAGCAATAATTCTACTGATTTTTAAGACCAACTCAGTAACAAAGCATGAATAAGCACTAGTACTTGGTAATCACATATTATACTAGAAACTTCATACCTGTACCTAAGATTTTTCAGTTTTGTGTAACACTGATGGTTCAGACCTATAATCCTAGCTATTCAAGAGGCTGAGATCTGAGAGTATAGTTCAAAACCACTCTGAGAAGGAAAATCCATAAGACTTTTCTCTCCGATAAACTACTCAGATAAAACCAGCAGTGGCACAATGGCTCAAGTGGTAGAGTACTAGATACGAGTAAAAGAAGCTTAGGCCTTAAGTTCAAACCCCAGGATGAGCACAAAACAAAATTGATTCAGTTTTAAATTGGGTGCCAGTGACTCATGATTGTAATGCTGGCTACTAAAGAGGCTGAGATATGAGGATCACAATTCTAATCCAGCCCTGTCAGGAAAGTCATGAGACTCATCAAATTAACCAGCAAAAAGCTGGAAGTAGATCTATGGCTCTAGTGCTAGAATGATAGTCTTGATAGAAAAAAAAAAAAAAAGGGACAGCACCCAGGCCCTAAGCTCAAACCCTAACATCAGTACAAAAAAAAGTAAAGCAAAGATATGAAACTCCCACAATTATAAAAGAAAAAAAAAGAGAAGTATTGTACACCTGTGATCCCAGCTCTGCTGGAACTCAAAGTAGAAGAGGGATGACTCAAGGGATAAGCAGAAGACAGTATCAGAAAAACAATCTCCAAGGAAAAGGATGGGAGTGTGTTTCAAGCAGTAAAACACCCAATACTTGGAGCTCAATCTCCACTATTACAGTGAGACAGAGGACAGTTTTTTAAATTACCCTTTTGACACCACCATGCCTTTGCCTCATCAACAGTTCCTTTGATATATGAAAATCCAGGCCAAGGACTGGGCTGTAGCTCAGTGACAAAACACTTACCTAGGTGCAACGTCCTGGGTTCGACCCCCCAGTGCCAAAAAAAAAAGAAAGAAAGAAAAGAAAGAAAATAAATCCAGGCCAAAACACCATCAATTAAATTCCTTGCCCCAGAAGAATGGAAAAAATGAATGTGGAAAGAAAGGATCTGATGCAGATAGATAGAAACTGACTCAGTCTGAAAAATACAGAAAAGTGAGATAAGGACTTCACCAACAACCCTAACCAATTGTTTGCAATTTTTCCTGAGTGGATTATAAAAACTATGCATTTTTCTCCTTTAATTCTTTGGGTGAAATTTGACCAACTAAAAGAGATTTTCAACAACTTTTCAACTCCTTTCAAACATTAAAAAAAGAACCAACTTACTTTTCCCAAAGGAAATGCTGATGTTACTCTTAAAATAAAAAAAGACCCCAGAATTGACTTGCCAAGTCCCAGAAATTGTGGCAGTGGTTCACCACAGTTTCCTACTGAAGACCCAGGAAGACACACTTGTCAATTTCTGGACAAGAGGGATGTACAGAGAAAACAATGAACCTGAAATCCCCAACCCTGACACATTGTGATCTGCTCCTATTAGAGAATTCTTAATTGAAATTTCTCAAACTTGAAGCACATAAAGACATTTCTCTAGAACTGAATAAGAAGCCCACCCTTGAGTAGTTTTATAACAGTTTGTAATTCATAGTTCACATATGTGTGCTGTTCATATAAGATTCAAGGATATATTCTTTTTTATTATAATATTCTTTTTATTGTAATTAATAGAAGGGTTACCTTACATTCGCCAGACACAAGGTGCATTACTTAACAAACATTGATTCCCCTTCTCATGTTCTGGTCCTTATTTCAACCCCCAATCCCCTCCCCTCATCTTGTTTTCCCCCTTTCCCTATCCTATTTCAAATAAACATGTATATATATATATATGTATATATATATATATACACACACACACACACAATATACCAGATAACAAGGTAAGACACTGCAACAATATGAGATAATCAGGGACAACAAAAGAGATGAGATATAATATAGTACATTAAGAACAACAATCACACATTATATGGCTCTTGTTTCCATAGCCTGGAGGTCCTTGTATTTAGCCTCATCCTATATGGCCTTATGTATCTAGGTTTTGCCCTATTGTAAACCTCTGCTAAGAGAGTCCAAGGTTTATACTAATTATGACAAATGAGGGAAACCATTGCGTTTCTTTGAGTCTGGCTTACTTCACTTAATATGATTTTTTCCAAGTCTTTTCATTTCCTTACAAATGGGGTGTTGTCACTCTTTCTGATGGCAGCATCGAATTCCATTGTGTATAAATATCAAGGATATATTTTCTCTATTGAGTGAGGGAAGGCAGAACAAGAAAAGTGTGGATCAAAATAAAATGTGCACAAGAAGAAATTAAAGTCACACAAGAAGAAATATAAAAAACCTTTGCACCATAGAAAATGGAATTTAGATGGTGAATAAACTTGAGACAGCATGCAAGAGAAAAAATGAAGACAGGAAAAAGATAAGTCTAAATTTTTAAAAAATCATGAAACTTTGTTAGATCTGTTTAGGAGTCTATAAATAACATGTATGTTCAATGTCAAAACCAAAGCAAATGAATCCAGCAGTATAAGGAAAAAGAAGAAAATCTTTATCTCTACTTGATTGCAACTTCTGGAGGAAAATAATTCCATGAAAATTATAGGCATTTTAAATAAGATCACACAACTTATAACTGGCATATCAGAGACACAAATCAAGTCTGCATGCCTTCTAAATATTTGCTTTTGTCCATTATGGAGCTCTTAAAAAAAATATACTAAAAGAAAACTTCTGGGACCGGGAGTTTGGCCTAGTGGTTAAAGTGCTTGCCTAGCATGCATGAAGACCCGGGTTCGATTCCTCGATACCACATACATAGAAAAAAGCCGGAAGTGGTGCTGAGGTTCAAGTGGTAGAGCTCTCGCCTTGAGAAAATCCAAGGACAGTGCTCAGGCCCTGAGCTCACGCCCAGGACTGGCAAAAAAAAAAAAAAAAGAAAACTTCTAGAATCAAGAAAGAATTGTCACATACTCAATATGTTTCATCTAAAATAAAAAAAGGAAGTCTGGGGACTGGGAGTTTGGCCTAGTGGTAGAGTGCTTGCCTAGCATGCACGAAGACCCAGGTTCGATTCCTCAGTACCACATACATAGGAAAAAAAAAGCCGGAAATGATGCTGAGGCTCAAGTGGTAGAGTTCTAGCCTTAAAAAAGTCCATGGACCGTACTCAGGCCCTGAGCTCAAGACCAGGACTGGCAAAAAAAAAAAAAGGAAGTCTGAAAGACTATGTCCACCATTCATAAAACTTCAGATTCCTAAACTCAAGACAAACTGGGTCTGGATTCCTTTAACAATGATGTCAGAAGGCAATGGCAATGTCTACAATTCTTATCCAAAACAATAGCTGTGGCCATGTACAGCTCTTAAATAGTGAAAAGCAAATAAAATGAAGGTTTCAGTTTGTTTAAAAGCACGACATGTTTCAAGAGTTCAAAAATCACATATGGCTACTGGCTACTGTGATAAACAGATGCAAAACATTTTTAACACAGCAGAAAACTCTATTAGAAAGGTTTGGACAATGGCTCAAACTTGTAATCCTAGCTATATGGGAGGTGGTAATCAAAGGGTTATGCCAGTCCAGAGAAAAAGTTCATCTCAATTAGTGGCTTGTCATAGGGCATGTACCTATTATTCCCAACCAATCCAGGGAGGAACAAGTAAAAGGATTAAAGCTCAGGCTACCCTGGACATCAGACACAATCCTTTCTTGAAAGTGACCAATAGTATAAGGGCAAGTGGAATAGCTCAAGTAGGAGAGCACTTATCCAGGAAGCATGAAGCCTTGAGTTCAAAACCCTACAAAAATAAAGCTTATACTTGTCAAGGCTTTATGAGTGACTCTTATTTATTAAATAGGCCCTTCTTTGTTTTAATGTGTTTTTGGTGTCTTTTTTTTTTTCTTTTTGAGACAGGATCTCATCACCCTATCTAGGCCCCTGAAGTGCTGAGATTATCTGTGGGTACCACAACACTTGGCTTAATAAATGTTGCTGACTAAGCAATCACATAGAGAAGTTGGGATTTTTGTTTTGAAGATTAGAGAGCGTATTTTTTGTTATGTGCAAATCTCAGAAAAATAAGCTGTCAATGAATCTTTCGGGGAAAAATACACTTTTATGCATGCTACCGTGCTGAGTAGCCTCATTTTAAATTTATGACCACAAATTCCACTGGGCACTATGAACTGCCTGGAATCTGACTGCACATCCCTGATGAGTTCATTTCATAAATTCATTTATTTCCTCAAACTTTCAAAGAAGCATCCTCACTTCCACTTACCATTCCCTTCCCTCCCTTCTCCAATCTCCACAGGCTATCTCACTCCTCAGAGAAAAACAAGACAACAGGCCAGGAACCCAATCCCAGGAGGCCCATGTGGCCTTCTTTTGTCACAACCAAAAAGCCTTAGCTTCTAACACAGTTTAGCCTCTTTCTTTGGACATCATAAAACTTCCATTTTTCTCTCTCCAGTAGCATTTATATCCACTATACTATTCCACAGCCACCATCATTAAAACAAGCTCCAATGCTTTCCTTTTTTTAAAGAGTTATTTGAGAGCTTCTTCAGGTCTCAATTCAAACAATCCCTCCATCAAATCATCCCTCCATTAATCACTCCACTTTCACACCTTTGAGGAGTATTTCCTCCCACACTTTTCTGGAGCTAGAAGAGGTAGCTGGATAACAAACTCAGAGCATTGTCACCTGCTATGTAAGTACTTTGACACCAAGCCCATCGCCAGACCCTGAGAGACATGTTTTAATATTTTATTTTAAAGCCCTGAAAAATAAGGCCCAGGGAGGCTATTCAGCATGCCCAAGGATACACAGCTGCTAAGTGAAAAAGGCAGGCTGAAACTCAGCAATCCTCAAACCCCAGCTCTAAAACCACTACCCTGCAGCTTTTCTACATAATTGGCATTCAGATATGTATGTGTGTGTGTGCATGCGCGTGCGTGCGTGCGTGCGTGCGTGCGTGCGTGCGTGCGTGCGTGCGTGTGTGTGTGTGTGTGTGTGTGTGTGTGGTGTCAGGGGGAAGGGAGTCCTTGGGCTTTAACTCAGGGCATGAGTGCTGTTCCTAAGCTTCTTTTGATCAAGTCTGGTATTCTATGAACACCACTGGGCCACTTTTGGCTTTTTTATTGGAGATAAGAGTATCTTGGAATTTCCTTGCCTGGGCTGACTTCAAACCACAATCTTCAGATCTAAGCTTTCTGAGTAGCTAGGATTACAGGCCACCAGCACCCCGCTCAACTACATTTTTATTTGTTTATTCAAGGAAGATCCTGACAAACTCAACAAGAAGTAAAACAAAATGGAAACTCAAAAATGAGAGGATTAAGAAGTTAAACATTGTCGGAGACCATTGCTTTCAGCCTCCTGAGGTCGTAAGATTATAAGATGGCACCAGGCAGCTTGCTAATGAGTCAGGACTTGCTCACCAGGAAGTTTCTTTGCATTTGCTGATTTGTTTCTTCCTTGCTTGTGGATAGAATGGATTGCTAGATTTCTTCCAGGTTTGTTTGCTGCTTTGCAGATGACCTTTACTGTGATTGGCTGCTTAAATAGTGTGGGATTTCCGGGGAAGAGAAGAGAAAGGAGAGAGGAGGAGAAAGGAGAGAGGAGAAAGGAGATAGGAGGAGAAAGCAGAGGAGAAGGGAGAAAAGACGGTGAATGGGGAGAGAGAGAGAAGGAGAAAGGAGAGAGGCAGAGAAGAAAGGAGAGAGAAATAAACAACCTCTGCTTGCAGCGATTTGAGTCTGTGATCATTCCCAGTCCGCCTCCGAAGTGACGTGTCCTGTTGGTGGGCAGCGACAAAACATAGGAACAGGAGTGTGGGTGGCCTATTGGTAGAGTGTTTGCCTAGCATGAAGGCCTGGGTTCAATTCCTCAGTACTGCATACACAGAAAAGCTGGAAGTGGTGCTGTGGCTCAAGTGGTAGAGCACTAGCCTTGAGCAAAACAAAAGCTCAAGGACATTACCCAAGCCCTGAGTTCAAGCCCCAAGACTGGCTGGAAAATAAAAAATAAGAAATAATTTTTAAAAAAGAAGTTAAACATCAAAACCAACTAAAAGTCATAAAAATAATGACAAAGAACAGTGACCACCAATAAAGAAAAGCATAGTAGAAACTATCTAATTAACTAATGTAGAAGAAAGAAGGAAAAACATGCAAAAGAGTATTTACAGTAAATACAATAAAAATATAGAGAAACAAGATATATTTCATGGATCTATGCATTCATAACATCTGTTAAATTTTGATCATAATGTGACATATTTTGATAAGAACAGATAATGGCACTGCGACACTCAACACCCACACCCAAAGTCACCTACAAATATCTAACCCCGGAACTATTTTCATCCTGTTGCCCTTTCAAAAACTGGGCTCTTCTACCTCCCCCAATCCATTAAGATTTTAAAACCTTTGCTACAGCTTTCAGAATAGCAAGCCACATAACATTTATATCATGTGCTGCTCTTCATTTGTCGCATGTCTATGTCACCTTGAACTAAGTAGGAACCTCTTGGGGAAGGTAACCTTGTCTTACACATCTCTTTTTTATCTTCAGAGTCTAGCACAATTATTTTATAAATAAACTACATAAATATAAAGGACAAGAAAAACAGCATACATGTTCAGTTATCTAATATCTAAAGCAGCATCATATAAAATGTTTTTATGGAGCACATAATGTGTAAGGATTAGCTATGTATCTAAAATCTCTCTTAGCCAAATAATGATAACATAAGCCAATACTACTATCTGCTATGAATACTAATTTTTTTTTTGCCTGTCGTGGGGCTTGAACTCAGGGCCTAAGCACTGTCCTTGGATGTTTCTCAAGGCTAGTGCTCTACCACTTAAGCCACAGACCCACTTCCAGCTTTTTCTATGTATGTGGTACTGAGGAATCGAACCTGGGTTTTCGTGCATGCTAGGCAAGCACTTTACCACTAGGCCAAACTGCCAGCCCCATGAATACTAATTTTTAATTTAACCAATCATTTCACTACATTTCCAAAGCAATCTTAAAAATGCATCCCTTGAGATGCTTCAGTCAATCACAGACTTACACCTCAACTAGGTTTTTCAATGCATATATTTAGCTGGTCCTCCTCCTCATGTGGACACTCCTCATAAAAAATATGTATTTATTTATTTTTAATGTCCAGCTACTTCAGAACAACACTTCCATATCAGCCAACCAAGCCAAATACTATTGAAAGAATGTGTTACTTTTTTTTTTATGTATTCTGGCTTATCAATTGTGCATAGTTTAGCTTATACTCTGAGTTTTTGCCCAGGATCACAAGTACAAACAAAAGAGGCCAATTTCAATTTGAATTTTAAGATAATCAACAAATAATGTCTTTGAATAGCATATCCCATGCAAAATTTTACCCACACCCCCAAAATTGTTATTTATCTAAAATTCAAATATAATCAGTTGACCTGTATTTCATCTGGTAACTATACCCTAAGGTAGAGAAATCTGACTTCCTAACTTTGGACAAACATTGCTGCTGAACACTGACATCAGATTGCCTTAACTGCTTCTGTAACATGCTGCCTGACTAATCCAATCTAACCGCTTCTCTACTTGTTTATCCAAGTTCTATTCTTTTTTTTTTTTTTTGGCCAGTCTTGGGGCTTGAACTCAGGGCCTGGGCACTGTCCTTGGGCTTTCTTAAGGATAGAGCTCTACCACTTGAGCACAGCACCACTTCCAGCTTTTTCTATATGTGGTACTAAGGAATTGAACCCAGGTCTTCATGCATGCTAGGCAAAGCACTCTACCATTAAGCCAAACTCCCGGCCCTCCAAGTTCTGTTCTTTCTGGACATTTTTTAAAATGAGTTCTGATTGTTTCTTCAGATTTTGCTCTGCTCAGCTTTTTGGCTTAAAAGAACCAAGTCTCCACTAATCTTTTACCACATAAATTATACTGAGAGCTTGTACACTATCTAAATTCTCTTCCATGAGCTCCAGGAGAGAAAGGGAGGGAAGGAAAAAATCCTGCAGATACATATGCTATCCCCCAAAAAAGGTGGACAGCAGATGGAGGCAATCAATATTTTCTGTGACTGACTAGTCCATTCAATCAGTGTAGACCAGAGGCCATAAGCTGACAGATCCACACATGCATAATTACCAAAACCTAAAAATTAGGTTATTACCTAAAATTTTTCTCTATGTCTTTGTTTTGTTTTGTTTTCCTTAAAAACCAGGACCCAACCTATCTGTGTCTACATTCCTTTGTGCTAATTAGGAGTGGAGCTGAAGAGCAGCTGCTGGCAAGCAGAGACAGACAGACAGACAGACAGACAGACAGACAGACAGACAGACAGACAGACAGACAGGCAGGCAGGCCAGACAGGCAGCCAGGCAAGCAGAGATACCTCTCTCTCAAGACCCCACCTGTCCTATGCTGGCTATTTTCTCCCCTGAAGCCACTGCACATACAGAAGCCTTGGAGTGAGACCCTGTCACAAACTTTTCTCTAGTCCACACAAACAACTAGACTGTTTCCTCCTTTCCCTCTGCATAACTTTCAAGCAGGTCCCAACCTTCCATAAATCCCTACTAGCCATTTGTACATTGTCTCTCTAGATAGACAAGTATATTTACCCATATGCACAATAAAGCTGAATCCAACACCACCTATAGCACTATACATGCAATACGAGGGGTAAAAATACCCTGAGAAAAATGCATACCAAGTTATTAATATCAAGAGAATTATGTGAGGTTTAGAATCATGGAAGGGTTGAAGAGTAAATGAACAATATTAGATTTAAGCTCAATGAGAACAAATACAGTGATTTCACTGTTATTAGAGCAATGATAGATGTAACCAATTCTCTTTATTCCAGAGGACTATAGCATAACAATATTTCCTGCTCAAAAACATAGTGTTTGTGAACTGCACAATGTGTCAAAAATTGAAGTCAATCTGAGCAGAGCATTTAAATCATGAAATCTTCATGTTGTAATTCACTGACCTAAATATTAAAAGATGTAAATGAGATGCCACAAATTACAGCAATAAAACACATATTAAATTCCATGTATCTGTCTCAGAACACACTAGAATATAGAATGAAATTACTATAAATCACCTCACATTTACATGGCAATTGCTTCAACCTCTTCAAAGGTCTGCTATTCAAAGTGTTGAGGCAAATAAAAATGCTTGAGCTCTAAGAAACAAAACCAATCATTATTCTTCTTTTACTGTAACAGCCATATAAGTTTAATTGGGCTCATGATTCAAGAAGTTGTATTTTTATCTAGTTTTCTTTTTTCCATTCTATACTCTCAAGCTATCATGTTTAAGAAAACCCAATGAAATCCAATAGAACAGTGACAAAAAAATATCAAGCTTTCCTTCTATCCTTCCTTTATGACTTTCTTTTTCCTTTCCTCTGTTCTTTCTTTGACTTTTTCAGTAGGTAATTTCCAATGCTTCTCTAAGCAAATTATTACTTTACTCTTTATCTGGGTTAGTACAAAGTACCAGTTAGCTATTTGGCATGAAGAAAAAATATCTGGGGAAGACATCCAAGCAGCCCTGATTCCACTCCCTTACTACCCATTAGTACATTGGTTTTCCCTCTCTACTGTCCTTCTGTTCTCCTTGGTTAAGTAGCAGCAGATGCAAAGTCTCTTTGGTAAGCTCTTAGTAGCTGTATAGCATTCAAGGACATGCTGCAGCCTTCTAAACAATGTCACTATCTTCATACTACTTTTCCCTCTTGATGGGTATAATTTCTTCCCTATAAAAACACCTGTGACAGCATCTCAAGAACACTGAATAATAAAAATTAGGTAATTGTAGCACCTCAAGATCCGTAATTACACCTATAAAGAATCCCTCACCCATATATGGTAACATTTACAACCTGCAGTAGGAAGCTTTGATCTCTTTGGCTGGTCCTTAGTCAACTTTCAAGATAAATACAGAGCTACATGTAAAACCCTTTAACTGGTGGAAAAGCACCAGCTACTCTTGCTATGTTTCAATTTCATGGAATAGTACAGATTAATTAGTAGGCTACAGCTGTAATAATTCCCTGTACACATAGTAGCTAAGAAAAATTCAAGAGTCTTATTCTAGAAAATTACCTGGATGGCAAGTTAACTATATTAACTTATATAATGAGTAAAAAGCCTGTCTCTCAAAACTTGGTGATGACTCTGGAAGATGACAGCCCATAATGGTACATAGTTCTATTGTTAAAAAAAATAAGCATGACTGTGGAGAGAACACAGCAAGTTAATATGCAATATACCCAGGACACTCTGATTGCATGGGATAAAAGGGAAAGATGGACCACAAAATATCCTTTCTGTGACTGAATGGAATAAACACAAATAAGATGTTAAACCACATTATACAAAAACAATAATTCTTTCTTTGTTAAAGAACAATCAATTTTTTATAAAATAAGAATAGAATTTGGTTTTGAAAGATAAAATGACTATAAAGTATATAAGTTATATGGTAAAGCTTTATCAAAGACAAAGCACAATCATAGACAAAGATTTGAGATATGTGTGGGCCACAAAGAAAAAGTAATTTAATATATTATTTAAAAAATAAAAGCAATGAACAAAAAAAAATATTTTCAAGTCAGACCATAAGGGCATATTTTAAGGCTTACTCTGGCCTTACTACAATGACCTTCAAAGAAAACAAATAAAACATTAACTTTTTTTACAGCTACAGATAAGAATTGTAAAAGGTTTTTTTTTTCTTTTTTACTACAGGTCTGCTGAAGATCTATCACTGTAGGAAGAAGGTGGAAAACATTTTGTAGACACTCTCCCCAACATAAAATAAAAATATTTCATAACGCAAGTTCAAATATTTCAGAATCTAGCTTTCTATCCTTAATGTACAGTAAATGTAAACATGGAGCCTAGGGTCTGGAGATAACATTTGTCTTGAGTCAGTATGACAGTGAGCCATCCACTCACCCAAAATAGTTGTCACTTCCAAAGTTCTGAAACAACATTGATTAAGATGAATTGTATTTATAATCTGTTTTGTTAAATGGCAACTCCTTTGTGCAAGTACTTAAAGATAATTTTCAAAACTACAAAAAAAATACTAAAATAAAATCTATGCTTTGCCTCTCCAAAATCAAAGTTCTGAAATGTAAAGACAGTAAAAAAAAAAAAACTACCAGCAATTCACTACAACAATAATCTTACCTAATATTGATTGAATACTTACTTAACTTGAATGATTTCCTTAAACTTTCACAGGAAATCATCTGAGAACAGTACTACTTGAATCAGATTTTTGCAATAAAGTCAAGATCTTAAAAACAGAAGGCACAGAGCCTAGATTTAAACACAGTCCATATGTGGAACTCCACCTACTGCCAGTGCTCTGTGATAGTACCTATCATGTACAGAATGCCTGTGTGCCTGCAACTGCTCCAGGTATCTCTCACACACAACCTTCATGGAAGGGAGATTTTATTACTAAACTTAGGTAAGGAATCTGCCACACAAAATGATAAAGGAAGTTGCTCTTAAACACAATATTAATAATGGTACAACAGTATTTACATACAGGCAGGAAGACTCTATGACAAAAATAAAGACGAGTGACTTAGTTCATATTAGAAAGACTGTCTCTCTTGGAACAATGCAAAAAAGGAACCTATTACTCCAGTCTGTTTATTGAGGAATAGCTACCCTAAACCTCCATCTCCAAAAACTTTCATGGGTAGCAGCATTACTTTTAACACATATTATTGGGGGACGCATGGTCTGCTTTTTGAGTGTCTTTACACAGTAAGGAAAGGTAAATGCATATGAAGAAAAGCCTAGAATAAGTCAGAAAAGAAAAATATGAGCACTGAAGGTAAAACTAACTTCACCACATCTTTGTTCAGTCAGATAAGCACCATCAGTTAAATAGTAACAACTGGCAAGAGGATGTTCTGGAGCTTCTAAGAGGCTTCCTGACTGGCACGGATGAGATACCAAAGAAAACAAGCGTCAAAGAAAGAAATGGGGAAAGTATATTAGCTCAACTCAAAGCCAAACAACAAAAAAAGGGTTTCTTTGTTTCTATGTATTTTTTTTTTTGCCAGTCCTAGTGCTTGAACTCAGGTCCTAGGCACTGTCCTTGGACACTTTTTGCTCAAGGCTAGAGCTCTGCCACTTGAGTCACAGCACCACTTCCGGCTTTTTCTGTGTATATGATGCAGAGGAATCGAACCTGGGTCTTCATGCATACTAGGCAAGCACTCTATCACTAGGCTGTGCTCTGTTTTATATGGGTTGTTTGCTATTTACTATGGAAAACTTTAAAGACAGTTTCCCTGGCTTAAAAAGCAAGTAACATGCATAAGCATGTTGTTATTATTATTATTATTAATTCATAACTAGAATCACATTAGTACAACCACTGTTGACTTCTGGTTTCTCTTAAATGTTTAGAACATAAAATAAAATTCTCATATGGAAAGCATAATGATGGGTGAGAAGGAGTGGCAAAGAAAAAGGTTTAACTTGCTAACTAGATCATATTGTAATCTTCCTGTTACCCACATACACACACACACACACACACACACACACACGAGCACACACACACACACACACACACACACACACAATACAAAATGATGTTTTATTTCTTCCAAAATTCAAGGCAACAAGATTAAAATGGGGAAGTAAAACAACCCATTCAAAATTTTCTTCTGAAAATAAAATGTTACCAACAGATACAACTCATAATTTCTGACAATCTATCATTTTAATTCCTTAAGTTTAAATGTTAAATCCTCTTCCATAATTGTTGGCATTCTGTTGATTTTCTTATATGTGCAGAAAGAAATGACAAAACACCCCCTGCACCTCCCTACAAGAAGAGTAAAGCTAATAAAATAAGAAAAGTGTTGAATTAATATTATGTTGGCATTCCCAGATAATTCTTTTAGTTACTACAGACTACACAGTTTACTAGCCACTTAAGTTTGCTCCACATCCTTTTCCTCTTGTGACTCTAATCACTCATTTGTCTTTTTTTTTTTTTTAACGCTGCCTTCTCTACCAGCATCTTCTATTGTCATAGGAGAATTAGGGACATAACATAACAGTAATCTTGCTGTATAGGTCAAAGTTAGAATTGTCTTGCAAAATCTGTCTTTCCTACCGATATTATCAACTCATGGGAATTTAAATGCTGTCAACAGTCATTAGATTTTTGCCAACAGCTGTGTTCTAGGCCTACCAATTGCATCGTCATCTCAGAAATAATATTGCCTACATAAGGATAAATTTAACAAAAACCAAATCATAGCATATTCAACTGAGGGAAATGAAATAGGAACCCATAGAGTTTCTGCAGAAATAACTTATGAATAAAACATCTGCATAGTATACAGCTTAGAAGGAATCAATCATAATAAAGATTCTATGACATAGGATAATATGCATGTATGTAAACTTCTCTTTTTTGACAAATGGCTAAATATCTTTAAATCCTTCCATATTCATTGAAAAGTTTCAAGCAGCCTAAAATGCTTTTATTGCCTCTTCCTAGTTTTAAAGGAAGAGACATATGAATAAAGGGTTCTTCCTTATTAATGTTCAAAATACAGATGTACATAAAGAAACACAATGAAGAAATAACCAACTTATTTAGAGTTGGAGAAATGTAGAGTTCAGATACATATGTCCCAATCCATACACCATATTTCACAAAAATTTCCTCATAAAAGTCTTCAAACAGTAAATCTATGAATTAATTTAAACTACAGGCTGACTCAATGCATCATTCTTTATATTCTGCTTACTTTCAAAAAGTAATTTGAAATAATGTAGTTAAAAAGAAAAAATACATACACACATCAAACTAGAGCAGATAAAACAACACTTGGGCACAGTAGTTACAAGCCTAAACTTAAATCTGAAATTATCTTAAAAGTAGGAACAAAACAAGCTCTCTTCCTCATTTTTTTTCAATTTTTAAAAGCTGTGACCTCTTGAATTCTCAGATTGAATTAGTTATGAATTGTTTCCCTTAGGAATCAAGCAAAAAAAAGCAATATATTTGGTATTATATATCTAATTGCTGATGGGAATTATTTCACTTTCTTTTTGAGCATTATTGGCCACTGGCTTCACCTGCTCTGCAAACAACACAGAGAAGATGCATATCTTTCAATTAACTTTCAACAAGAGGTCATAAAGTTCATCTCAAAACGGTACTGGAGTTTGGCCTAGTGGTAGAGGGCTTGCCTACTTAGCATGCAGGAAGACCCAGCTTTGA
The DNA here is from genome assembly GCF_031878675.1 of Megascapheus bottae. Classification (NCBI taxonomy): domain Eukaryota; kingdom Metazoa; phylum Chordata; class Mammalia; order Rodentia; family Geomyidae; genus Megascapheus; species Megascapheus bottae. The sequence goes on from NC_143510.1 coordinate 59,842,227, forward strand.
TTCCTCGGTACCACATACACAGGAAAAAAAAAAAAGCCGGAAGTGCTGCTGAGGCTCAAGTGGCAGAGCTCTAGCCTTGAGAAAGCCCAAAGACAGTGCTCAGGTCCTGAGCTCAAGCCCAGGACTGACAACAAACAAACAAAAAACTGGATTGAGCTATCTGAGCTATCTGGTGCTGTTAAGACAAAAATGAGCTGAGTGCGGTGGCTCATGCCTGTGATCCTAGCTACTCAAGAGGCCAAGATCTGAGGATTGTGGTTCAAAGCCAACCCCAGCACTAAAGTCCATGAGACACTTATCCCCAAATAATTACTAGAAAATGGGACGTGGGGCTGTGGCCCAAGGGGTAGGGAGTAGCCTTGAGCTCAGACCCAAAGTTCAAGTCCCAGGACCGACCAAAAAAGAAAAAAATCCAAAAATGCTATAAAACAGCACTGTCTCCTGTTATTTGGGAATGGAATTCATTGTACAAAGCATATTATTACCATCATTCTCAAAGCCATTTTATATAATAAGGCCTTAAAAAATACTAACCGGGCTGGGAGTTTGGCCTACTGGTAGAGTGCCTGCCTAGCAGAAAGACCAGGGTTTGTTTCCTCAGTACCACATACATAGAAAAAGCCAGAAGTGGTGCTGTGGCTCAAGTGGTAGAGCTCTAGCCTTGAGAAAACCCAAGCCCAGGACTGGCAAAAAAATAAATAAATAAAATACTAACACTTGAGATCCAGGCTGGTCCTAAAACTATATCTTTCTGTAGAATCAACGATTAAGATGGACAAATAGATCAAAGTTCTTCACTGTTTCTGAACATCCGATTTAAACAGATTAGAACCTGCTGATCATCTGCCAAGAGAGATAAGAAGATTCAGTGAAGGTTGTACCTTTTTTCTTTTACATTTAATAAAAAGATAGATATATACAACTGGAGGAAATAAATGCTTTAAAAATAATTAGTCTAAGGACCAGGAATGTAGCCTAGTGGTAGAGTGCTCGCCTAGAATGCATGAAGACCCACGTTCGATTCCTCAGTACCACATACATAGAAAAGCAGGAAGTGATGCTGTGGCTCAAGTGGCAGAGCTCTAGCCTTGAGAAAAAAACCCAAGGACAATGCTCAGGCCCTCAGTTCAAGCCCCAGGACTGGCAAAACAAAAATAGTCTAATCTTTTGAGGCTACAATGAAAAAAACAGATAAAGGACAAATACCAGGTCCCATCATGTAATGCCCACTTCTACCTCACGTATAGGTAATGTGCCCACATGAAGCTTTTACTGAAGAAAGATATGATGGATTCAAGGACTGTATTTCTAGGCAGGGAACTACTATCTCAAAGGGAGGTTTTTTTAATGACTAATGTCAACCTTGATAGGGATTCCAAATGATTGCCTCCAGTACCTCCTTTAAAATACTTTTTATCAGGAAGTGGTCCTGTGGCTCAAAGTGGTAGAGCACTGAGCCTTGAGCTGAAGAGCTCAGGGACAATGGTCAGGCCCAGAATTCAAGCCCCTTGACTGACAAAAGGAAAAAAAACAGTAACAACCAAAAAAAACCCATAAACAATACTTTTTGTCTCATATAAAGAAAAATAAGCACATACTTACCAGACTTGTGAATAACACAAGGCCTACAGGGTAAGTAACAAAAAAACAATAATAGATTAATCCACAAAAACACAGCAAATTCTATCTTATTCATCTCTTAAAAAAACATAGCAGATTCTATTTTATTCTTCATTGCTAAATTCAAAAAACTGACCAAACAACTCTTAACAAAACTGGACTTAATAGTTTTTTGTGTGTTTTTTAAGAGACATACATGTTTGCTTTCAAGATAAATATGAGTTAACAGTATTACCGCTTCTGCTAAAACCTAAAGCAGTGTAAAATTATTAGTTAAAAGAATGTCTGAAAGAAGAAAATACAATAGTTCTTTTCTATTATATACAGCTAGGACCACATCAGGTATTGATTAGTTCAATCTAAGTGACACATTTAAGAAGATCACCAACAAATTAGAATATACCTAGGGAAGGTGACAAGAATGTTAGTTTTTAAATCAGATATGAGAGAAGAATAAAAGAAATCAAAGTGATTAGCCAGGAGTTAGAAATTGCTGGGAGAACAGATAGTAGTATTGTGTTCGCCTCTTCATTATAGCTACCTGGATGCAAAGAAGGGGAGCCTTTCACTCAGACTATAGATGAATCTTGTCATGTCCTAGTGACACTCACTTTTAGGGGAACAGTCCAACAACATGACTAACCTCTGCTGCTTCCTTGCTTACCTTGCAGATGCAGACACCTCTACTAAAATGCCACTTGTACTGGGGGTTCTCAAACTATGACATAACTCAAAGGCCTCTTCCTCTCTCCTGTTCTTTTTCTCCCTCACTCCTTCTCTATCTCTTGGCTAAACTTGGGTAGGTAGCCCTGCTGTTGATCTTGCCCTCAGGAAGTACCTGCAGTCAGCCAGTAGGTATCCTGGGATTGGGATCAACCAAAGAGAACTGGGCTTCCCTCCACCCCCGCCCTCTCTTCCTATATTGTCCTTAGTTCTCCCACACTGTGTTTTCTATAGTCTACATAACCCTCCAGGAGAGTAACCAGATATCTCTAAGAGAGTTTAAGGGCTTAGAGGGTGGCAGCACCGTCACATTCTATTGCTTCAAGTAATATGCCAACAGAGACCAAATTAAAACAAAGACATGCGACAGGAAGTACAACTGACTAGGCACCACTAATGTAGACAACCATAACTGCATCTCCCTAGCTGCTCAAAATAGGCACTCTGCTTGACCCATGACCTTTTACCACTATGTTCCTATATCTTTCAACTGTAGCTTTTGGAAACCCCAAAACCACTGAACTCCTCAGCATCTTTCTTAACAGTCAGATTAATTTCCGTGACTTCACCTTCTTACCTTAACTGAAACCTGGCTAGTCTCTTAAACCTGCATGAGAAGGATCATCTACCGTGCTGATGAACTTTCTTTTCTTTTTATTTTTCATGCCAATCTTGAGGCTTGAAGTTGGGGCCTGGGAGCTGTCCCTGACTTCCTTATGCTCAAGGCTAGTGCTCTATTACTTGAACCAGTTACACTTCTAGCTTGTGGGGGGAGGGAGTAGCTTATTGGAGATAAAAGTCTCACAAACTTCCTGCCCTGTCTGGCTGTAAACCATATTCCGCAAATCTCAACCTACAGATGTGAGCCTGTCTTCCCCACCCTACCTCTTTGCTTCTCTCTTTTTTCCTATCAATTCACCTCACTGAAGATTCAAAGAGCTCTTTTCAATCTTATCTTACCATGTGTGAACAATTATCATCTTCCAGACATTTCTCACCCTCAGTAATTACCACAAAGCCAAGGATTAGTTAACAATGAGGTTTTAGACATCAGAGTCCACTGATACGTCTGTCTCAACGTGACAGAAACAACTAATAACTTCTTACAGCCTTCCAGACATCCGTACCCTCTTCAGCAAGTGAACTTGTCTCATATTTCACAAAGAATCTAAAAGCCACTCATGGACATTCCCCTCAACTTACTGCCAGTATATGGGCAAATCTACCTGCATCTTTTTTTCATATATTTTTTATTGTAATTAATAGAAGGGTTACGTGATATTTGCCAGATAGATGATGCATTAATTCCCATACATTGATACCCTTTCACATGTCTTGGTCCCCATTTCCCTCCTCCCACCCCCACCCCTCATCTTGTTTTCCCCCGTTCCCTGTCTAATTTCAAATAACCAAATACAAATATATCCGACATAATCAGGGAACAAAGTGAGATACTGTAACAATATGAGATAACCAAGGGACAGCAAAAGAGATGAGAGATACCATAGTACCTTAAGGACAACAATCATTCATTATATGGCTTATGTTTCTATATCCTAGAGATCCTTTCATTCAGCGTCCTACTGTATGGCCTTTTGTATCAAGGTTTTGCTCTATTGCAAATCTCTGCTAGAAGAGCCCAAGGTTTCTACTGATTATGACAATTGAGGGAAACCACTGAGCCTAAGTTCCTTTGAGTCTGGCTTACTTCACCTAATATGATCTTTTCTGTCTTTCCATTTCCTAACAAATGGGGAAATGTCATTCTTTCTGACAGCAGCATAGAATTCCATTGTGTACAAATACCACATCTTGTTGATCCACTCATCAACTGAGGGACATCTAGGTTGGTTCCATATCTTTGCTATGGTAAATAGTGCTGCAATGAACATTGTTGTGCTGGTGGATTTAGTATGTCCTTGTTTCTGGACGGTTGGGTAAATGCCAAGTAGTGGAACTGCTGGGTCATAGGGGAGCTCTATGTTTAGTCTTCTGAGGAACTGCCATACTGCTTTCCATAGTGGTTGAACGAGTTTGCACTCCCACCAGCAGTGTAGTAGTGATCCCTCCTGGCCACATCCCCTCCAGCATCTGTTGTTATTAGTTTTCTTGATCCTGGCCATTCTAACTGGAGTGAGGTGGAATCTTAGAGTTGTTTTGATTTGCATTTCTTTTATGACCAGAGATGTTGAGCATTTCTTCATGTTTGTATAGGCCATTTTTATTTCTTCTTCAGAGAAGAAGACTCTCTTTAAGTCTTTGGCCCATCTTTTAATGGGATGGTTGTTACTTTGGAGATTAGTTTTGGATTGATTCAATTTTTTGAGGTGTTGATATATTTTAGATATGAGGCCTTTGTCTGTTGTATGGTTGGTGAAGATCTTCTCCCACTCTGTAGGCTTCCTAATTAGTTTACTAGCTATGTCCTTTGCCATACAGAAGCTCTGCAGTTTAATGCAGTCCCACTTATCCAACCTTTCTCTGATTTGTTGTGATTCTTGGTCCTTATTAAGAAAGTTTCGACCTGTGCCAAGGAGGCCTAGTGTATCTCTATTCCTTCTTGTAAAGTTTTCAGAGTGTCGGCTTTTACCTCCAGGTCTTTAATCCATTTGGAGTTAATTCTAGTATAGGGTGACAAAGAAGGATCCAACTTTAGTTTTCTGCATGTGCTTAACCAGTTCTGCCAGCACCACTTGTTGAAGAGGCTATCTTTCTTCCATTCTATTTTTTTGGCTCTACCTGCATCTTGACCTTGCTCCTTCCTGGTATTCTCAGATATGTCACCTACCACACCTTATCTCCACATCTTCATTATCCCAATGTTTTTTCCTACCATCATTACTCAGGAATCTTAACACATTTGTCTTAGTCTCCTCTGCTTTATAGCTGGAATCTTCTTTTTTCTATCATTCATGGCCAAATGTGAAAACTGTTTTATTTACCCTCACTTCTACTCAAGTGTCTCCTAGCCCACTCTCACCCAGTGTATGCTCTCACCAGTCCTGTATCTGCTCCTGCTCTAGTCTGAAGTCTGGTGGACACTTCACCTTCACCTTCTATTAGCAGCATGGGGTAAGTGAAACCAGGCTCCCTGAAAAACTCTCCCCTTGCCACAGGGACCCCTGTTCACCAAAGTTCCTCAGTTTCCTAGACTCCCCCTTCACTTCCACCTGAACTACAAGCATCTGAAGCCTGAGGTCTTGAGACCATTATCTTCTTCCTGACATCCTCCACCCTAGACAATGTCATTCACCAACACAGTTTCAAAGAACAGTGCATACTAGTGATTCAAATTATACCTAGTACTCTAGTCTCTACTCTATGCTTCAGATATTTTCTTTTTTAAATTTATTTTATTTTTTTATTGTCAGGGTAATGTATAGAGGGGTTACAGTTATATTCGTCAGGTAGTAGGTGCATTATGTCTCACATTTCTCATGTTTTTGTCCCTATTTCTCGCCCCTCACCCCCAATCATCTTCTTTTCCCCCTTTCCCTTTCCTATTTCAAATAAAAAAATAAGCGTATATACATCTCACTGACATTTGAAACTCAGGATCTCCAAAACTTGAATTATTATCACAAAGTTTGCTGTTCCTCCAGCATTCTCCATCGCATATATAGAAACTCCATTCACCTCACAGACTAGATTGGCTGGGAGTCAATGTCCTCCTGATTCACACCAGAAAGCAAGTGGCTCATTAAAGGCAACTATTTTTCTCCAGCTACAGCTAGTTGTCTTTAAATTCAAAACTACTTAAAATGGTAATATTTTCAGAAAGACCTGAATAACTTGGCCTTTACTTACTCTCTAAATGACTTTAAAACCGTGCACTTTTCATTTGGTTCCAGCTACACTAACCTTCCTTTAGATTTTTCAAATACACCATAACGTTTTTCTTCTGCAAGATGTCATGCAAATTATCCTTCTGCCTTTTTGCTTCTTGCATCCTCACATGATTTCAAATCTTTGTTTAGGGTCAAGTTTGTCTGTGACTTTCTCAAAAAGACCTAACTTATTATCCTATCTAAATTAGGTCCTCCTTACTAATCTCATTCATAGAAACTTACACTATAGAAACATTCCCCAAACTAGAGATCAACAAAGTAAATATTTTATGCATTAAAGACCATACAATCTTTTACAACTACTCTTTTGTTGTTATAGAAAACAACAAAAGAATAGTAATGCCTGTGCACTAATAAAACTTTATTTGCAGAAACAGGCAGGGGGCTGGATCTGAAGTAAAGGTACTCTCCACAGATATCCATACTGAACAATAATTTCCCAAACAGATAAAAACAAGGCTATTTTCTTTTCAATGCTTTATCTCTATTGCTCAGGATAGTGTAGTCACACAATAAATAGTTGTTAGAAGCAATCTGAAAGACTGTCGAGATAAAAATGCTGCCTCTAATTTTAAACAGCAATAAATTCAAGTTATTGGGGTACACATTTGGGTTGAATGTGAGAAAAAAATTCCTAGAAGTTCTATCAGCCTTACAGATTTATTCTACAAATGAGCTAACATAATAGATATGAAAATATCTTGCAAAGTATAAACAAAGAATGTATTATCATTAAGACTTAAAACTAATAATATGTGCAAACTGTCTTTTGAGACAATGGGGTCCCTGGGTATTTTAAGGAAAGTTTAAAAATCCATTTATCAGGATACTCCAGGAAGCATTTTGATTGGTAGGAGATTGGGACCAGAGGAGCCTCAACATGTCTTTCTAATCCTTACCTTATGACAACAATTTTATATGTCATGACATACTTAAATTTGAAACACCCTGAAGTTTAATTCACAAAACCACATTCTGCAGATAAAGAAGCTAAATGGATAGAATCAGGATCCAGATAGGAGTGGGACTGTGTGTTCTTAGCACAAAGTCTACTGTCTCCCTTAGCCACATCCTTCCATTTGTAAGCATCATGCCTGGAATCCCAAATTTATGGACCTGCAATTCCAAACATGTTCTGTAAAGGAATTCAGAAATGCCACCTTAAAATACTCCGCTTTGGACTTCAAATTGAGGGCACTTAGGAAATAGAAAATTCAGGCAGGGAATTTCTCTGAATTTTCCTTATCTGTCTAGAGAGTATCCAAAGTATTCATACATTCTTCCTGAATCTTCTCCCAGAAAATCTCATCAACTAAAGAAGATTAACTCACACTACAGAAGAGGAGACTAGAGGTCAATCATACCCAGACAAGCTTTGTCATGGACTATTTATTATCTACTCTTCTTCAGGTCATTCATCTTCCCTTCAAATCATTTATTCTCCCCTAAATTATCTCCTACCTTACTGTTATTTTTCCACCTATGAAGAGGATGGGCCTTCATAGAAGAAGACACAAAAAGATATGTTGACCTACACTGGGTTTTTGAGCATTTACTTTCTTTCACATGGTCCCACATAATAAATTTGTAAATCTTTTCTCCTTTTAATCTATTGTCAGTTTATTTCATCAACTTAGTTACAAACTTTAGAGGATAGATAAATGTCCCCTAGTCTATATCTATATATGTAAGACTAAAAGATAAGTCATTAAAACAAGTAATTTGCTTGCCTAGCATGCACAAAGCCCTGCACTCAATTCCTTGGTACCACATACACAGAAAAAACTGGGTAGAGTGCTGTGGCCCTTAGCTAGCCTTTAGAAGGCTCAAGGACAGTACCCAGGCCCAGGCAGAAAAAAAAAGGAATTTTCATTGGCTTCATTTTAGGGCTCTAATGTAATGATAAAAAAATTTGTGTATTTAAAAAGTCATGTTTTAAAAAATGATTTTTGTGGGGTTTTTTGTTATTTTTAATTGTATTTTATTGTCGGGGTGATGTACAGAGGGGTTACAGTTATATTCATCAGGTGTGAGTGTATTAGTTCCTGAACAGTGATATCCCTTCTCGTTTTTTTTTTCAGCTTTCTATAATTTTATTAAAACATTTGATAATAAACTAATGCAATTTTGTATCATATGAACTGAATACATCAATGCATGTATTTCTTACGCTTAAGAGATTAGGAAAACATACAAATTATAATATATCTAAACCCGACTATAGCAATGAAGCAGAAGCTATCTTCACTGTTTTCCACAGGTCTTCAACATGATAAACACTTTAAAAGTAGGAAGATTTCAATTTTAATCACTTAGCTCTCCTTATCTTTCCTTATCTCTCCTTAGACCTTATTTTTTTCACATATTTTTTATTGTAATTAAAAGAAGGGTTACGTTATATTTGCCAGATAGAAGGTGCATTAATTCCCATACATTGATACCCTTTCTCATGTCTTGGTCCCCATTTCCCTCCCCGCTCCCCCACCCCTCATCTTGTTTTCCCCCCTTCCCTATCCAATTTCAAATAAATTATCTAAGACTATCCATATATGTTTTTAAATAATTTTTTATTGTGTAAAAAATGATTTTGATTTGAGTTATGCTGAAAAAAGAATTCTGTAAACAGAAAATAATTTATGCCTATAAAAAATGTTTTATCCTTTTGAAAAACTTATTATTTTCCAGCCTGTATTTCATAGAGGGAAATACATAGATTAAAATATTAGACAGGTAACATCATAAATTATTAAATCATATAATTTGGAAAACATTTGTTGAAGAAAATAATAAGTACAACACAGAATAAATGCTATTTTTCTGATTTTTAAAGACAGACTAGACTTTCTACTTCCATAAATGAATGCTTATATAAAAACATGCAATTTTAGGACCAATGGAATAGAACTGAATACCTAGAAATTAACCCACAGACCTATGGCCACCTAAGGGAGCAAAAAAAAAAAAAGAGAATGGAAGAAAGACAGCTTCTTCAACAAATGGTGCTGGCAGAATTGGTTAACCATGAGAGAGTGGGGGAAAAGAAAGTGGAAGAAAAACATGGGAAGGGGTAACAATGTTCAAGAAGTAATGCACCTACTACCCAATTACCTGATGAATGTAACTGTAACCCCTCTGTACATCACCCTGACAATAAAAAAAAGACTGAAAAAGAAAAGAATTGGTTAAATTCCTGATGGAAACTAAAGTTGGATCTTTATTTGTCATCCTGCACAAGAATCAACACCAAATGGATCAAACACCTTGAGGTAAAAGCAAATACTCTAAAATTTTTCACAGGAAGAAATAGGAGATACACTAGGGCTCCTTGTCACAGATTGAAACTTTCTCAGTAAAGACTCAGAAACACAACAAATCAGAAGAAAGTTGGGCAAATGGGCCTGCACTAAACTGTAGAGCTTCTATATGGCAAAGGATATAACTATCAAGATAAATAGAAAGCTAACAGAGTGATCTTCACTAATCATACAACAGATAAGGGCTTCATATCTAAAATATACCTACAGCTCAAGAAATTGAATCTCTCAAAAATATATCCTCAAAGAAACAAATGTTCCATAAAAAGGTGGGCTAAAGACTTAAAGAGAGACTTCTCTGAAGAGAAGTAAGAATGGACAATAGACACATGAAGAGATGCCATCTCTGGCCATAAAAGAAATGCAAATCAAAACAACTTTGAGATTCCACCTCACCCCAGTTAGAATGGCCACTATCAAGAAATCTAATAACAACAGATGCTGGAGGGGATACAGCAAGAAGGGAACACTACTACACTGTTGGTAGGAGTGTAAACTTGTTCAACCATTCTGGAAAGCAGCATCTCAAAAGACTAAACATAGAGCTCAACCATGTTCATTGCAACATTATTTATATCTAAGATATGGAACCAGCACAGATGCTCCTCAGTAGATTAATCGATCAAGATGTGGTATTTATACACAATGGAATTCTATGCTGCCATCAGAAAGAATGGCATTGCCCCATTCATAAGGAAATGGAATGATTTGAAAAAAATCATATTAAGTAAAGTAAGCCAAACCCAAAGGAACATAGGCTCCATGATAATAATTAGTATACATCTATGATTTTCCTAGCAGTGGAGCACAAGAGCTCAAAAGCTATGTGCATATAACCACATAGGATGAGGCTAAGTGAAATGAACTCTAGGATAGGGAAACTAGAGATTTATCCTTGTGGTTGTTGTTGTTGTTGTCCAGTCCTGGGGCTTGAACTCAGGGCCTAGGCACTGTCCTTGAGCCTCTCTGTGCTCAAGGCTAGTGCTCTACCATTTGAGCCACAGCAACACTTCTGGATTTTTCTTTATCTTTGTTTTGTTTTGTTTTTTGTTTTTTGTTTTCGTTTTTCTTTTTTTGTGGGTCATAGGGCTTGAACTCTGGGCCTGGGCGCTGTCCCTGAGCTCTTCAGGTCAAAGCTACTGCCCTACTCCTTGAGCCACAGTCCCATTTCCCCTTACTTCTGGTTTTTTCTGTATATGTGGTACCAAGGAATTCAATCCAGGGCTTTGTGCATGCTAGGCAAGCACTCTGCCACTAGGCCACACTCCCTGTGGTGTTGTTTTTAATGTGCCATGTGAACTTATTTCTTTCTTTTTTTTTCCTTTTTCTTTTCTCCACCTTATGGTTTATCCTCTGTTGCTGCTGTCTCTTACTTGGTACCTGGTGTATTGCATACATTTATTTGTTTATTTGAAGGGAAGGGAAAAACAAGATGATAATACAAAGGACAAAGGATGAATCAATGTTACAGCAATATACACAAGACAATATGCTGGAAATGAACTTTATAACTTGGGAGGGGGTGGAGAGAGGGAAAGTGGGAGAAAAACATGGGAAGGGGTAACAATGTTCAAGAAGTAATGTACTCACTACCTTACAAATGTAACTAAACCCTCTATATATCACCCTGATAATAAAAGTTAAATTAAAAAAAAAAACAAGCAATTTTCACTTCAGAAAGTCAAATTTTAATCTGAATTTAAAGTCAGAACAAGAGAATTACAAATGTTCTTTATTACCTTCAAACGGTTTATCTTCTATACTTTTAGATAATGAACATATATTATTTGCTTTGAAATGTGATCAAAAGGCAACATAATTTAGCAGAGGTATTTCTTATTATTTTCTCAGTAATTTATTGGTCAAATCCTTAGTAATACTATTTAATGCTTAGTTATTTGGCTTCATCTACCTAGAATACAAGAGAGAATTATGAAAAAAAAAGGGCCCCAAAAGTCTGAGTAGTCAAAACAGAATGACAATCCAGTACTCTTGCACTCATTATTGAAGGGCATTTTCACCACTATTATTTTACAGAGAATTCTAATCAACTTTGATGGCTGTTGCCAAGATTCCTACAGAGCAATATGGCTGACTACTATATCCATTCTATTCAGCTTCCAATGCTATAACAAACCATTTCACTTCGATAGGATTGAGACACACTCATTTCCAGACATATCTGCTGACACAATAATATAATATAATAACCCCACCTTTTTCCCTACACTAATTGTGTGATGCATCCAAACCAATAAGTATTTGGAATTTTTTGAACCCTCAAGGAATCAATCAGAAGTTTGTCCAATCAGCTCAGTTCAGGATTTCTGCTAAGAATTCTAAGGAAAAGATTGTCTAATTTCTGATGACAAAATATGCAACTTTGCATGACAAGATGTAACCTGAAACTACGAGAAGTATTTTATTTTTACCATAATACAAACAAACCAAGGGGTAAACCTTTACAATGAAGCCATTTAAATGAAGCTCTACCCTTAATCAAACTACACCAGAAGCCATCTAAATCACTGAACTTTATAGTTACCGGGCAATAAATGCTTCCAGGGAATTTTTTAGCTTATTTTTAAATTTTATGATAGCCATAAAATGATCCTGATTTGTTTCAGAAAGTCAAAATTCACACATATTGTTCCAGTGTAATGATTAAAATTACCTTTCACTTCCAGAAGTACCCTGTTTCAATGCTTGCTAAAATAGGAACTAAAACACGGAAACTTTTGTTGAATGTTGAAGTGTTTTAGGGTTAGTTTTAAAGGAACTATAAGAATATAACAAAGAATTGATACCCCTTCTATCTGGCAAATATAAAGTAACCCTTCTATTAATTACAATAAAAATATATGAAAAAAGAACAAAAAAAGGGAGTTCATAAAAATGTTCGACAATAGATGCACTCATTACCTTGCATATGTAACTGTAAACACTCTGTACATCACCTTGACAATAAAGTTAAATTAAATCTGAAAAAAAAGAATAAAACAAAGAAGGCATTTTCTGGTCCATTCTATTTAAGAAATGTTTCATTCTGTAACACTTATTTAAAGTTAAAATGGTAAAAGCTGAGTATTCCAGGGTTGGGGGGGAAGAAAATCACCTAATTTTATTTATTCAGTATTTATCCAATGCACATGATCACAGGAACTGTTTGTCTAAAGATCTATGAAAGTAGCTGGATCTTACTACCACCTGCAATCCTAGCTATTCAGGAAGCTGAGATCTGAGGATCATAGTTCAATGCTGGCCCGGGCACTAAGGATCAATTAACCACTAGAAAACTGGACGTAGCACTGTGGCTCCAGGAGTAGGGTGGAAGCCTTGAGCAGAAAAGCTCAGAGACAGTGCCCAGGTCAAGTCCAAGACCCAGGACCGACACTCCCCACACCCCCCCCAAAAAAATCTATGAAAACGTGCAATCAATGGCCTCCCTGCTGACTCCAATTTGGGAAAGGGTATAATCAAGTAATTTGTGACACTACGTGACCTCCCAAAAAAAGTATTTAGTGTATTCGTTTTTTATTTTTTTTACTATTATTATAAAGGCAATGCACAGAGAGGTTATAGTTACATAAGGAGTACATTCCTTTAAGGACAATGTCACCCCTTCCCTTGCTCTCTCTAGTGCTCCCTCTTATCGCACTCACCAGCTGTCTAGCTGATTTTCAACATAGTGTCCAGTGAGTACTATTACTGCATTTGGTCACCCTTTGTCTCTCCATTTCTGCCCTGCCCCCCACGCTCCCAAAGACATAGTTAATGTATTCTATAAAGACTTTCTTTCAGAATGATTAAAATTTTTAAGTGTTATGTTAAGTAAATGGGGGAAAAATTCAACTATCGTAATCACTAATTAAATAAAAGCCATGGGCAGCAAAAAAAAAAGATTTTTCTACTCGCTAAGTAAAATGTCACTTTTATAGGCACTCTGGCTTTTTAAAGGCTATAAATCCTATTATCTAAGAGAGAAAATCTAGGAAGATATGCAGACATATACAGTAGTAATTATATCAATAAAGAGTTCTATACTGATCAAGAAACATGAAAGCCGATATTCTGCAGCACTTTGAGAGGTGCATTATCCCAGAGGTCATATCAACCATAATGATTTTACAAGAGATCTGAGAAATTGCAACCTTTGCTACATAAATTCTTAGCAAGCTAAGGGGGTTCTTTCATACTGAAATATATAAACATGTGCTCAGGAGAAATATGCCAGAGTATATTTCACTGTCCCCCAGGGGAGCTCTCTTGACTCTGAGTAGAATAAAACAAAAAGCTTGAGAGATGCCCTAAAATAAATCCTGCTTACAGCAGACAGACTGGCATCTTCACTACAACATGGGCTTGGTGAAGTCTATAATTCAGGAAGTCCTCGGAGCTTTGGAGAAGCATTCTAAAAAGACTTTTGACAGGAATTCTTTGTTGGGTATCTGAAATTGAGAGTTAAGAAGACTTGAATAGGGCATCACATATGCCCAAAGCCACTGAAGAAAACAATCCTGAAATTGATGCAGATTCTCAACTTCAATTATGGTGCAATGGAAAGACAGCAATTTCCCTTTCATTTCTAAAGGAAGGATATACAGTTCATCCTGCAGGAGACTTCTCAGCTACTGACATGAAAATTAGAAAATATAACTGAATCTCCCAAACAGTATTATCCCCACTTGAGAGGGAAAAACAAAGTTGCTTTGGAATAGAGCAGGAAGTTCAGACAACCTTGATGGTAGGTTACTATTTGCCTCCCTATCAGCATCATTACTATTATCATCTGCTTCTGCGGGTCCCTCAATACTGGAACAATTTATATTTTCAAGGACATAGAGAATTTTATTTAAATCTGACACTGTGTAACTCCAGGTTGTGAGGTGGTCTAAGATTCTCCAGGCCATTTGCACTATAATAATTTTAATTATCTAGATATTTGCTTAACATGTGTGTGATACTATCGTTTGAGAGAGAAGCAGCAATAGCACTTAGCTTTATAGCTGCTGTTTCCATAAATGAAGGGGTTAGGTGCCAGAAGTTTGGCCTAGTGGTAGAGTGCCTGCCTAGCATGTACAAAGACCCGGGTTTGATTTCTCGGTACCACATATAAAGAAAACGCCAGAAGTGGTGCAGTGGCTCAGGGTAGAACACCAGCCTTGAGGAAAGCCCAAGGACAATGCCCATGCCCTGAGCTCAAGCCCAGGACTGGCAAAAAAAAAAAAAAAAAGATAAATGAAGGGGTTAAGTTTATATTGTTCTTTTCTGCAAAGACAAAAAATCTGGATACTTTCATTGACTCATCACTGATAACTTCAAATCTGTATGTGTGTGTGTACACATATATGAATACACATTTGATTATCCATATGTGACATGATAGACACAGTGGCGAGAGCCACTTAAAAGGCTGAATCTTTACTGGGGTGCTAGCAGAAGGCAGCGGGACTCAAGTCACAAAGCCCTACCACACTAAATACAACTAACACACGGATTATATAGCCCAAAAACCACACACGGTGCATGAAATTAATCTTAGCAAAGCAGATGTGAACACAAACTAAATTAAAAAAAAAAACAGTGAACACTCAAATCCGACAAAGATGCTGAATATAAGCCCAAACAAATCAAATATGGTCATAATCAAGGGAAATCAAGAAACAATTATCTAAAGAGAGTAAGACTTTTTCCAAATTTATGTGTATATACATATATATGTGGATTATCAAATATCAGGCAGGAAGCCACAGAACCAAGGAGCATCCTAAAATAATCACTAACATAACCCTCTCCACTATCTCAGAAGAATTTTTCCTATGCATTTCATTTGAGTCTTACTATATGCCCTAGGACACAGTGAAGACATTATTTCATCTGACAGATATGGATACAGACTCAAAGAAGCTAACTGGCTTGCTCACATGATGAGCATCTAGCAACTCCTTATACACTGTCCCTTCTGCCTTTTCTTTAACAGAATTAAGACTGTGAACAATGAAGGGGTACATGTGTGACCTAAATGACAAAATATTTGAGTAAGGGGGAGGTCCTGAGTTCAAATCCCAGAAAGAAAAATGGGAGAAATAAAAAATATGATAAAGTCACTTATACTGGTATCTTTTCATTGTCCATCACAGGGCTTGAAGTCTGGGCCTAGGCATTGTCCCTGAGCTTTCTGTATTCAAGGCTAGTGCTTCCTTACTTTGAACCATAACTCCACTACCAGTTTTCTAACCATTAAGTGGAAACAATAGTCTCATGGACTTTTCTGCCTAGACTAGCTTTAAAGTATGATCCTCAGAGCTCAGCCTCCTGAGTAGCTAGGATTGCAGACACAAGCTACCAGTGCCCTGCACTTGATGTCCATTTTAGAAACAAAGAAACATACTGAAATAATACTGTCTTGTATCTACGCAAGCACTTTCATATATAGTAATTCTAAGTGCTTTCACACTCCTCGTTTCCTTTGGCCTTTATAGTACCCCTATAAAATATGTAGCACAGGTAGATTTTCTCTCATTTTTGAAAAGAAACTGAGATGCCTAGATGCCAAATCAGTTAGCCAGGATCATATGAAAAGTTAATAAAAGAGGCAGAATTACTAAATCTGAGATGAGATGATGGGTGTTAAAATCCCATTAGACATTTTTGCCAGTTGCTAATGGCTCATGCCTGTAACCCTAGCTGCTCAGAAGCCTCAGATCTGAGGATTAGAGTTCAAAGGCAGCATAGGCTGATAAATCCATGACACTCATATCCAAGAGTGGAGCTGTGGTTCAAGTGGTAGAGTGCCAGCCTTGGACAATTTAAAAAAGTAAAAGGAAGCTAGGCAAGGTGGCTCATGCCTGAAATCGTAGCTACTCAGGAGGCTGAGATCTGAGGACTGAGGTTCAAAGCAAGCCGGAGAGACCCTTATCTCCAATTAACCACTAGAAAACTGGAAGTGGCCCTATATAGCTCCAGGGGTAGGACGGTAACTTTGACCTAAAGAGCTCAGGGACAGCACCCAGGCCCAGATTTTAATCCCCACAAATGCCAAAAAAAAAAGAAAAAAAAAAAAAGGAAAGCTAAATAAGAGTACAGGGTCCTGGATTCAAGCCCCAGTGTCAGCAAGAAATAAAAATAAAGGCCGGGAGTTTAACCTAGTGGTAAAGTGCTTGCCTAGCATGTACTAAGACCCAGGTTCGATTCCTCAATACAACATACATAGAAAAAAAACAAAAGTGGTGTTGAGGCTCAAGTGGTAGAGCTCTAGCCTTGAGAAAGTCCAAGGACAGTGCTCAGACCCTGAGTTCAAGCCAAGGGCTAGCAAAAAAAAAAAAAAAAGAATAAAAATAAAAAAAGAAGATATCAATATTGGTATTCTTCTGTCTTCTCTCTTCTTCAACTAATAATAGAATGTTTACTAGATGAACAGTACTTTCTCTGGGAGACAGTGAATCTTATTTACACTAAAAGTATCAGGAATAATAATATCATCGTCATCGATGTCGTCATCATCATCATCATAATCAGAGCCTTGGCTGTTATTTTCACTCAAAATACCAGGAAAAATGTTGTTTCAGCTAAAGTAAATACCATGCAGCACAGCAAGGAACAGTCACTGTGTCCCAGATGTAGAATTCTGAGTAGCTTAAATTGCTTAATAGTCTGGTCTATAAATTTGGTCCCCTCAAGATAGGATCAAATTCAGTAGACAGGAACGATCACTCAGGCTTGGAAAAATCAAGAACAGTTATTATATGCCTTAGTTTTCTAAGAACAACCCCAGTCTATGCCTGCTTTCATTTCCGTGGCCCCTTTCTCTCACCAAGTGTCCAAATCTGCTTTATAAATTCTGCAATCAGCCTATTCATAAAAGTGGTGACATCAGGATACGTCTTGAAGGATGAGGTACATTTTATTGAGTGGGGAGCTAGGAAGACAGATCTCTGACAGGGTCCAAGATAAGATTTTGCTTATGACTTTTTGGTTTAGATGTCTACATTTCAAATGAAACAGGATGCATAGAGGTAGTTTTCTAAACTATGATCAGGGAACTCTAGTCATTTCACAGAAGGCACTTGAGGGCTGTCCCCAGGAAAAGGAGGAAAAAACGAATGAGCCACTGAACCTTCCACTTCTACCCCTGTTTAAATAAATAAATAAATAAATAAATAAATAAATAAATAAATAAATAAATAAGAGAACCCAGCAGAAAGGGGTCTGTGACTAGAGCATAGCTGGCAAACCACTGACCCAGAGCATGATTTTACAAGCACCCAGTAAATATCCCCTCTCCCAAAGTACCACTCCTTTCTACTTGTTTCCCAGACTAAAATCCATCCAAGAGAAAAGCTTTTCACACCACATTCTGAGATAAAATTCTAAATGCAGGCACTTGACAAGGAAACTGGCTCAAATTCATATTCAGCAGGGCTGATAACACTTTTTCCCCAAAGCAAGACTTAATGAGGAGAACAAAATACTGCATATGTGACCCTGAAAAGCAGAAATAGGCTAAAGTGCAGCTTAGTGTAGACTGTGTACTTAACATGTGCAAGGCCCTGGGTTCAATACTCAGAACCAGGAAAAAAGGAGGTAGAGAGGAGTGAACAAGAACACTTGATTAGAGACAGAGAAATAGTTTTTAAAATGATGGTTCAGGCACAAAGGAAAACAATGATTTTCCCTAGAGCTTGTACACACACATATGCACAGATCTATGGGAGATGCAAGCAATCCAAGCACCTGGGTGATG
The DNA here is from genome assembly GCF_031878675.1 of Megascapheus bottae. NCBI lineage: Eukaryota > Metazoa > Chordata > Mammalia > Rodentia > Geomyidae > Megascapheus > Megascapheus bottae. The sequence continues at coordinate 59,860,475 of NC_143510.1, forward strand.
ACAAGACATAACTCAGGAAGAATATAAAAACAAAGGTATAGCCTATGGTTCAAATCCAATCCAGGAAGTTGAGGGGGGAGGAGAATTATTTTTAAAAACAAAACAAGTTTTAAAGTTAATTCCATTTTAAATTGCCTATTACATTTTAGGCTTATTTTCAATAGAAATAACAGAATGAAAGAAATGTGCAATACAAAGTCAGTTCTAGTACTTTCCAATGTTCACTAATTTTAGTATCTTTTCCTGTACTGGATTTTTTTTTTTATGGCAAGACCCTAATTGAAGGGCTATTTCTATCTAGAGCTTAACTTTCAGGTTCTATATCTGCCACCAGGTGGTGATATCTTAGGTCATAGTGCAGGTATACCAGTGAGAAATAAATGAAATCATACAGATGCAGGCAATTATGCAGAATCTATTGAAAATAAATAACCTATTAAAATTACAGGTATGAACTATTAGCTAGCTCTTAGTTGTGTATCACAGTGATTTCTCAGCACTTTAATTTGAATTCTCAAAGAATTCCTCACTAGCCAATGCTATTCTTTTACCTTGAGCTTTTCAATTTATTTTTGTGGGCATTTTTTTTTCTGTATTTGTGAAAGTCAAAGTGTATAGCTTCAGCAGCAAGCAACTCTCTGCTCCACTTTTCCAATTAAGAGGTTAAGAGGTTGACTTTCCTCCCCGCCCCTCAGTTCCTGGGCTTTGGACATAAAGCTCATCTCATTCTCTTAGGTTCAGCTTTCTTACTTAGCTGGCCTTTTGCCACTGCAGCCATGTGTCTACCAGACTTTTGGCTGGTGAAGTGAAGATAAGAGTATCATGGACTGTTACCCCCTAATCTCAGCCTCCTGAGTAGCTAGGATTAGAGTCATGAGCTACCACAGTCAACTAGGAAGGTTACTTCCTACTCAGGGAGCCTCAGCTTACTCTTGCCCAATTCCTGAGCACTGCTTCTAATACAATTTCATTTTTATTTAATTACATAAGATTATTTATTGTAAAGTTTAGATGATCTCTCTCAACTATACTCTTTGTTAAACATTCCTATTTAAAACAATCAAAAAGTATAAAGAACAAAAACCATACCCAATTTTCCACCTAGACATAACACCAATAAAGCTATTATAATTTTCCCTACATCTCCATTTTTATCTTACTCTTTGGGATAGCTTGTTTTCCTGGTCATTATTATTATTATTTGCCAGTCCGGGGCTTGGGCTCAGGGCCTAAGCACTGTCCTTGGGTTTTCTCCAGACTAGAGCTCTACTACTTGAGCCACAGCACCACTCACCACTTCTGGCTTTTTTTCTATATATGTGGAACTGAGGACTTGAAACAGGGTCTTCGTGCATATAAGGAAAGCACTCTCCTACTAAGCCAAATTCCCAGCCCCTGGTCATTATTTTTGATAGCCCATGGTGTTCCATTTGCTACTCACTACAAAGATTTTTCTAAATAAAGGTTAAGAATTTTCCTCACAGGGTTGTCCATTAGGATTAGATAGGTTGAAACTTGTCCTAGGACTTTAGAACAATGTCAGGCATCCAGTAAATGTTTGGTAAATGATAGTTCTTACCACTACTTCCTTTGAAGTTAGCACTGAGTTTTCCAACTCTGCAATCCTTCCTCTTCTTTCTCCTGCTTAGCTGTTTGCCTGAGGGGCACAGCTCAGCGCAGAACATCACATTTTATAAGATATTTCATATCTTATGGTCAATCAATTATAGAAGAAAAAATTCTGTAGCCTTAAGAAATTTACGGTGGATTCCCATCCAAATCAAATTTTGAGTTGCCTCTTTGGGTGGAAAGTAAAATGGTCACGTGAAAGATGGGGTAAAAACAGATGCAATGTGTGTTTTAAGCAGGACATCTACTAGACTGCAAGGATAGAAAAGTAGCTAGAAAGCACATTTCTAGACTTCCAGTGTACATGCTAGTCCTTGGGAAATGGTCTACTTTCTGAAATATGTATGATATGGCAGACATCAAGAGCTTTCCTGTCCCTGTAACCTGTCGTTTGCTAAAAGTAGCTCTTTCAGTAGGAAACAAATACCAGGGACAACCTATGTAGCTTGGAGATTCAAATACTGACATCCACAAAGACACTCATTCATTCCATAAATATTTACTCAAGATCTATATTTGCCATTTGCTAGGGCTATAATGCTGTCCGAAATAAGAGAGCACTGCTGTCCTGTGTGGCTCATAATTTAATAAGAGGAACAAGCACTCAGAAAAATAAAGAAGAGGGCCGGGAGTTTGGCCTAGCGGTTAAAGTGCTTGCCTAGCATGCACGAAGACCCAGGTTCGATTCCTTGGTACCACATACATACAAAAAAAAGCCGGAAGTGGTGCTGAGGCTCAAGTGGTAGAGCTCTAGCCTTGAGAAAGTCCAAGGACAGTGCTCAGGCCCTGAGCTCAAGCCCAGGACTGGCAAAAAAAAAAAAAAAAGAAAAAGAAAAATAAAGAAGAAAATGCCACACAATAAGAAGATCTCTCATAATTCCTAAGGAACTAGCAATAGAGTTATATTCAGAAGGGTACACATTTTACTAAAGAAGAAGAGTGAAAATAATGTCTAAGTAGAAACAAGTACCAGGCCTATCCAAATACTCAGGGCCAGTGACATTCATGGAATCACTGGAGCTACAGCACAAAGGGCCTGTATGTCTGCCTTAATCCTAAAAATAGGTGAAACCTTTGGAACTTTAAGGGGAAAAAAAATCACATGACTAGATCTGATTAGGAGTGTAGTAAGAAGAAATGGTACAAAGAAAAGGTAGACACTGGAGACCCATAGAGACTGGTACCAATCTCAAGATGCCTCAGACTCAACGCTTATCAGCTGCCTCTTGCTCTGCCCTCACCTCCAAATACTGCATCCTTCAGGTGATCTGGTTATTTTCTGGACTCGCTAATGCTGCCAAGAGTCATACTCTGGAATACCCTTTATTCTGGATATACCATAAAACTCTGCATTGCACTCCAACACTGGTTTCTTTATCCTTTCATTCATTCCACTAGGGACATGGGGAGAACCAAACACCAACACTTCAAGCAGTGTAACTCCCCATCTACATCCCATACATGGATGAAGCTAGGTCTAATCTTCAGCACCAGCACAATAAAAAAAAAATGATGACAACAAAAAATGAAAATTAAAGCTAAGACACTGTATATGACTAGAACCAAGTTTAAATAGGGTTAGTTTATTTATAACCACATTTTGGAATTAAAAATCCTTTATATCAATTTTATATTCATATCAATTTAATCTGTTTAAGTAGAAACTGTGAAAAGATTGCTAGAAAAGGAAACATCATCTATACTCCTATTATTTATACTATAAAATAGCCAGTGTAACTGGTGCACACTCATAAATGACTTTTAAGAACTATTTTAATTCAATTGTTCCCAACTTTTCAAGTTATCTTTTAGTAATAAGATTTAATGCTCTTAGGCCCTCCCCATTTTTCTCCTACCATGTTTTTAGTGGTAAGTTATTCAAAAAGTTCTATATCCCAGAAGCTACCAAGGACCACTCAGAATAATCCTCCTGATAACAGTTTCTACAGCCCTAGCGAATGCACTTTTACACTGCCACATTCCAATAGTTTATAATTCAATTTTAAGTTAATTCGTTAACTCATTGGTGGAGAAAATTTGCTACAGAATTTCTCAGTATTTAGTGCCATACCTACAATAACACTGGAGACTTAGTTACTATTAAGTTTGGTAATGAGATTCATCAGTGTCCTCATTCTATAAACATAGGATCTTGGGCTTACACAAAATTTGGTCAAGGCCAAATAGGGAACCAAATCCAAATGTAAAGCTGGTGTATTTTTATCACCAGACTAAAACTCCGACAGCCATGTAACACTGCTTTGACTTTTCCATCTATTTTAGAATCAAAGTTCCTCAAAAGCAGTAACTGATGTGTCAGTCATGCTGACTGAAATCTTAACTATTCATACTGCTGGCAACACATAGCAATAGCATTTCTATTTTTGTACCTTTTGTACTTTTGTGTTTTAAAGCACTGAAGTTCTTCAAGCATGGACTGTTTCATGCTTTCCTCTACTTATTTCCAACTGAAAAAATTAAAAGCTTACTTTGAATCTTTTTTCCCTCTCTGTCTGAACAAAGTTTCAGTATACAGCCAGACTGGCCTGAAATTTACTATGTAATGGAGGCTGACTCATACTGAGGACTGTCCTTCCTCAGCTTCCTGTGTGCTGAGATTAAAGCTATGCACCACCTTGCCTGACTACCTTGAATCTTACTATAAACTTTCCTTAAAGCATCAAAACTTATTGTTCTAAAGAAATAGAAGTTGTTATCAATAACAATGTGCACAGAAATGTAAAGCATGCATACAATGTAAATACTCTTCTATCTAGTACAAATTGAGAAGCACCCATTTCTATGGGGTATAAAGTTATTTGATTCTAGCTATAAAAATTCTTGTCAGTGGGCCAGGAGTTTGGCCTAGTGGTAAGATTGCTTGCCTAGCATGCACGAATACCCAGGTTCGATTCCTTGTTACCATGTGCATTGAAAAAAAACTGGAAGTGGTGCTGTGGCTCAAGTGGTAGAGCTCTCGCCTTGAGGCAAGCCCAAGAACTGACAAAAAAAAAATACTTATCAGTGACAGATAAGTTTATTCATTTAGATTTAATCTCTTCCCAACATTAATATTTAGCTATTGTAGCAGAAATATTCACTTTAGACTAAGTTGCATATAGAAAAGTAGAATTAAACATGATCCTTTATTCAGAATGTCAACCTTTGAGTCTGTGAGATATTTGAAGAAGACAAACAGTAGCAAAAGCCTAAGGGAAAAGCCTAACTGCTAAAAACTTCCTACTAACATTTAGTTCAAGCAAAACTTCATTAGCTCTGTTTTCTGCAGCCCAGAGGTAGAGATAACAGAGATGTTAATCTTGCTCTTCCTGGTACACACTTTACATCAACCTCCTGGTAGGCAAGATAACAGATTCACATTCAATGAATATTTACAGAAAGAATAAAAAATGAACTGTTAGAGCCTGCTCTCCCACAAGAGGCTTTTCGGGTCAGTCTGGATCCACAGGAAACTGCTGTCTATACCCTCACTCTCTACTTTCTACTACCTATCTCAGCCACTACTAGAAAGCTACCAGCATCCTTCTAATGGTGAAACCTAAGGAGCAAACAGCCTCATCTTCTACTTTCTCTACTTTTTATCACAATGGCACTTTCCCAATGGAAACATCTCTGAACTTCAAAATCATCTTCCTGTGTGCTCTGCCACATCTTTTCATTCCTTCATTGACTTCTCTTCCTTTCACCATCCAAAGACAGTGATACCAAAGGATGTGCCTTGACCCCATTACAGACACCTTCTCAGTGAAGTAACATTATTAAAATGATTATCATACAACATAACGTGATTATAAAATGTTTAATATCATTATACATTGTATAACTCCAGGGCTGGGAGTTTGGCCTAGTGGTAGAGTGCTTGCCAAACATTGTATTACTCCAAAATCGCTAATCCTTACCATTCTCTTCTCCTCAAGATCCGATTCTCAGAAGCTTTTTCATCTTCTCCACCACTGTGTAACTTAAACTTAGTTTCAAACTCAACAAAGCAATCCCAAATCCATCATCTTTCCACTGCTGTCAAAGTAATCTATCTTCTCTATCCCTATTCATGTTCCAGACACCCAAGCTTAAAACTCTAAGATCAACTTTAATTCTTTCCTCTATCAGTACGTAGTCAAATGCCTACAACTCCATTATTGTCTCCCTTATTTCTCCTTTGTATTTGACTAACCTGTTATATATGATCTCAGCTTTACTAGGTTTGGCTTGTTTTCTTTTGTTTGTTTTCATTTTATAATCTCATTTGCAACTGCTTGCCACTGGGATTTTATCATTAGTCAACCTGAGTATTAAATATTTCCCTACATACACCATTACTTCTTTCTTCCTTCAAATCATGCTGTTTCCCTTAAAGTCTTCTATGTCTTCCCACTATCTCCAACCTATCCATCTTTGGGAATATATTTCAAATAGGAATTTCTCCATGAAGACTAATTTCTCTAAGCAAACATGGTATGTTTTCCTTTGAAATCCATAGAATATTTGTATCTCTGACCTTCTTTCTCCAATATTTATGCTACCTTACAAGATTATATACTTCTTATGCCATACCCACCAGGCCTACAGGCTTTATGAAGGCAGAAACTATGCCTTATTTTTGTTTTCCCAGTAGAAGCTTTGTGTGCAATCAGAACTTAATCGTTGTATGTTGGAGTGTGTGTGTGTGTGTGTGTGTGTGTGTGTGTGTGTGTGTGTGCATCAATAGGCACTAATCTCAACCAGGAATGTCCTATAGAAATATGGAAAATTTTAAAAACAAATAGAAAATTATAAAAATAAACAACACGTAAATTTTAAATGTTTTAAACTACAGTTATTTTAAAGAAAATAAACCCACGGGGTATAGTGGCATGCACTTGCAACCTAGCTACATGGGAAGCTCAGCCTAGGTATTTGAGGCCAGCCTAGGGAATATAGTAAGATCATGTCTCAAAACATAAAAGAAGATAAAAATAAAAAGATTGCTGGAAGTTTGTCCTAGTGATAGAGTGCTTGCCTAGCATGCATGAAGACCTGGATTTGATTCCTCAGTACCACATACATAGAAAAAAACCAAAAGTGGTGCTGTGGCTCAAGCGGTAGAGCTCTAGCATTGAGAAAACCCAAGCACAGTGTTCAAGCCCTGAGCCCAAGCCCAGGACTGGCAGGGAAAAAAAATTATTGTAATTGACCCTATATTTCCAAATTATGATCTCAACATGTATGCAAAAATTTATGAAATAATTTACATTCTTTTTTAATACCAGTCTTTGAAATCCAATGTATTTAAGTGTAGCACAAGTTTCATTTCAATTTCTTAACTACAAGTAGCTAGTGGCAACTGGTTTAGACAGCTCAGATCTAGATCATTTTCCCTAGGCTGAAAATTCAGTATTCAAGAAGAAAGCAACCTTCTCTTTTCTTGTCCTCTAATTATTCATAGCAAAATAAAATACAGCAAAGTTCAATATCTAACAAACTCGGAAAACTTCAAAAGGAGACAAAGATAATAAAATACCTGAAATAGGAAAGATGTTAAAAAAAGAAAAGAGAAAAGATGATAAAGAAATCAAGAAAGAATAGGATTATTTTCCCCCAGTCCTAGAGCTTGAACTCTGGGCCTGGGCCCTGATCCTGAACTCCTTTTGCTCAAAGCAAGTGCTGGAGCCACAGGGCCACTTCTGGCTTTTTCTGTGATTAACTGGAGGTAAGATTCTCATGGACTTTTCTGCCCAGGCTAACTTGCATCTGTGGTCCTCAGATTTCAGAAAATTCTTATAAGAGAATTCTTCTACGTAGCCTACCACTACCTTAGCTCAACAATTAGGTCATACTTACTGTCCACATTCAAAATTCCTATCCCAGGAACAATATACATACTATATAAGAAACTTGTATAATGTATAAGAAAACATATCCATGTTCATTAAACATTGGTTTTGTTCAAATTTTCCCTAGGTCAGGCAATTACAGAGGCTAGAAAGACCAAACTGACTAATTCTACTTCCTTCATTTCACAAATGAAAAGAACTATAGAGTAGGAACAATATCAGTAATTGCACTGTGATTTCAGAGTCCATTGGATAGATTAAGGCAGAATCTAAGATTTCTGAGTCCTGGCTCCAAACTCTCTCCAGGCCTCATCTTAGCTGTGTAACTTTTAATGAGTAACTTTATCTGTTGAAAGTTTGCTTCTTTACAGCTAAAGAAATAATAATATCTATATATTTGTGTCACCTTAAATGAATTCATAAATTTGAAATCATCAGGCACAGTGTTTTAAGTACAATCTGAAAAGTACATAATAGAATCAGAGGAATATAAGAAAATAACTGGAGGGCCAGGAGTTTGACCCAGTGGTAGTAGAGTACTTGCCTTGCATGCACGAAGACCCAGGTTCAATTCCTTGGTACCACATACTTATAGAAAAGCCAAAAGTGGTGCTGTGGCTCAAGTGGTAGAGCTCTAGCCTTGAGAAAGCCCAATGACACTGCTTAGGCCCTGAGATCAAGCCCCAGGACTAAACCCCCCCCCCAAAAAAAAAGAAAAAGAAAATACCTGGAGACTTAGCTTAAACCATCTTTACACCTCCGAGTATTTACACCTAATCTATTAAGGATGATAAAAATTTAAGTTGTCATTAGGAGCTTTAAACAAAAGATTGTTAACACTTCTCTCAGCAACATATTTCAGTGAAATTCCTATCTATAGGTCTACATTTTTTAACCAGTGCTTAAAGAAGCAATGAAGAGCTTAATTATCAGCTTCCATTTGCCTGGTCAAATGGACTTCTGAACCATGGCCTCCTAAGAGGACGAATTTCCTACTATCTAACTACATTCCTTCTACCTACCTTCCTACAACCTTCTTACTCTAACTACTGCTAGCATAACAGTCAGCACTGAAAGGTCTGATATCTATTTCCTAAATAGTACACCTTTACTGTTATGGGTAACAGGAAGTCTTACTGCACCAGTAGGATTAATGACTTGACCAAATTTACTGTCTCAACAACAATAACAACAACAAAAACACAATAGAAGCACTCTAGCAAATAGAGTCTGCCATTGTTTTTAATGTGATAACAACACAACCCCTTAAAATACCTGGAAAGTTTAACTGTTTTTATTCACAACATGTCTTCAGAAACTTTATGTATTCATTTTCTGGGTGCTGGCATTTTAGTAATACCTTGTACCAATATTCTTGGACTTTTACAAAATTTGAATTTAGTCGTCTACCAGTAAGCAGAAACACACACGCATGCACGCACATTTTTCTTCCATGCAGTTCTCTAGAGCTCCAGTTTTTACGAAAGTTTTTTTATTTAAGGACATCCTTTGAATTAGACACTTCCTGCCTGTGCCTCCCCTCAACAGGAGGAGGGTTTGTACTTTGGAATTCAGGCCCTACAGTTAGGGAACAAAGTCTCAAACTGCCTGTCCTTCAGGACATAATGAAACAGCCAGCTGTTTGCTTAGACATCTGTCTGAGTAGTACTTTATCAGGCTATTATTAGTTTTAATGTTGTAATTAGATGTGAAAATGTACCCTGAGGAATGTTTGAATGGGAACATCATACAAATAAGAATTGACAATGATGAACACAGCTGCATTTCTGCCAATGATTAGGCATTTAAATAAGTGCGTGTGGTGTGTTTGTTGGAAAATCTGGACCCACAGAGTGGAGAGGTTAGCAACTATGTGAGACTGGCAAGAAAAGAGGCATTAAAAGTATTATAAAAACAAAAGAAAGAATGAAACAGACTGGATTCTACTTCAGAATTGGAAACTTCTCTAATCACACTGTCTAAAATATCTCTTTCTCATCCTCATTTTCAATGATATATAATCTGTATATAGATCTATATAATACAGATCACATGTAATCTATCTATATATCATATAATTATATATATTAACTATGTATATATTACACATAATCTATAATTTGAACTTACATGTGTGGAATCACCCTTCCCAACAGACAACAAGATCAACCTCTAAGAGAGCAGAGAAAATACTACATCCTCAACACTGGAACAGTACCATTCCCCCATATAATACATGCTCACAAAGTATGTGCTGAATAAATAATAGATAAATAATAAATAATTATATAATTGTAAATAATAGGTAGAGAAAAAATACATAAAGTACAACATACACTAAAGTCCGTTTATCTCCATCTGAACTTTCATAAAAGTCAGTTAATATTTACAGCTGAATGACATCAAGTTCAATGACATCCTTTTACCACTGAAACCAGAGATTTGGGTCAGTTAAGTGACTTGTCCAAGGGCTTATAATTAATCAGCCTCAACTCAAAAAAAGAAAAGAGGAAGGAAGGAAGGAAGGAAGGAAGGAAGGAAGGAAGGAAGGAAGGAAGGAAGGAAGGAAGGAAATAACAACTTACTTTGCAACTTTGCATTTCATATAATTGCTTACTTCTGTGAGAGTAACCATCTTGAAGATATGTTAGTGTTCTTAACAATTTGTTCTACTAAGCAAGTATAATGATAAGAGAGAATATAGGGGCCAACTTTTCTGTACTTTCACCACACTTGTGGCTATATCATCATAACTGAATCTCTGTCATTCACTTACAGCCTCAAGACTCTCCCTCTTCCTGCAGCTAAGCTTACTAATTCAGATTTTTATTTTCACTTCCAGTTCCCAAATGGGACTTCTCAATAAAGTTTCTAAACTATCTCCTCACTCCTTCTAGCTTCTTATAACTCACAAAAATATTAATTTAAAGATATAAATATTCCATCTCTTTCTGGAAGCCTGAAAACCCTGAAGAAGCTTCAATGAGTGTGTAAACCAGTATGGTTTGATGAATGTGGGAACAAATTCCATGCTGATGCTCTAAGGCTGAGGTTATAGCCACACAATATAACTTTCCTGTCAAAATTCAGAAGCCAGTAGTACATACATAAATTTACATATGTAAATAACATATATATAAATATCTATGTCTCTATTATATGTACTTTTAATGTTTATTATATATACCTTTAATATTCTAATTATATGTATACATCTTTAATACATATCGTATATATAAAGTTTGAGTGGATTTATCAATTACCATGCATTATGACCAGAAAAATTATTCAAATTTTTGTTCTCAATGAAATTTTAAGGTTCTCAACTTTGCTTCATATTATAGGTCAGTGAATAGCTTTTGCTGAAACATGGTTAATTTATGTTGGCAAATATTAGGTCAGCTATACCCTAAGTTTCCATTTTAATAACCTTTTAACAAAGGGGCTGCGCACTATACTAAAGGCACTGAATTTGGCAGAAGCTAGTTGCCAAATAAAGTTGATAACAAACAAAAACTTACCAGTATAATAGATACTAGCCCTTTTATTCTGTAACGGTATCTTACCCATCCAATGTGGAGTCCAGCTCATGAAAGACTAACCAATAACTATTAAGGCTTTCTAAACTGTTGTTGAAAACAGGACTTTGAAGGAGAGTCATTAAAGAGGTTGATAATGAGAAAGGGAAGAAAACTAAGCAAAGAACTGCAGAAAGACAGAAAGACATAGGGAGAGAATCCTGAAGGTCTTCCAAATCATTCTTACCCTTCAGCTCCATTTCTTCCCTTAAATTCCATGAAATATCTCTGAATATGTGTTATGAATCTTCATACTTACTTGTAAAGCTAACTCCAAGAAAGGTCTTTATTAAAAGAATATATTTTCTCCTTTAGCATTTTACAGGGTATTTTAATAGAAAATTTCCATAGTAGGTTTGAAATTAGTAGAACTTGCTGTTTGGCATATCTACCATAATAACAGCTTTTCAATTTTGTTCCACAGAGCCTATCCTGAAACACCTTGATGAACATATCAGTATAAACTTAGTGAACATATTCTCAATAATGCCTATGACCTCAAAGTATGAAATGAAAGGCTGCAGAAATATTATCACTTAGAAAACTGTCTGATCCATCTCAGCAAATGCAGATTCTGTGCAAACCATAAGGGCATTAACCCTTGGAATTAGCTCAACTGCTACAAGGACACATTTTTATCTTAGATGATCCAGCACTGACCTTTAAAAATATGATCAATACTTTAATGTGGCATGACTCTTTACTCCCTAGATCAAGACTAGGTGTACTAGGCAAGCTTTAATTTGCACCAGAGCAACATATCCAAATTCACTCCCCTAAATCCCTACAAATATGTTACAAGAAATTGCCACAAGCTCACTCAGAACTTACTCCTAAATTTTAAAATGAAAAAAGCAAGTCTTAAAAAACTTTAAAGTTATAAATAACCTTATTGAAAATCAGAGGTCAAATAAGATTTATGTTTGGGTCAAGCGGAATATTATGTCTTTGATAGTTGGGGAAGTTTCTCTAAGTACAATTGGTAAACATACCATTTGATTTCCGTCACAGCTTAAATACCATGGTATTTCAGATTCATGAAATACAAACTAGATAAAAGGAAACAGACCTTGTTTTGTTTTTCAATATGACATGTACTAACAGAAACAGCCCCTCCCTCCAAAAAGATGAAATCCAAATAGTGACTCTTCCGTTAAAAGTATATAAAATAAAAGCAAATTTATTTGAGGCAGGATAAAAAGCAATCAGGTTAGCTGCATAACTGAGAAGAATTTCAGTTTAACACTGGAATAGGTTCTAAGATCTCTAAGACTATTTAAACATCAGCCCTCATAAGTACTAGTCAAAAGTCAATTAAGGCCCTGAAAGCTCCATTTCCTGAAGAGACTTGCAGTCAATAGAAGAAATTCAAAGAATCTCAGGACAACCATTATTGTCTCATAAAGAAACCTATGGAGAAACCTCTTTCCAGATAAATAAATGTTTAGCCTTTAAGCACTAAAACATCTTACCAGCTTTCTGAGGGATCCATCCAGCATCATGTACTGCACATACATCTGCTTAATTAGAGAGCTCAAAATCTGATTTAAGCTCCTCATGGCTTATATGCATAACTATTACTAGATCCTGTTAAATGGTCTGCAGTGTGAAGGGATATTTTAATACATGCTAAATAAAGTCTGTTGGGCTATGTTTGTTCACACACCACACACACCATACACATACACACACACACACACACACACACACACACACACACACACACACACACACACACACACACTTAGTCAATCAGTTACTATTTCTCAGGCTGTATGCATACCACCAAGTCTTTCCTCCCTCTACACATCCAACTCCATAGTCACTCACACTGCTTCCACCTTCAAATCCAGGGTTTCAGAGTTCAAACATACAAGGTAGGTTAGAGTCCAAGGATTTTTTGGCATCTCTGTGCATTTTTACACGCTCTTTAGGTATCAGCTGAGTTTCAGATAGTTGATAGATACTAAATTGTATGTGTGCCTTAACCATTACTGGCTATTTCCCAGCACAATAAAATAAGTAGTTTCCGGAAAGGAGCTGGGGGAGCGAAACAAAGACAAAAACATGAGAAGGGGTATCAATGTGTGAGAAGTGATGCACCCACTACCTGATGAATGTAACTGTAACCCTTCTATACATTACCCTGACAATAAAATAAAATAAAATACAAGTAGTTTCCAATAGCATGGGACCAGTCCCTGCTCCAACAACTTGAAATCATTCCTAACATAATTTGACTGTATTTGACTTTTTCATCTGGTATATTGTATATACGCTTATTTGCTTATTTGACATAGGGAAGGGAAGGGCAAAAACAAGATGACTGAGAGGAGGTGGGGGGAGGGAAATGGTGACAAAACACATGAAAGGGTATCAAGGTTCGAGAAGTAATGCAGCTATTACATGACCAATGTAACTGTAGTCCCTCTATACATTACACCGACAATGACATACAATAAAAATAAATAAAATAAATAAAAAACATATAAAAATGAAAAAAAATTCTCAACACCAGATACATATCTTTTATACTTATACTACTTCCTCTGTCGATAACTTTTTCAAATGGTTTTCAGAGCCTTAGAACCCTTCCATACAAGGATTCATATAAATTCTTATTGTGATCATTATTGCAATTGTGATAGATTGTTTTCTTTCAGTAAATAAAAGCAATCCGCACTCAAACTTCTTTCTCTTCAAGAGACTCCCAATGGGTCTCAGTAACCTCTCATTTTCATGTCTAATGATGATGAAATAGGAATCCCAGCTCTAACAACACTTCCTTGAGCAGCTTAAGTCATCTTCATCATCCCTAAGGTTTCTCCAGCTTTGGAACAGAGACATCCAACTGACAGGTACCATTTAAAAAGCCAACAAAAATAATGCTCAGAAGAAACTTAGTGACCTGGTATGCCAAAATACAATCATCAAAGGTTGGTTACTTTTACACTTGTTGTTTTGTCAACTTGGCCACATTACTCGGAGATCTGGTCCAATGATTTTTTTTCAGGCTACTTCCATGAATATGTTCTTTGGGTTTAGTTTTATTACTTTGTGTCTTTGTCTGAGATTAATAGACTTGGAGTAACTAGGTTACAATTCATAATGTGTATATGCTTTATCTAATGAAATAAAAGTTTTAATAAAACAAAGACTGGCTTCCCCAAGCAAGAGGAATGTTTCATATGGTTCCAAGCTGCAGCTCTTTATTGAGTATATCAAATCCCTAAAATACCTCTCTCTAGCGAGCGCATGCTCTCTCCCCCCACTCTCTCTCTCACCTTCCTCCCCTTCTCATTCCCTCTCCTGAATTAATTTCCTATCTCCTATCAAGAAGAAGGAGGAAGGGGCTGGGAGTTTGGCCTAGTGGTAGAGTGCCTGCCTAGCATGCACAAAGACCCGGGTTCGATTCCTCGGCACCACATACATAGAAAAAAGCCGGAAATGGTGCTGAGGCTCAAGTGGTAGAGCTCTAACCTTGAGAAAGTCCAAGGACAGTGCTTAGGCCCTGAGCTCAAGCCCAGGACTGGCAAAAAAAAAAAAAAGAAGAAGAAGAAGGAGGAAGAGGATGAGGAGAAGGAAGAGGAGGAAGAGGAGGAGGACTAGGATGAGGACCAGGAGGGGGAATCCTAAACATACAATGCATCTAGGTATATACTCCCAAAACTATTCCCTGGCACATAGCATAGTTTGGTATCAGAATATCATTCTGAATCCATTTTGGACTATTGTGAATACATTTGACAAATTCAGCTTTTCTCATTTGGGGCAAACAAACAAAAACTGATGCTTTCACACTTGCTAGACAAGTGCTCAGTACTTGAGCAACACCAAAACCTCTGCCAGTGAAATTAAGAACACAGACAGCAAAACAAAATCCTTTCAATTAGCAAATTAATTATGATGAATATTTTGATGCTATATCTATTAGAGTCTTAAGTTCCCTACAGGCATACATAATGCAAACAACTTTCCAGCCAACCCCATAGTAATGTGAACCACAGTATGCTTCATTGTGGCCTACTGATTTTTTAAGCCAATATTTATCAGACAAGGTTTTGGCCATAAAAGTATTCTAAAATAAAACCCCTTTTTCTATATAAAATGATAAAATAAAGTAGCTTCACATCATTGAAACACAGAACTTTTCTCAATCTCTTTTCATATTTTTCTTTAAGAGAAGATCAAAGAGATTTCAAAACTCAGTAATTGCATTTCATTTCATCTCACAGGATATGAGTACTTTATTTCTATGCCAGATACTTTGTTTCTTTATTTGTTCTATTCTAAAGCTTAGGTGTCCTAAATTTCTAATCTCTCACCTGGCATCTGGCTTTAGATTTTCTTACCTCTCCAATCATCAAACATATCTCTAGTAGAAGGACAGGATGCCCGTAGCAAGAAGGCCAGGACTGAGGACAATTTAATTATTAGAATAATGATGACAGCATCAGGCTAGAAGTGAAGATTAAAGGGACAGCTCTGAGTGGGAGGGGATATATCATAACTGGTGATGGCCAGCATGCAGCCAGTGCCATAGGAACTGGAACAGAGAAGAACATGGGGCTAGACTCTAAGAATGAGTCAGAAGGAAAATGCAAGTATCCAGACAAAATGTAGACTGGAGCTGAATCCATCTCTCCTATAAGTTGCAAGGAAGTACGTAGAGAAGAGCCTCACAGGGGACTACTGGACTTATTCACATGACAGCACAATTTGAAATGACAAAGGATGCCAGGGCAGTGCCATCTGCCTACTGTCTTAGCTTTAAATGGCCTGGCTAGTGTGAGTAGACAGGGCTGGCAGGTATGTACTCACTGATAGAGGCCAAGGCTTGCTCTGTAGGTATGAGTGAAGATATCCCAGACTGAAGGCCTCTTGTAAGCACTGACAGTTGCACTGCCACCACTGGAACCAAGAAAGGCTATACTCATCTTTAGAGTCTCATCTTCTTAAGAGCCACAAATCAAATGGACTTTATTACAGGGACTACTCTTCTGGAGTCTGCTGCTAAGAAGAATGGTTTCTATCTGAGGAACAAAAGTCCTCCATTCTCCTATGGGGAGTAGGAAAGACTCTGAAAATCTTCCAATTTCGCTAAAGCTATAATTGTTCAACTCAGCAACTAAATATCTTTCTTCTCAGAGTATAAGAGCAAAGCTCATAAAAGTAAAATATATTAGCACCACCCAAACAATACAACTGAAAGTTTTAAGTTTTTGCCAAATAACAAAATGTACACTGCATCTTGATCTGCATCATCCCTTTTAACATCTTCGCCCTCCTTTTATAGGTGAGGTGGGAGCGGTGGGTGAGAACGTTAAAAGGGGTGACGTTGATCAAAAGGGGTGAGACTAATCCATAAACTGTTCATTTGAATGGCAACTCTTTTGTACAACTACCTAAAGAAAATACAACTATTTAAAATTTTTTTTTAAAAAAAGTCTTGGCCAGCAGTTTCGCCTAGTGGTAGAGTGCTTGCCTAGCATGCATAAAGAGCCAGATTCAATTCCTCAGTATCACATACATAGAAAAAGCTGGAAGTGGTGCTGTGGCTCAAGTGGTAGAGCTCTAGCCTTGAGAAAGCTCAAGGACAGTGCTCAGCCCTGAGTTCAAGCCCTAGGACTGGCAAAAAAATAAAATAAAATAAAATCTTAAGATACAAGGTGAAAGAAAGAGTTTTGAAAAACAGAAAGCTAGCTTAGGGCCAGGAAAGGGGATGGAACTGAATCATTTTCTGCTTCCAGTCATTCAATTTTGCCTGCACAGCCCCCATTTTCACTTCTGGGAGATCATTCAATCATTATCTTGATTCTTCTTCCAACAGTCAAGAGTCTTCTTTGCCAGGAGTTTAGCCTAGTGGTAGAGTGCTTGTCTAGCATGCATGAAGACCCAGGTCCGATTCCTCAGTATCATATACATAGAAAAAAGCCAGACAGGGTGCTGTGGCTCAAGTGGTAAAGCTCTAGCCTTGAGAAAGCCCAAGGACAGCACCCAGGCCCTGAGTTCAAGGCCCAGGACTACCCAAAAAAAAAGTCTTCTTTATCTGTAGAACTTAGAAGGTCAAACAAAACCCCATAATCTACATATGAGTCATAAACTCACTAACTCACTCACAGATCACTATAAATTACTGAATGTTAGCAACATGTTACTAAACATGTTATGGCTGTGTTGTTAGGGCATGCTTGCATCTGCACCAAAGATCTGAATCTTGAAGCTTATTTAAAAAGAAAAAGAAGAAGAATCTCTGATGTGGAATTCCAAATAGTTAGCTGATAAAGAAGCTGTTGGGAGGAAATTCAAAGCCATTTCTCAGCCTTGCTTGAAATAACTCATTTAGGTTCAACAGGCAAGGCTGATTGAGTAACCTTCTATAATAGAGCAGTGAATTTTAATCTTAAGGGATTCTGCCTATTAATTCTGAATATTTAAGTCTAAAAGAATGAGAAATACACATTAATACTTAGAGAAAAGCTAACCATGTTTGCAGTTTCTCCCAAGAGTTCCTTTTATCAGTTCATTCCAGGGAAGGAGAGTGAGGGCGCGTGTGTGTGTGTGTGTGTGTGTGTGTGTGTGTGTGTGTGTGTGTGTGTGGAAATATTTCTTCTACCAATTAAATGTCTTTGCAGAGGGGAAAGCGTACTTCCTTCACTTACGGAACTTAATCCAAAGAATTTTCCCTCTAAATTTCATATGCAAATTGCTCCTGTCTTGAAGGAACTAGGATTTGTAGATACAAAGCAGTAAATCAGAAATTAAGCTGCTTGGATTTGCCACTTATTGATCTAGAATTATTCTCTGGGGGAAGCTACTCTACCATTCTCTTGCTCAATTTCACCTTTTACAGAAAATAAAAGTCATATTTTTTTCTTATAGATTTAAGTGGCTATGCATTCCCTTTGAAAATCTTTGAAATAAGAAGCTACTGTGGAACTATAGTACAAACTGTTTTCATAATCACAATTACTGTAAAATCCCTGTTGATTCCCAGGGTGCATTATGTATCATAAGTGCTCTTCATCTCACTCTGCTGTGCTGGAGCTGACACCAAATACTTTTAATTCTCCTCTGCGACTGTCATACTGTTTCTGTTTTAGGATTTAAACACATGTTAATCCACAGTCATCATGGGAGGGGAAAACCCTGAAAGAAACATAAAACAAAATCCATACCCTGGACACCTATCTCTTATGCTTTTCACAATATACTAATCTACACAGAGACACTGAGTTAGACAGCGAGTCATTTATTTATATTGACCAAATTGACTATGTACTAGGAGTTTCATATATGTTAGTTCATTTAATCCTCACAAAAACTCAATGACAGAGATATGAATAATTATCTCCATTTCAAAATTATCAAACATTCAAAGACTTTCCTTAACCATGTAGTTAATAAATGGCAAAGCCAAGATTTGAATGAAACAGGCCATCTCAACAGCCAGGGCTCTCAACCCTGCTTTTGTGATTGCTTAAGAGAAAAAAATGAAATACATCACAATATAGATACAGTTTAAGTACTTATTACATTTTCTTGTCCTATTTTTTCTTTAAATTGTTTAGCTAGCAAAATGATGATATTGTACCAACAAAGAGAGATTAAGATAGGGATAAGGTGGAGAGATGTAGGAAAGGAGAAAGAAGATCCCATGTGGATATTTGCTAAATTTTTAAAGCAGGAAAATCCTGGCTGTCCTATATATAGTTAGAGCAAAGTCAGCTAACAGGAAATGCTATATTACTTGAGAAAAATTGCCTTTCTGCGACTGTTCATTCGTCTCAACAGCCTGTTACAGGATGCAGTATTCCTCAAGAATCATAATGAAGGCCATGAGAGGAAAGAAGGTTAGTTGTCCTGAATCTGGGAAGGATGCATATCATACCAGCGTAGGTATCAGAGGAAGCCAAATCAAGTGACAGGCTCTGAGTTCAAATCTCAATACCACCCCATCCTCACACCCCCCCACCAAAAAAAAACCTTGACAGTGACAATGAGAGAGTGAGGACCCTTGAAGGAGGCTGGAATAGGACATGATAAATCCCATACTGGCCGAGTGCTTTGTCCTAGTGTTTTGTCCGTTGTCACCAGCCTAAGGACACTTCCATGACTGTCAGCACCTCCCCACATGTCATGACAGCAACCAGGTCACAATTAGAGAAAGTGACATAAAGGGACAACACTAAAACCCATTACCACAAAACTCCTCATTCAGGGAAACCCATTCTGATATCTGAAGTACACCTTCATGAAGAGCATGTCTTTACCAAGCTCAGAGAAGATCACTTATAAATGAGAGACAGATGTCACTTTATTTTCTGATTTAAAAAGGGAGGAGGGGCTGGGGCCGGGAGTTTGGCCTAGTGGTTAAAGTGCTTGCTAGCATGCATGAAGACCCGGGTTCCATTCCTTGGTGCCACATACATAGAAAAAAGCCAGGAGTGGTGCTGAGGTTCAAGTGGTAGAGCTCTAGCCTTGAGAAAGTCCAAGGACAGTGCTCAGACCCTGAGCTCAAGCCCAGGACTGACAAAAAAAAAAAAAAAGTGGGGGAGGGGGACAAAAAATAACCTGCACTCTCTCTAGGTGACCTTCATTTACCAAATGGGTTCAAATCTAGTACTTCCCAGATGTGGGGCCAGAGGGTCTCTTCTCACTTCACCTCTTCTCTTGCACTTTTTTGGAAATCCTAGGATCCCTAATGAGGAAAGTCATTTTGACAATATCTAATTCATGGAGCTTCTGCTCTGTACAAGCTAGTTAGATCACATCAAAGCCCACTGTTGGGCTTTTGCTTTACTAGTGACTGACATTTCATGCTAACTGTAATCATTTTTTATCTCATGGTACATTTATATAGCATTTCGTAACTCCTGATGCAACCAAAACCACAGAATTTTCTGACTTTGAATTCAGTAATTTTTTTTTTTTTTGCCAGTCCTGGGCCTTAAGCTCAGGGCCCGAGCACTGTCCTTGGACTTTCTCAAGGTTAGAGCTCTACCACTTGAGCCTCAGCACCACTTCCAGTTTTTTTCTACGTATGTGGTACCAAGGAAACGAACCCAGGGCTTCGTGCATGCTAAACAAGCATTCTACCACTAGGCCAAACTCCCGGCCCCTTATCTTCAGTATTTTGAACTGCGATAAAATGAAAATCTTTTATGATGTTTAAGTTGAAATTTAAACCTACATAGAATCACAGCAGAGAGAGCCTTCAGTGTAGGAAATAATGCTTATGAGGAAATGTAGTTTCCTTCATCTACCTATTAAAGGAAAAGAAGAAAACACCATTTTCCTAAAGAGCCACTTTTGGAATTTTAATTGCATTATTGTTAACTTTATGGCATGTAAAATAAGAAGTATAAAGAATCATTAGGCTGTTAAATTTACATTTACCTAATCAAACTGACATTGTGTTGGTCTTTTTGTACTGTCAAATATAAGTTTTTATCTGCTCAATATACAATTACCATTTACTGCAGAAGCATTTTTAATGCAGGCAGCATTTTAAGGCTTTAAATATATCTAGAAAGTAATATTTTCATATATTTCCTTTCAAGTTTTTTTCTATTTTTCATACCACTGCAGTCAATCTATATATAGCTTAATATTCTATATCTTAATATTGTATTTTATTCTGTATCACATTGGAAATGCTAAATATTTTAGCAACTCTTTCGTAAATCATATAGGAAATTTGCCTGTTTTGCCCACTGCTGTCTTGCTGATACCAAAAGCAATCTTGCCCAGTGTAAGCATTCAATGAATATTTGTTCAATAGAACATTACCCTATCATTTATTGCCCTGTGAGAATATCAGCACACATTTAGGTTGCTTTCATTTTTCACAATTATAGGTAATACAATATATCTCTGTGAACAAACTTTTTCATCAGAACATAGAATTATGTACATGGGATTAAGCTCTTGATGGTGAAGTACCAGCTAACATGTGTATAAACAATCTTAAGTCTCTTGGTATTTACCATCTGATTGTTTTCTCCAAAGTAGTACCTGTGGAGTACCTGCTTCAGAATACCTTTCAGAAGCACTGTGAATATTTTTTTAAATTGATCAGTGAATGATTTTCTAATCATGAAGGTGGGAAATATTTACTTTGTGATGGTTTGATTTGCAAGTCCTCAATTATTAACATTAAGTATTTCTCCGATTTATGTCTTAGGAATTTACATTTCCATTTTCTGCCTTATCTACTCAATATCATTTACCAATTTATTCATTTACTCTGATTTCTGTGTATTTCAGCATTACTGTTCTGTTTATGTGGATATTCTTCGATGTAAAATGCTTTTAACATGTTACTTTTTCATGTTCATACATACACAAAAAATTTGAAAACTCATTATTTTTAATGTTGCTTATAACATCGTACACAAACACATACATACATACATTCTAGATATACTGTGGCTCCAGGCGTAGGGTGGTAGCCTCAAGCTAAAGAGCTCAGAGACAGTTTCCAGGCTCAGAGTTCAAGCCCCATGACCCACAAAAAAAAAAAAAAAGGATACCCATTTAAGATGAATTGTTTAAATTAAATAGTATAATATAAGTTATTAAAAATATGATGATTACAAGAAACTTTGTAAGTGTCAAATATAATTTAAAAAGTTAAAATTTCATAGAATTTTTAACTTTTTGCTTCCTACACGTTTGGATTTATGTCTTTTTTATTATTTTATGTTATTTCTGTGACTTTTCCACATATTTATATTTTTTTCTACTTAACTGATTTTGTTGCTACTTTGAATTCATGCACCCATTCATTTATTCATATAATAAATTCATATGGCCACAGTGTGCTCATTTTATTAAGGATATTAAATTCTTCATTATTAAGGCTCTAGTTTACAAATTGTCTTTCAATTTTGCTATATTTAGACATAGAAAACCATTGAATTTTCATGTGATTTGTTTTACATTTTCCTTTTTTAAGATACTTAGAAAATGTTTCTCTATCCTTAGGGGATCCTTCATTATTTAGAGTAGAAACAGAATAAAGCCCTATTAAAGAAAGAAAAACAAAACAGTTGGCTTGATATAGGGCCAGCTTTATAAAATGGTCATTATACAGTATAATTCATTTTATAAGGGAAGACCTAGTGTGCTCATATTTTTGTTTTGGTCAAGTAATACAGCATATGACATGTAGTAGAAGTTCTTAAATTCTGAATTTACTTGATTAGAGAGAAAAGAGCTTTCACCAAGGGCATACTCAGTAAACAGACACCAGCGTTTAGAAGAAAGATTTTCATTAGCTTGATACTACAGAAGCACAGAGAAAATTTCAAGGAACTGTAGAATCAAGTCTTATATAGATCTGATGTTCTGTTGTTAAAAGGCTAACACCTGTTCTTAAGACTTATACAGGCTCCAAATATCACCAACATTCTACTTGGCAGGATTTTTCTACATGTGTTCTGAACTACATTGCCCTATAATATGCTTCAACTAAAAAGAAGTTCTATGATCAAACAGACTAGCATCACTGAAATTTGCTTTACCCTAGTCTCTAACTCATCTACATACCAGAGCACAGTGAGCTTTTGCAGAAACACTCTAAGAACCTCAGTACTTATTAGTTTTCACAGAAAACAGGGAAGGTACTAAGATCAGAGTTTGTCTGGTCTGTTCAGACAGACTGGAGGGAATGAAGAACATGTCAGATCCAAGTAAAAAGCTAAAAATCAGCATTCTGGGGTCCTGACTGCTACTAGACAAGGGTGCACTTGAGACATATGAAAATCCCAATGTCTGGAGGAAACACAGACAGGGAGAAAACATTCAAGGATGTTGGCCAGACTTAGTCTACAAAGAAGTATGGGCAAGAGGTAAAGGACAATGGAAAATAATGGACCATGCACCAGAGACAGGAAACAGGATCCAGGCAGAGACATTAGATGGAATGGAATAAGGTGACTTGCAATGTCAGTCCCAGTCACCAAAGCTGGACTGGACCATAACATCTGAGATTCCCATGGATGCCAATCAGTTGCTTCCCAAATCATCTACCTTTCAACACAGAATTACTGGAGGCATAGCCAATGTATTCTGCAGATGTCTTTTTGTAAAATTTCCACTTGAAAGTCTGTCCAATATGATAAAAGAAGTTATAAGTGAAAACTTGAATTAACTATCAAAATGATTCTATCTGATTTCGGTGATAATGTAGCAATTGAATGGATTGGCGGCAGATTTCCAAATGGTACTGTGATTGCAACCAAGTATCAAGTGGATGGTGTCATCAGCACCGATCTTAATAATAAATGAAAGTCTCTCAAGCAAGGGTACCTATTTGCTTTGTGCGGAGATTGAGCAAATTGAGCTAGACAAGGATTATAGTTGTGACAAAGAGATAGACTTTGTCCATGAATTTGAAAGCAAGAGGGCAGACCTAATAACTAAGATAATGCACAGATAATGGTACAGATCTTTACTGGCAAAAGGAATGTCCTTAGGTATAGGATGAGGCTTACTATAATTTCAGATCAGAGAGCAGCTCTTCTGCTTTTGTTTTGTTTTAATCTGTAAACCTTAAGTTAAAGTGTTAAAAAACAAAATTTTAATCACTGAATCTTTATTGGTTCTCTATATTGAAAAATAATAGTTCAGCTGTTATTTCCATTGTCTGGTTTTAAAATATTGAAAGCGTCATGTCGCACAAAGATATTCTTCAAATAAAGAGAACTGTAAAATTGTGATTCAACAACTTAATGTCAAGTACTACCATCTATCAGCAACAAAATAAATGTAGGCATATGGTTTTAAAATCAATCCTTCAGTGCAGGTATGTGTAATTCTATAATGAGTTTGGTGCGCTTATTAGTGTAGGTAAGTTTCTGTGTTATATTCTTAATTATTTTTTGTCCTTTAAAAAATGGTTAATGTGGCCAGGAGTTTGGCCTACTGGTAGAGTGCTTGCCTAGCATGCACCAAGACCAGGGTTCGATTCCTCGGTACCACATACATAGAAAAATTCCGGAAATGGTGTTGAGGCTCAAGTGGTAGAGCTCTAGCCTTGAGAAAGCCCAAGGACAGTGCTCAGGCCCTGAGCTCAAGCCCAGGACTGGCAAAAAAAAAAAATGGTTAATGTGTTATGTTTATTTTAATAAGTGAAATCTGGAAACATCCTGTCCTCTCACTCCTCATGGTATGAAGATCCCCAAACATTCTGAAACCCACATTCTAAGCATTCCTCAGGGAACTGAAGGTTTTTATTCTAATTTTAAAGGTATATGTCATTAAGATCCCTTTATGAAAGAAGAAATGGAGAGATCAAAAACTTGTTTAATCATGGAGCCAGCTAGTATATTGGTATGTAAATTCAATTCTGATTACAAAACTTTAGTAAATTTCCTAGTCATCCCATAACACAAAGCAAAATTTTGATCAGCAAATATTCGTTCTTCATCCACTGCATACATTCCAAATCTAACTGACCTGATGACAAATTCATGAGAGGTCTTTGGTTAATTCTGGAATTTTCCTCAGGTTAAGCAGTCTGGGGGAAAGGACTTAAAGCAATCAACCAACAAGTGTCTGTAGAATGCCTGAGAAGTGCTGTACTAGGCATCAGCAGGAGAATAAAAAGAAGAAAATAAAAGAAAAAAATTAAAGAAAAATAAAATAAAGAAACAGTGAAGTAGTAGAGCTGATTTTTATTCTGATATACAATGCTGGAGGCATGGGGGGAGGCAAGCATATCCCTTGGAAATTTAAAGGAAATTAAATGGCTACCTAAGAAATTGGATGTGGCCTTGGAATGGTTAGGAGCACAAATACGCCAGGTATAACAGTTTACATGAACCAGGAGCCTGGGAAAACCAGCTGTTAAAGATGTACTCAAAGAGGGGAGGGGAGAACAACTGCTTTAATCTAATTATGATTGGTAGTTACACTAAAATTTGAAACAGTTCACCATGCAATCCACTGGATCTAAAGACAAAAATGTATGATTAAGAATATATGAATACTTGGGCCCTCCTAGCAGAGATTTAGAATAGAACGAAGTCTAGAGACATAAGGCCAAATAGTATGACACTAAATGTAAGGACCTCCAGGATAAGGAAACAAAAGCCATATAATGAGTGACTGTTGTCCTTACTGTACTATGTTATCTCCCATCTCTTTTGCCATCCCTTGGTTATCTCATATTGTATTTCACCTTGTTATCTGATATATTTTATATGTGCTTAATTGGTTATTTGAAATTGGATAGGGAAGGGGGAAATCAAGATAAGCGGGGGGGGGGGGGGGGGGGTAGGAGGGAAATGGGGACCATGTCATGAGAAAGGGAAGGGTATCAATGTTTGTGAAGTTATGCACCTTCTATCTGGTGAATATAATGTAATCCTTCTATTAATCACAATAAAAAATATTTAAAAAATATCCACAGCTAGGCACGGTGGCTCATAACTGTAATCCTGTAATCCTAGCTACTCAGGAAGCTGAGATCTGAGGATCAAGGTTCAAAGCCAGCCCAGGCACAAAAGGACCTGAGACTCTTATCTCTATCTTCCAGAAAACAGGAAGTGGGGCTTTGCTCAAGGGTAGGGTGGTAGCCTTGAACTAAAGAGCTCAGGGACAATACCCAGGCTGAGGTAGCAGTAGCCTTGAGCTAAAGAGCTCAGGGACTGCGTGCAGGCTGAATTCAAGTCCCATGAACCCCCCCCAAAAAAGGAAAAGAATACATGTACATATGATATAGCCTTATATGAAGTGAATGCCTATTTTTCTTCTCTAATAACTTTACCCTATAATTATGCTGTACATTGGTTATAGTAATAAGCAAGGAACCTGATTAAATACTACTATTTCCTGTGTTTTTTAATGTCTTGAAGACACACACAAGTTTTTACTTATGCTAGTTATGACTATCAGTAGTAACTATATATGTACATATATGTATATATGTCTGCATACATAATATATAGACAGGTATATATGAAGTGTGTGTGTGTGTGATGCCAGTTCTGGAGCTTGAACTCACTGAGTGCTGAACCTGAGCTTCTTTGCTCATGGCTAGCATCTGCCACTTGAGCCATAGCTTCACTTCTGGCATTCTGGTGGTTAACTACAGATAAGAGTATCAGGCTAACTTTGAACTGCAATCCTCAGATCTCAGCCTCTTCAGTAGCTAGGATTACAGACATGAACCACTAGTACCAGTCTCATATATATTTTTTAATACTTAAATTCAACCCCAAATTTTTATTTCAAATATCACTCTCTTGTTGTCAATATCCTAAAACTTCTTAAGAAAAAAGGGCAATGTAGAAATCCTTATAACTAACTACTTTTGATATCAAGAAGCAATTCTCTTAGTCATTTTTAATGGAATGTTGGTAATCAGAGGTACATACATACTAAATATCAGAGATAGTAAGGAGAGAAGCTACTCACGGTTTATATACAGAATAAGCAAGTGTCTACTATATCGCAGTTGGAAATATTTGCCTATGTTGTTTTCTGCTGTTTTATTACTATTGTTTGTATGTACAACAGGTGAAAATCATATTCACTGCTTTCCTCTAAATGATGAATTTTACAAAAAATTAGAAGATATTAATTGATGCTGTGAAATTGTGTATAAGATTTCATGAAGTTTGCTATATTAAACAGCTGTAAACATGAATTCTTCAATAGGAAAAGAAGAAAATATTCATCAAGTCTAACAATTCATGCAAGAAATCTGAAGTATGTGTGTAATCCATTCTAAGTATCTTTATGCAAAATTTAAAATAAGCTTTTGAAACGACACCAAACTATTAGGAATCCAAACAGCACTATAAAAATATGATACCTCTTATATTCAGATATTTGCTAATGAAGGACAGATGTCTAGTAAAAGTACAAAGGAAGCTCTGTATACAAAATAGTCCGGAGGAAGGTATTTTGTTTTGTGTCCCTGAGCTCTTCAGCTCAAGGCTACCCTACCCTTGAGCCAAGCCCCAGGTCCCAGTTTTCTAGAGGTTAACTGGAGATAAGAGTCTCAGGTCCTTTTCTGCCCAGGTTGGCTTTGAAACTTGATCCTCAGATCTCAGCCTCCTGAGTAGCTAGGATTACAGGCATGTGCCACTGTGCCTGGTCAGAAGAAGGTATTTTCAAAACTTCTTTCCAGCTTCAAACTGTGCCGTGTCTGGGATGTTAAACCATTTTGTCCCTATTTCTTTTTTCCCTGATCTTTCAATCTTTAGGACATGCCCACCTTACCTAGGAACAAGACTCTATTTTCTCTTTTATCATTCATTTACCCAGCTGACCCCTGTCCCTCTAGTTTAAGCTTTCAAGTCACTTAAATCACTGCAAATATCTAGGGCAGCAGAGAAAGGAAGACAAAACGGTGAGGTGGAGGGGAATACAAGTATAAGATACCCTGAAAGGATTCAAAATTCCTTGACAAGTGCAGAGGCTCATTAGTTATTCCAGCTACTCTGGGATCAGGAAGCTTGGGATTCAAGGGCCCCCTACCTTAATCTACAGGGAGGAGTGGCAGTATACATATAGCATTCCAATTATTCCAAAAGAAAGTCACAGCTCTGATCAGTCTAGGCACAATGTGACCTCATATTATCTCAAAAAGAACCAAAGGACAAAGGGCTTAGAGGTATGGCTTGGATAGTAGAGCACCCAACTAGCAAATGTGATGCCTGAGTTCCAATCCTCATAGGGAATTAATTAATAAATTAACCCTTGACAAGTACGAAGGGGAAGAAAAGCTAATTTCTATGTAGTTTTGAGGGCATTAGAGAACAAAACTTAGCACACATAGTATTAATCATCATATTGGACCAACAGAGGCAGTATGTACAGAAAATGCCTCAGACAATGGAGCTAAGGATACCTCCAAAGATCTCACAAATTCCATTTGGACTCAGGAGAAACAGTTAAGCAATCTCTGGCTCCAGCAGGAAGACAGAAATGCTGACAGGACAGGTAACTAGAACGACTTCAGTGGAAGGTCATAGACTACAAGAATCTCAGAACTAGACACAAAGGCCAGGTCCAGGAAGTCCAAACCAGCTGCCAGAATGACATTCAAAAGAACAATCAGCAACAGCCTCATTTCAGTGGATACCAGGGCACAATGCCCAGTCACTAAGTATGCCAAACAAACCCAGCACAGTGGACACAGTAGGGGTCACACAATCAGTAAAATGCCTTTAGCCCAGTGCTTGAGGATACTAAGCTTGGTCCTTCACAGAGACACAATCTTGGGAACAAGAGAAGGGAAAACCCTTGAGAAATTACAGATACTACCAAAAAGTTTTAAACTAGGACTGTGCACTTACTTGACAATATCAGATGTTTTCTACTTTCATAGAAATAAGAGAAATAATGTGAGCTAAAAGCAGCCATGGAAAATGTTTTGTTTGTATATCCTAAATATAATGTGTAAATTTTTGCACAAATACATGCACCTTTTAAAACCTCCTCAAGCAAGCCAAAATTTCATATGGAATAATAAAAGACCCCGTATAGCAAAAACACTTCTTAGCAGAAAGAACAGCGCAGGAGGAATTTCAATACCAAACTTTAGACTCTATTACAGAGGTATAATTATCAAAACAGCTTGGTACTGGCACAAGAACAGGCCTGAAGAGCAACGGAATAGAACTGAAGACCCAGATATTAAACCACAGACCAATGGCCACCTAATCTTTGACAAGGGAGCCAAAAAATAGAATGGAAGAAAGATAGCCTCTTCAACAAGTGGTGCTGGCAGAACTGGTTAAGCACATGCAGAAATCTTAAGTTGGATCCTTCTTTGTCACCCTGTACAAGAATTAACTCCAAATGGATCAAAGACCTGGAGGTAAAAGCCGACACTCTGAAAACATTACAAGGAGGAATAGAGATACACTAGGCCTCCTTGGCACAGGTCGAAACTTAATAAGGACCAAGAATCACAACAAATCAGAGAAAGGCTGGATAAGTGGGACTGCATTAAACTGCAGAGCTTTTGTATGGCAAAGGACATAACTAGTAAACCAACTAGGAAGCCTACAGAGTGGGAGAAGATCTTCACCAACCATACAACAGACAAAGGCCTCATATCTAAAATATATCAACACCTCAAAAAAATTGAATCAATCCAAAACTAATCTCCAAAGAAACAACCATCCCATTAAAAAATGGGCCAAAGACTTAGAGTCTTCTCTGAAGAAGAAATAAAAATGGCCTATAGACACATGAAGAAATGCTCAACATCTCTGGTCATAAAAGAAATGCAAATCAAAACAACTCTAAGATTCCACCTCACTCCAGTTAGAATGGCCAGGATCAAGAAATCTAATAACAACAGATGCTGGAGGGGATGTGGCCAGGAGGGATCACTACTACATTGCTGGTGGGAGTGCAAACTCGTTCAACCACTATGGAAAGCAGTATGGCAGTTCCTTGGAAGATTAAACATAGAGCTCCCCTATGACCCAGCAATTCCACTACTTGGCATTTACCCAACCATCCAGAAACAAAGACATACTAAATCCACCAGCACAACAATGTTCATTGCAGCACTATTTACCATAGCAAAGATATGGAACCAACCTAGATGTCCCTCAGTTGATGAATGGATCAACAAGATGTGGTATTTGTACACAATGGAAGTCTATGCTGCTGTCAGAAAGAATGACATCGCCCCATTTGTTAGGAAATGGAAAGACTTAGAAAAGATCATATTAGGTGAAGTAAGCCAGACTCAAAGGAACTTAGGCTCCATGGTTTCCCTCATTTGTCATAATCAGTAGAAACCTTGGGCTCTCCTAGCAGAGATTTGCAATAGAGCAAAATCTTGATACATAAGGCCATATAGTATGATGCTAATTGAAAGGACCTCTAGGATATAGAAACAAAAGCCATATAATGAATGATTGTTGTCCTTAAGGTACTATGTTATCTCTCATCTCTTTTGCTGTCCCTTGGTTATCTCATATTGTTACAGTATTTCACTTTGTTACCTGATTATGTCGGATATATTTGTATTTGGTTATTTGAAATTGGATAGGGAAGGGGGGAAAACAAGATAAGGGGTGAGGGTGGGGGGGAGGGAATTGGGGACCAAGACATGTGAAAGGGTATCAATGTATGGGAATTAATGCACCATCTATCTGGCAAATATCATGTAACCCTTCTATTAATTACAATAGAAATTATATGAAAAAAACTTATTCACAAAGCAAAAAAAAAAAAACCACCTCCTCAATCCTAACTGTGCAAGACAAACCATATTCAAAGTAGGGTCTCAGAGCTGAAAAATGTATTACCTGACAATGGTCTGATAGCTAGATAAACATGAGGGTAGGTATTTATCTATAGGAGTCTGGCATGACTACATCCAAGTCTGTAATAAATAGACCATCTGATTAAATAAGGTGGAGAAAAGACAAATGTGGTCAAACTTAAGGGGCTAAGTTTCATACAACATTTTGTATTGGAAGGCCTACGGATTAGCCTGTGACTAAATGGAGATGAAAAAACAGCCTTTGACTACAAATAGTTTAGGAAGAACATATATAGTGTGCAGACTCAGTCAGCTACCAAATTCCAGTGCTAATACTGAGTTTTGTATTTAGGATCAAAAAGGTGTCAAACAGATTGGTAAATAAAAGGACATCTCATGTAATCAAAATGTTTATCCCCAAAAAACAAATCCTTTCACTTCTCTTTGAAGTTTTTTGATTAATTCATCACCTGCTCTCCGCAATTTGAACTGTAAACCGACAACACATGAAATCCTCTGAACTTCTCATGTTCTACCGACATTCCTCCACCTCATGTTCTATACTCCATATACCTCCTCTTTCTACATTACAGTCCCTTAAGGAATCAGTAGGAACCTCTGGAATACTCCCAGAGCACTCCATAATACTCTGAAATATACCACACCCTTTATCTAAGAAGTGTCCTTACATCCCAGGCCAACCTTCTCTAATTGTCTCTCCATTCTTCCTCTCAAGTCTTTTAATACTTCTGGGTCCTCTGATAGTTATCCTCAGAAGCTGTTTCTTCCTTACCCCCTCAACACAACCTCTTCCTCTGCTCCACTCCAGGAACACTCAACTGTGCAGAATTAAAGACTCCACTGATCAATCTGTCATATTATGACTACAACGATACCTAATAAGCTCCTCATAAAAAGGAGAACCATAGTGTTTCTCAAACCTAGCTTATATCATGGAAGGTAATAGTCAATAAATATTTGCCAGGAGGATGAAATGTGGCTTTGGGCATATATGTTTCTACATTGGATTTTCTGTTTAATCTTTGTGAGATAGTCTGATTAGAATACATAGAAGACAGGGCCAGGAGTGTGGCCTAGTGGTAGAGTGCTTGCCTAGCATGCGCAAAGTCCAGAATTCAATGCCAAGGTACCACATACACAGAAAAAGACGGAAGTAGTACTATGGCTCAAGTGACAAGAGCTCTAGCCTAGAGAAAGCCCAAGGACAGTGCCCAGGCCCCAGGACTGGCAAAAAATATATATATATATCACAAGAAATTGTTTGCAGTTTGGAGTTTCCACTTGAATAGTGATATTAGGCATGTTACTCTGTATTACTATTCCTTGTATATTTTACACTATTAACTACTGCAGCAATTTAACTGAAAATTAGAAAATCAAATTTTAAAATGTCTAAAACAGTCTTTCCTCATGTAGCATTTAATGTAGCAACTTAAACCCCCATGGTATACAATTCTCAATTTCCTTTGCGATTAGAAGTTGATATTTCTTTTTCTTCATGAAAGAAACCAATTGGTTGCTGCAGAAGAAAGCATTACTTGAAATCCTTTTGATTGGTCAGTGGTAACCAGGCTGAGAGTTCAGATATATGGCTTTAATTAAATTAAACATTGGCAACAGAGCAAATGCACAATGGCTACTGACAAGAGTCATTTACCAAATCATCACAGTGAAAAATATCCAATTCCCATTAATTCTTGCCTTCATGGTGAATACTCTTTTTAAAAAGAGGGGAGTGAGGACTGTAACTGCCAAAACACTTGGTGAGGAAAAAAAGCCTTAATGAATTATTTTTCCGATGAGTCCAATAATTCTAATAAAAATTACATTAAAGTTTCAATCTTACTGGTGAAACTAATGCTCCTATCTTGTAAAGTCAGTTTGTCAAGGGGGGAAAAAACACTTTAGAAGTACTAAGTGTATTTGATATTTGAATATATTTAAGTTTAAAAACTCTTCTTAATGAATTCATGAAGACTCCATAGTAGCATTTCTTTTCCAAAAGAAAAAAAAATAAATGAATAGTGTAAGAAAGAATAATGTCAATAAAATGTTATAAACTTTCCTTTAGAAAATATAATTTCTTTCTCAAATTTTATTTTAGAAACAGGTACTTTTAATCATAGAAGTTATTTTCAACTTAAATTTGCTAATTTTGATTCTCAGTTTCTTCATCTAATAAGGAATTAATAATATCTACTTTACAGGTATATTGGTACCAAAGACCTATACCAAATAATTCAAGAAATATCTTCCTCAATGCCTCCCACACAGCAAAATTTAGCTCTTTTTATTTCTTCTCTTTCCCCTCTTAGTCAAAACTCAAATTTCAAATTGAACATTTTATTAAGCAGGTTGTGGGGTAATATCACCAGATCTCTTTGTGGTGTAAAAATCAAACAGATCAAAAGTACAGTAAAGGCAACCTTTTTAAGTCATTTGTGCTTTTTCATAGGTATTTTATTTTAAAAACTAATTATATCTGAAAGTATCCATCTATTTTTACTTGCAAAAATACAACCAAAATCTCACACATAACAATTTCTATAACAGAAGTCTACAAAAAGCTCTCAAATTCATTTATAGACCTCTAACAGATACGAGAAACCAAAAAAGTGTGAACAGCTATATTTTTTAAAAAGTAGTTACACTTCCCCCAGTGAATATATCTGCTGTGAAATTTATCACATCTTTATAATGATCACATCTTTATAATGAGATAATATTCATAGTTTATATTAAGTCCGAATATACATTTAAAATAAGTAGGATACCATTATCAAATTCTATTCCCCCAAAATAAAGCAGTAAGTATGTTTGCAGAAATAAATTATAATCTTCCTAAGTAGCATGTATGTTTGATTTCAAATTGTAACTACACATTATTAAAACACAATAAACATTTACCAACAGAAGCCATACAAGTCAGAGGCGAGTTACAGGGCAAAAGAAAAGCACTGTTAATTACAACGGTTCTTATTCTTTGTACTATGAGTTTCCTAAACCAGTGAATTCCTATTACACGTGATCAGTTAATAAGCAGATGTAAAACAACCATTAAATCGCCTGATTTAATTTGATTAGGAGGAATGTTAAACAGAACAATTTTCAGAATCATTTCTCTTTCTCCTAAAACATTTACCCAAAAGTGTACTTGGTGTCTTCTAAATGGATTGGATTTAGCAGCTCAAGCAGAAAATCGGGGGGAGGACAGAGAAATGTGCTCTGAATTTTAATACTGTGTCACCTTACATGGCTGAGTGTTAACATGTCATCTGGGAAGTGAATGCATTTAGTGCAAACCCATATGTTACAGTTTCTCTGTTCAGCACTGCATGCAATCACAATAGCTTATTCAATATCTTGACAGAAGCCTTCCAGATGAACCTGCTATGTCATGGTGGGTATGCATCACTTGAAATTATTTAGATAAGCCAAACCCCTTTTCATATGTGACATGTCAAGAAAACATGTTCTCTCAATCTTTTTAAATTAGGATTAAAAATTAGGATTAAAAATAATGGTAATATAGACAGATATATTCTCATTCATATACATGGATGACTAATATCATGTATTTGTTATATTTCAGAAATAGATTCAACTAAATGAAATCTAAGTAAAAAGAAATGTCATGCTACAGTTTTCTCCATAAAGGGTTTTAGGATGCTGTAAATTGAGGCAGATGCAATATTAAAAGAGCTGTGGTGAGTGAGCACTGTGGTTCACACTTATAATTCTAGCTACTGAGGAAACTAATTTGAGGATCAAAGTTCAAAGTCATCCCCAGCAAGAAAGTCCAAGAGAATCTTATCTTTCTCTAATTAACCACCAAAAAGCCAGAATTTGGGGCATGGCCCAGTGGTACAGTGCCAGCTTTGAATGGAAAAAGCTGAGGGATAGCATCTAGGCCTGAGTTCAATCACCAATCCAAGCACAAAAGAAAAAAAGCTATAGTGGACTGGATGCATGGCTCAAGAAATAGAGTGCCATGGAGAAGGGCACATGAACCAAACCAACTTCAAAATTTAACAGAAAGTTTCTGGAAACTGATCCACTGATTATTTTCCTAATGAAGCTGACGTGTTTCAGTCTTTTTATTTATCTTTGAGGCACTTAATCAACACCATTTGAATCACTTGCATTTTTAATTTCCAAAGGGAAAATAGCTCTATTCAGACTTCAAATACAAATGAAAACATTGCTCAGTACTTTACAATAAAATCTTCAGTAAGGAGAAGCAAAGCTGAAAATGTTATTAAAATGTAGGCATATCAATTTGTTTTAATAAAATGCACACAATTAAGATATAAACAAATACTATGAAGAGAGAAAATTTTTAAAGAAACAAAAAGATATTTACACATTCCCAATAAAGCAGGTCTTTGAGCTTACATCATAATAAATAATAAATTAAATAATAAACTAAAATAATATAATAATTTAGAAACACATCTTTAAAGTGAAAAAGACATCAAGTAACAGAATATTTCCCATTTTCTCCTATTGGAGGAGCTAAGACAGTCCAATTTCTGAAGCATATTTATGTTCTGGAAAAATTTCAGTCTTATCTCCACCAAGCAGATTATGTGATCATCTTTCAAGGTTACCATACATTTCTAAAAGACACACAGCACATTGTGTCACAATTCAAAAATCTACACACTTCAGTAGTCTGACAAAACTTGTTTGCAGCATTGTGATTTTTCTTTTAATATATCAAACTGATGTACACTTAACATCAAGTGCGTTGTGGCATTTACTTTATGGGACAGACACTTCATTCTTGACAGAATGCTAACGCTAGGGCTTTCACCTTGTTATAAATTATAGGTACCACTATTGGCAACTGTTAAAGTAAGAAAAGATAAGGGGACTAGCAGAAGCTTTTCTAAAGCAGAGGTGCTCTTTCAAGGGGGTAAATATAGGGTCACTTGCCCCCCCACACACACACACAAAAGTGTGCTGAAAACGAATGCATATATCTAATAAGGAAGTAATTTAAAGGGGGATCCATTCCCTGAGTCATTAAACAGGATAGAAACCAAAGACAGGTTGTGCCACCTAGAGAAAAACTTGAAATTGCACACTGGGTCGTAAGCATTATTTCAAAACCCTGAAACTTTTGGCATGCCCAATCACCAAGCCATGGTCCATGCCACCAGCTCATCAGGCTGCAGGGCTTCTCCTGAAATCTGCCTCCTCTGCCCATCAGACTGTCTCTCTGCTCTCCCCAGCCACCCACCACGCAGCACCCTTCAGAGCCAACCCAGGCAGACAGACCCTGCATCCCCAAACCCATCCAAACCTAAAGCCAGGACAGGCTGCAGTAGACAGACTATGAGAAAAAAGCAACAACAACAACAACCCTAGCGGACCTTTGACAGCCAGGGTCCGGCCGGCAGAGCCACCTGGCACACCTCCTGGCCCCATGGGGCGGGCATGGGAAATTCTGGTGCACCGGATACATCCTATCCAGGTTACCAAACTGAGCTGCTGGCCAACCTCGCACAATCCAAACACCATCAAATGACCTCAACAGACTCAAGCATTTTAAAGGGAGGGGGGGTGCCGTGGAGTGAGGGGACGCCTTCCACGTTCTTCTTCGCAAGTCCACTTAAAAGCAAATCCGCCCGGCACACTTGTCAGGCTTGAAGCACAAAAGGTCTGCAAGCCACCTGGCACGGAGAGCCGCCCTTTACCAAGAAAACAGCCCGCAATTATGAAAAGCCCGCAGTCCTGCGGTATTAACTTGAACCGCGGGGACTGCGCTGGGGGCCATAACTCATTCTCCCAGGCCAGCAGTCCTGGCCCCGGACCCTTAGCCGGGGGTTGGGGGGGGACAGTCCTCCCCTTCTCCCCCTCCCCCTCCCCCTCCAGAGACTGGCGGCAGCGCCCCCTTCCCACTACCACTCCCCCCTCCCCCCAAGCCCCCCTCCTCCTTGATGGATCTCCAGCAACTTTGGGCTGGGCAACACCCTGGGTAGCCCAGCTGGAGGCGGGGTGCGGGGGGGGGGCGGCCGCTGGAGGAGGAAGAGGAGGAGGAGGAAGAGGAGGAAAGTTTGTAAAGTCACTTCGAGCACGGCGGAAAAAAAAAAAGATCCCCACCCTCACCCCCCACAATGCCCATCTCACCAGACAGCCGGGCCCGGGACTCCACGTGCGAGCCGGACCTTGAGAGACCAGAGTTTGTCCCCAACGTCGACATCAGAAAACCTCCCCCACACACACACACACAACCGACCCACAGGGAGAAGTCCCCGGCTGCAATATCAAGCCTCTCTCCCTCCTCCAAATACATACATAATCCACGAATAAAACCTCTCGGAGTTCTCAGGACGCCCCCCACACACACCTCCCCGGCCCGTTCCCGGGTCCCCCGCGGGCGCGGCGCCCCTCCCCCGCCGGCCGCCGGTCCGGAGTGGCCGCGGAGAGGGTGGCACGGGGAGGGGGGGCGGCCTCCGGGCCGGGACATACCCCCCCCACCCCGCCTCGCCTTCCCCGGCCCGGTCGCCTCACTCACCTCTCTCCTGCTCTTCCGCCTGTAGGCAGATGGGAATGTTCTTCTTCCAGCCCGGCATGGTGTCGGTGCCCGGCGCTCGCTCTGGGGTTCGCTCACCCGCTCGCTCGCTCCCTTTCTCCGCGGGGGTCGCCGCCGACGCCGCGCACCCGGGGTTTGTTCAGCGGGGCTGGGACGCCGAGGCGGCTCCTGGGCGCATGGAGGCGGCGCCGCCGCGCGCCTCTGCGCTCCCCTCACAACTCGCCGGGGCTCCGGGTTGGAGGGCGGCGGTGGCGGTGGCGGTGGCGGCGGCGCGGGGCCGGGCCGCGGCCAGGCAGAGGCTGAAGGGGTTGCAGCTCCGGCTGCCGCGGTGTGGCGGGGAGGCCCCGGCCGGGCTGAGCCACGGGGGAAAGGCGGGTGTGTGTGGCGGGAGGGAGGGCGGAGGGAGGGGGGGTGTGGACCCGTGCAGGCCGGGAACGGAGGACTGCGGAGCCCCCCGGGAGGTGGGCGCCGGCGGGAGGATAAGGCTGGCGCCGCCGCCACCGCCGCCTTCCTTCCTTCTTCCCCCTCCCTGTCCTCCTCCTTCTCTTCTTCCTTCTTCCCTTCTCCCAGGCTCTCCGCCGCCAGCAGGTGGGACTCGCTGCCGCGGCTGCTGCACAAAGCTCCGCCAGCGGCCGGACTGAGGCTGCTGCGGGCTCCCCCGGCGCCTGTCGGCGGAGCCTCCCCCCTCCGCCCCGCTCCCCACCCCCGGAGACGCGCGCGAGGCTGGGCGGGCACCCGGAGGGGGCGCGCGCGCTCACACCCTCCTCCGCGCCCCGGGCGCCCGGCCTGCGAGGCGCGCCCCGCCCGGCCCGCCAGGTACGGAGCCTGGCACTCAGCCTCGGGGGTGCCGGAGCCCAGCGCCGCCCCACCACGGCCTCCCACCCCGACGCCAACTGGAGGCTCCACCGCGCGACGAGGCGACGACCTCGGTGAAAGTAGGGGGCAGTGTCCTCCCCTCTAGTCCCTCCTCCTCGCCCTCTCCTCTCCCCCTCCCCCACACACCCGCCCTGACTGACTGTCGCCCCCTCCCCCAAGTGGAGACTCCCGCGGCCACTGATTTCTCTTAAACTTCACCCTCAGCC
Organism: Megascapheus bottae; assembly: GCF_031878675.1. NCBI lineage: Eukaryota > Metazoa > Chordata > Mammalia > Rodentia > Geomyidae > Megascapheus > Megascapheus bottae. The sequence continues at coordinate 59,898,406 of NC_143510.1, forward strand.
CAGGGAAATTGCAACTTTCGGCGTGGGCAGCGCCAGCCCCGGGCAGTGTGTTTTCTGGTGGGGTGGAGATGACAGGAGTGCAGAAGCCTCTTTTGTGTTCAAGGATGAGACGACACCTTGGGCTGGGTGAATATCTAGTAACTGACTTGGAGAAGACGATGGAATGTTTTATGATCAGGTTTTATGATTCGTTTTTTTTTTTAATTTATTTTTCCTCTTGTCCTAGGCTGATAGAACGCTCGTGGGGGAACTGAATTAGGAGGAAGATTCTGTCCAGATATCGTGAGTCCTGCTGTGGTTTTAGTCCTGAAAGGGGGGGGGGGGGGGAACAATGACACACTTGGCAATTGTCTGTCCTGCAGGGGAATATGCCTCCATACCTATAAAATACCTGTGTCTTCCCCCTCCTTATCTGATGTGGACTGAGAATACAGAGCCCCTGAGGCTTTAAGTACTGCCTTGTGATTCTTGGGGACCAACAACTGGGCTGTTAGGAGTCTGCCCTGCCAGTTTATTTTGGCCTCTGAAGTAACTGCAGTTTTCTTTTCCAAACAGAAAACATTGGCTCCATTGGGCCTTCCCACTCTTTTCTCTCTTGCTGCTGCCAGAGATACGTAATTACTACAAAGACTAAAAGATTAAAAAAAAAAAAAAGCCCTTTTCTTCTCACACCTCAAAAGTAGTCTTATCAAGGCAGGGTGCTTAACACCTGCTGTTGCCCCTTGGCTGTCTGGCTGATTGTTACTGCAGAACTGCCCAGTAGGGACTGTCTTAAGCAAAGAGGCTCAGATCCAGAGGTTTCAAGGGAAGAGGAACTGAAGAGCTTCGTGAGGAATAGTCACACCATCTCAGGGGGTTATCGACAGAAATCCTGTCTGAGCTGTTCAAATCTTCTTCCCAGACTCTTTGAGGAATAAAATCCAGAAAATCAATAGGAATGTCATACCTAGCATCCTAAATAAACAGCAGTCCTTGGATACTTTAGTGTTTTCCTTAGCTTCAAATCCCATTCCTACCATCTACGTAAAGAAAAGCATGTATCTTGATTCCCACAAAGGATAAAACCAATCCAGATGACCAAGCCTAGCTACTCAGAACACTGAAATCCGAGGATGGTTGTTCAAAAGCAGCCCATGCAAAAGTCAATGAGATTCTTGACTCCAGTTTACCCACAAAAGACTGGATGTGCAAGTGTGGCTCAAATGGTACAGTGCCAGCCTTTAGCTGGGAAAAAGCCAAATTAATGTAGAAGACCACGATTTCAAGCATTACAAGAAAAGATCAGTTGATTTTGGATGATAGATAGATAGATAGATAGATAGATAGATAGATAGATAGATAGAGCCACATATCACAACATAGAACAGACTACAACATTTTTATGGCATTTTCTATAATATTTCATGGGGGTGTGTGGCTATTCTAATAGTATAATACTGGAACAGAAACCCAATAAACATCAGGTATAGATAATTCTATGATTATAATGTAATCACAATTTGTACCAGCAAGAAGAGTGATAGATTACAGTTGATAGGGAGTTTCAGCTCACATTTGTTGATTGTGCTTTCACTCAAGTAGTCAAAATTCTTACCATGTGTTGGACTATGGCTCAAAGCTAAGAATACAAGCACAAACTACTACTAAAAGTAATAAATGACAAAGATGATTGAATCAAAATACTTCTTGTCTAAACATTTGCTCACTAATTCCAGTGCCTTGTATCATCATTGCATGTAAAGCAAAGTCATCACCTAAAGCCATATCTCAGTCAGGATGACACATGGATTACTTCTTTGAATCTCTAGAGTGGGAGAAAAATAAGCACTCAGTCAAGGAGGTTGATGCTGCTGCTGCCATTCAACCTCACTTAGGCTAACCCCAGCATATCACTGCAGGCCACTCATGAATCCTTTTCTTGTTAGTATTTGGATCACTTAATAACAATAATCAAAGTAAGAAAAAGAGATTTAGATTATTTAAAATCAAGTCTAATGTATTCAATTCTATTCTCTGAAGTCATCTTATTTTGAAAACATGTATATATGTAAGTCCATCCTAAAGAAATTATAGCACTATCTAAATTTTTATGAGAAAGACATCTACCATCCAGTAGAACATAAGATACATTCCTTTTTCTTCTTTACTAAATTTAGAAGCTGATGTCCTTTAAAGACTGCATCTGGAAACTGCAACCATTGGCTGTAAACATTTTCTTTTAGTTTTTTATTGTATTTTATTGTTGGGATAATTATAGAGGGGTTACAGTTACATTCGTCAGGTAAATGGATGCATTACTTCTCGAATCTTGATAGTCCTTCTCATGTTTTTGTCCCCCTTTCCCTACCCCACCCCCTTCCAAGCACCTTGTTTTCCCCCTTCCCTTCAAAGTCAGAGTGACCACATGAGATTCTTCCAAGGAATATGAGTAGTTTGGATGGCTTCATCACCTGAGTGTAGACCATTGAAATTCACATTAATTTGTTTTCCCTTAACCAATGTGCTAAGTTGACCACACTGTCATGAGATATACCACTATTAAATGAAGTCTCACTCTGTCTTCTTCACTAAATAAAAATTTGAATGGGGAAAAATGCATATTCTCTTATTACCATTGCCTCCCTCACCTTGTAGGAAAGATAAAAGTCTGTGAAAGAAAAGCTTTAATTTTATTATGTGATCCTTTCAAGCTTCCATAATGGATGTTCTCAGTCCTTTAAAGAAAAGAACGCGTATATGATAGAGAGTAGTATCCCTTTTGCTTCCTTTGTGCCATAACATTTGCGCACCTAATCTCGTGCTCATAAGTCCTTCACTCCAACAATCCATGGCTATTGGGCACTAGATTTCATGAGTCTCCAAGAAGATATAAATGCACAGCTATTATTTTCAATTTAACTCAAGGCCTAAAGCCATCCACTATATATTTATTTTAACCATGCACTGACTCTTTATGAAGATATGCACCACCTAGTTCTTTATGACACAAGCACCTAAGAGTTTCAACAGTACCAAAAACTGGCACTTACTTTCTATTACATAGGGCGGATTTTAAAAATGCCATGAAGAGCTGATAGTCACTCCTGGTGAGTATCCATGGATTTTTTAAGATATTAACTCACTTTTGTCTACAAAATCCTCTTTGAACATTTGAAATGAAAGAAGCATCTTTCATTTGACTAGTTTATCTTCTTAGGGGGAGTAAGGAAAGCAGAGAATAAACAGAATGGCTACAAAGTGATTTTATTTAAAATCCTGAGTTAGGAGGAAAAAAAAGAGAAGCTCCAACATGAATAATTTAGGTAGGGGTCTTGTGAAAGCAAAAGAAGAATATTCATCTAAAAAATATCATGATGTGTTTTGAAATGGCAGTAGAGAATCTGAACCTATTTCCTCCAGACTAACTCTATGCTAATGCCAGACTTTAGATTTAGACTGGAAATGGTTTGTAGTCTCTGGCTACCCTCATGCCCCATAATCATGTGAGCAAACTCCTCTAAATGAAGAAATATCTCTTGTTCTCTGGAGAATCCCAATCAATATAGAAACTTATGTTCACATTTTGGTCCTATCATAAACTAGCTCAGTGGGCCTGCTCAAATCTAATTGCATTTCCTGTGTTTGAAATTTGAAACATACATGACCATGCTATGATGAAAAAAATGAGCTAATGTAAGTGAAGTACTTTAACTAGTACCTCACCCTCACTCATGATAGTTAATTACAGCTGAAAAAAATTGATACTTGAAAAATAAGTGACATAGATTAGATTCTTGAGATTCATGGGCTTTAGAAGATACAAGTTCCTACAACTGAGTGAGAAATTTTGTATTTATGAACACACACACACACACACACACACACACACACACACACACACTCACATGAATACCAAAGCCCATACCTTTCCTTAAGTTCTCGAAAGTAATATCTTATCCAAGACTTCATAATATAGTACTTCAGAGAGAGAGAGAGTTAATCCTACATTTCAAAGTGAGATTTAAAATGACTAAATCTCCAAACTCTCCAAGTTCTCTAGTCTTTCTTTCCCTTTGCATTCAAACTTCTCACAGAGTTATCTGTTCTGTTGACCGATTCACACCTAAACTACCTGCAATTCCTCTGCAAAGGCACTATCATCATTTCAGGCTCCTAGGACAAAAACATAAGAAACATATTGACTCAGTCCCAAATCTCCAATTGGTGACCAAATCATTTCAAATTTACCTTTAAAATAATTCAAGAATTTGTCCTTTTTTTCCATGACATGGTCCTGATTCCTTCCTTTATTAGCTTTCGCCTGGACAGTCCTAACAGCCTCCTCTAGGTTCACTTTTGTATCCTTATCCCAATACTGCTTCCTACCTTGCTGCTGTTTCTCTATAAATAAAACACTAACTGGTCTTTCTACTAGCTTAAGCCAGACCCAGTACCCCATATACATACATACATACATACATACATACATACATACATACATACATACATACATACGTGTGTGTGTATTCCATTTGGTCTCCTTCCACAGTTTTTACTCACTTAGGTCCTTTCCTCCTCCCCTTCCTTCTTTCTTTCCCTAACTCCTACCAAATCCCCTAAAACACTTCCACCCTGGGTTTACTGACATACCCTAAACATACTGTAGTCTTTGATACTTTTATAGTTTACTAGAACCAATATAGATTGAATTCCTGAGATTTAGAGAACCTCCCTTACAACTAATGTGCTGGAGACAGAATTTGAACTCAAGAGTGCTGGCTCCTAATATTTATTATCTTTCCACCTGATACTTAAGCATCCACTTCCATTTTGTAACAACTTATGATTCCTCTTCTTTGAGTCTACATTTCTGTGCTTTTTCCAACCCTTCACACTACCATAGCTTATAGTATTTTAATTAAGATGCAAAGATCTGACCTATCATACTATTAGTTTTACTGGAAAATGTGCATTAAGCAAGCTTAATTCTGAACTGACATCACAGATTGTCCATTTGAATAATCCTGAGCTCATCCCATCTTCTGTTTCCTTGTTTGCAAAATGTGGGTAAGAAAGAAACTATGTTTGTATCATTGTTGGGTAAATTATATGAGCTGGTGGCACAAGTGCTTAGACTCAGACTTGATCCATATTATTATTATCTTTCAGCCAGGAATGCACCTTAAGCAATTTGTCACAGGCCTCAAAGTCTGTACCCAATAGTTGTGTCCTAAAAGGGTGAATGCATATTAAAACTAGTTTTCATTTGCTAGATGATACTCCAATGATCAGAAAGACTTGACTCATAAATGTGCCAGTGATAGAAATTTTGCCTCTTTCAAAGCAAGACTGAATTTGTTATTTCAAAAAGAAACCTTTTGTTCAGAACAGAAAGCAATAGCGTACAATGATGACTAAGAACAAGAATCACTAATTAATGGCAAATATAATGTAACCCTTCTTACAATTAAAAAAACATGAAAAGAATCACTAATTGAATAGAAGCCTAGACACAAACAAGGATTTCATCAGGAAAATTAAAGAGGTAGGTCCTACCTTCATGACATAATGCTACTAATAATGGATTTAGGTTTAGTCCCTTGAGCAACTAAAAAAAAATAACTAGCACAATGGTGTGATTAAGGAAACTGATTTCAGAAGAAAATTAAGATAGCTGCTACATCTAGTATAGATTCAGTAAGTAATGACTAAGAACATTGTTGGTGGGAATTCATGGGCTGTGTTAATGAGTAAATATCAAACAGGGATGGAATTATTTGTCACATTGGCACAAGGGAAGACACAAGGGAATGGGTAAGTTGGTTAAGAGGCAAGATTTAACTTGCATATCCTATAGTAGTGAAAGCTGCCAGTTAGAAAACTTTTTATGCACACATATTCTACTTGTTAGCATACAGATCGACACAGTCATTTTAGGAAGCAATTCATAGGAAATGCAAACTACACATCATCGTACCTACTGAGGCTATTTTTGGAACTTTCCTGAAGAAATGATTGCAGATGTGGTCAAAGGTTTATGTTCAAAAGTGTTTATCAAATCTTTATTTATAATGGCAAAAAAAAGCCTGAGAAGGTTCTAAACTGCCAGTAATAAGAAATTGTTTGCATAAATTATTATTGATTATTATAAATGCTCTAAACACAAATATAAAGCAGTAAATTTTCATGATATAAAATTTATCCAAAAAATTACATTTTCTACATTTCATAGATTTGAGACATGTAGTTTTCAGTCTTGCTATATGTCTAAAGTCAGGATGTTTCTTTGTAGTTTTTTTCATGATTTAAAAAAATTTTATTAAAATATATGCTTAAAAATGCCTCGTTAGCACAGTCGGTAGTGCTAATAGAGGGTTACATTATATTCACCAGATAGGAGGTACATCACTTAACAAGCATTGCTACCTCTTCTCATGTTTTTGTCCCCATTTCCTTTGCGCACACCCGTGGATCTGTAGTAGGACTGTGGATGAGACACCTGGGATGTTATATGTCTGTAATTCCTGTACTTAGAGGTCAGATAGAGATGTATAGTGAGATACTTTTTAAAAATTAGCAAGAATAAAAAAGACTTGGGGTACATTAGCTTGTATGCAAGTTCTAGAAGATATATAATATTTAGCCAAGTAATTTAACTTATTTTCTATTTATGTAGGTACTTGATTAAGTGTATATCTAAAGGATTTATTTCAGGATAATATACAATAATAATTCTTAGCAGTTAAACATTGTGCCATAGTATTTGCAGAATTTTTTTCTTTCTTTCCTTCTAGAAGGCATAAATCATTGACTGTTAATATAGATGACTGCCTAAATAAATGAGAAGTAAAATGTGTACATAATATGCATTAGAAGAGATAGGCACAATATATTCTTTCTGAGTATTGACATTATGAATTTTATTTGTTACTTTCAAATGTATTCGAGTTTTTCAGTTTTTCTTTAAAAAGGTAGTACAGTCATTTGTAGCTTCATGGTTCATAGTTTTGATACATTTTTGATTTTGTCATTGTATAAACATCATAGAGTTCTTAATGAAGCTGGACAACACATGATTCAGCTTGCTAGCAACCCATGATACATGATGCGTGTATACATGTACGCAACATTTTATTGCTCCTAGAACCATGACGAGCAAGAACATATGAAAATAAATCAAGAATTACTTAAGAAAAAACTGATCCCATCATACATCTCTAAACCGGAGATGTGTGAAACTTATTGTTGCTATAACATGACATACTGTTTTAAACTTTTTTGTGTGTAAGTAAAAAAAAGCATATTCTAAAATAACAATAGAAGATGGAGATGCAGTTCAGTGGCTGAGCATCTGTCTAGCATGCAGGAAACACTGAATTCAGTACCCAGCATTGAAGCAGAAAAAGAGGTGGAGAGTGGTAAAACAACAATAAAAAATGTAGTACAGTAAGATCATAAAGCAGTATCAGGACTACATATTATTTAGTGTCACCTATTGTATATAACTATATGTGGTATCCTTTTATACTTCTGGCAACTCAGTAGATTTGTTTATATCAACATCACCACAGACATAAAAAATATATTGTGACATAGTGTTCCAAATGGCTACTATAGGATAGGAAAGTTTTATTCTTTTATATTCTTACAGGCCACCATCATAACTAAAATGTCTTTATGCAACACATAACCAGATAGATGAATAGATATAGAGACAAACAGACAGATGGGTAGATAGAACAGTGTGATATGTATGTGTGTATAAAATGAAAAATTTTAGCAAATGTTCTAAGGAAAAGTGAGAACCAGTGAGAATTTGAGACTTCTTTTTTCAAATTATGCTGGAATTGGTTTACTTATCAGTAATTCTTTGGTAAATAGACCAAGAAATTGAAGTGAAACAGTCTAAATCTTATTCTTGCATCTACAAACCCAGTGCCACTAGCAAATGATATGACTTTCTAGAAGTTTCTTATCCCCATATATAAGAACTACTCACTATTGTCCACTTGTCTATTTCAGAGTAACAGCAAATATCTGAAACAAATAGATTATATCCTAGTTGCAGTGGGTTTCAGCAAATAATAAGGCATTTTGTGAAGACAAATATATTTCCTCACTCACTTATCGCTAGGAAACATTCATTTCCACACTAGCTGAGGGCCTGGCCAGCCAATCTGTACAAGTCCCCAGGAACACCAAACTCAGATCAGTTTCTATCTGATTTACCAAAAGACTTTCTGATGGGATTCATAAGCTCATTTTTATAACTTGCTAAATTCAGTCTTGGCTACAAATGCTCAGGGCTTGACACACATGTATTATGTATGTATGAGCATTTGTTTTTATTCTCTTTGACTTTTTAAAATCTGTTCAATGAGACTTTTTATTCCACACTTATTATATGCGATGTTTCATTAAGATCCATGGATAGAGTCACTCCTAGTTTGTATTTACATTATTTAAGCACTACAAGTGATGTTTGCCACTAGTTATGTAAATGGAAAGTAACTTACAAGATTTATGATGTGATTTTTCTCTCTTGCACTTGGTGTCTGGGTTGCCTCTTGATTTTTATTTATGTCCTGAATGATAATCAGCCCACCTACACTTTGTAAACCTGAGCTTTAGATGTGGCTGTAAATGAAGGTTAAAAAAAGAACTAACTACATTCAGTTCAGAATGATAATAACAAGCACAGAAATATGAGCAGATCAGCTTCCAAAAGGAAATATCTACTTAATTTTGTACGCATGAAAAGCCTGGCATTGATGAAGAAAGTATCCTAGCTCTGAACTTTGCTATCAGCCCTGTGGGAGATCAGAAAGAGACTCTTACTATCCAAATGGCTATAAATGATTAAAAAGTCAGACGAAGGAATTAATTCCAAGTTGTAAGGAACAATACATGAGATGATCAAGAAACATAATTATCCTGAGCCACTTTCAAGTTGGACAAGAAACAAGGTCAAGTGGCTAATTCTTCTGCTTAATGGCTGTGTGTGAGAAAAAGCGTCCCTAGACTTTGAGATTCTAGTCTTGTAAAAAGGAAAAATTATAAACAAATTAAAGAAGCTTCAAGACAACTTCCCTACTTTCACTGTCAATAATTAATTTCCCCATTATAACCTAAGTGGGGGGAAATGAAGTAGGAAATGAAAAATCAAGACAAAAGAGAACCAACTTTCAGGGGAGAGCGAACTGGACACAATGGAGAAAGTCCTAAATAAATGTTGTAAAGGGGTTGTCTCACAACCACAATGGATTCTCTTGTCCTCAAAGTGGATTTCTATCAAGCAAGAAACCTTACAGAATTTTTACTTCAGCAAAGTACAGTCCATTTGTTACTAAAGAAATGTGGATTCAAGTATTCTACTTATTAGCCTGTAATTAAGTTCTATTTTTTACTTCAGTTCACAAGCTCAATTATTCATCTAACATTTTGGTCTTAGTCATATTCAGAACAACCTGAAATAATTTTTAGTTTGACATTGCCTTTCAGATTCAGACCCTCCTTAGGCCTCTTTTCCTTCACTCTTTGTTCTCTTTCTGCAAGATACAGAACTTCCCACTTCCTCCCTACCATTCTGTTCCAGTCATAGTCTCTGCTACCTATGTGGCAGCTAACTAATCGGATACATTAATGCATGCCAATGCACTGTCAGTGCCCATTGTACCTAAGGCAAGATGTCAAATTTCTATTCCTCTTTCCCCTTCTGGGAATTTATTTTTATTGGTGTCTTTTAACAATAGTTTCATATCAGAGAGGGAATATTATCAATATGAATCTTAGGTAAGATATCAGACCTGTGGGTAGGCATAGGACAACCTCCTTTGTTTAGTCTTCAAATTACAACAACAAGGAAAAATGATGTCTGTGGGTGGTGGTGGATGCATTTGACCATTACGTTATGAATGAATCTGTAATGGTTCTGTTCAAAACAGCTATAGGGAGACGCAGCATGAAGATAAACCCTAAAATAAAGCCAAGCAAAGTAACTTTCATTTTCACATCTATAACAAAGGTTAAAACATTTGAATTGTTGATTTAATCGGAATATATTTAAACCTTTCTTGCAATGCTATAGAGTTTTTGTCATTAAACTGCTAGCTGTAGAGTCTAAATGTCTGAAAAAATTCATTAAAATAGTACTTTAATTTTGACAGAGTAGAACTACTGGGAAAACTAATTGATTGTTTCCCACTTGCACTTTGGAGAAGTCATTAAGGTTTTTATGGTTTATGGAAAATTGAGAATTGAAGTATGCTAAAATCAATGTTATCTGATGTACAGAGAAAATGACACTTCAGATGAAAGAAAGCATAAGCAATTGCTCCGAGTTTTTTCTTTCTTTCTCCTGATTTGACAGGCCCATTTACATAGAGCTTCTATATTTACTTGTATTCAAAGTCCTTAGTCAGTTATTTCATTGTGCCTCTCATTGTGAGGACAGAATAATGAGGTCTGAGAGATAAGCCATTGCATTTTTGAGTCTATTATTTTCTGGGAATTGAAAAACAATACTAAGGACACAATACAAAATACCAGAGATGTTCAATGTTCTCATAGGTCCTGTATATCTTGTAACAACCTTTAATAAGAAAGTTGACAATGGGCTAATACATTAGGGGCAAAGGAAAATACTTCAAGTGTTCTCTACTGGCATTGTGGAGGAAGCCGTGAGACTGTGTCAACATGAACAATGAGTTGGATGCTAGTTGATGCCACCCAAAAGTCTCTTAGGAATCCAATTCTGTTGGATTGAATACACTCCAAGAGGCAGGGTAGGATAGAGGTAGTGGTGGTGTAGAAGAGAACTGGTAATAGACAAGCTCATCATATAGTTTTGCTTGTATTTTGACTTCTCAAAATGGGTTCTCTATCTTCTCTTCTGCTTGTGCACATGGGGGAATTTGATTATACTTAGTTTTAGCAAACACGTTTGCTTTTTGAATACTTATTGGTGCATCTTCCCCGGTCAGCTAAGATGCATTAGTTACCAATTTACCATCTTCTTCTACAGTCCTGTTCATCCTAGCTTGTGGAGTCATGGATATGGTATGTGGCCAGCTGGTGAAGGTGAGCTAGTGATGGGTATTTATTCACATAAGTCTCACCTCAGAAGCACTGAGTAAATAAAACAGTCATGTAAACAGTATATTGAGTATTTTGGTTATAATTAGATTTATGAAAATTGGATAGTTGTTTAGAAAAAACTTTACCCTAGACTAATTTGGCGTTTTTCAGCTCATCAGGCAGTTGGGTAGCAAAACAAATATGTACTTACAAGTTAACATTTAATATTTGTCATGGTCAGTATTCTCTTGCTATTGTTTCACAGTTTATCCAATTAGGTTAACCATTGTTTTCTCTACTGGCAAACTAATAATTCTAAAGGAACATATAATGAATCTCCTTTAAAAATTATATCTTACGTTAAAATAAATAAATTAAACCCCTTTACCTTTATTGCCAAAATCATGAACCCATTATGAAACAAGTGCTCATGCAAACCAAGGCAAGATGCCAATTCATCTATGGTATGTAGCCCTTTATGCCGCCAACTTATGAGTGACTAATTTTTACCTTCTTCTCCCACAGTCAATTTATCTTATTATATGTTCTCATGATAGGCATCTCCAAACATGTTCTAAACAATTTATTCAGAGGAAGGCTTTCAGTTGAAGAATAGATGACTAGCAATTTGTACTGCTTCAGTAGTTGTTCATAAGAATATAATTTACTAATCTATATCTACTGAACCAAGAATAAGGTATTTTTTCATGATTATACTACAGCTATAGATTTCTGGAAACAATAATAGGAAAAGATAAAAAGAACTTGTCAAAAGACTTACTATAGTATACGTTCTTTAAAGGGGGAAAATCTAGAGAGATTGAGATCAGGAGATTTAAGTGTTATTATGGTTTTTCCACTTTGTTCATTGATTCCAATCATTTGACATAAGCATAATAATGATCCTTTCTCAGCTGTGTGTGTGTGTGTGTTGTGTGTGTGTGTGTGTTTCTGTTTCTAATCCTTCAAGCTCTTAGACCACTACACTTTTCTTTATTCTATTATGTGGATTGAATTTCTCCATCCTTGAAAATGAAGGTGATTTGAGTGAAGGTGTGATCTGTATGAAATTAACAGTAAAACCTGCATAACACAGTAATTTGCTAGCATAATTTGTTATGGTATGTAAAATGATGGATTAATTGTATCTTAACCAAGTAATAATGATTTTGGCTGGCTAAAATAAGATATAAAATAATAAATAGCGAGGCATTAGTGGCTCATACCTGTCACCCTAGCTACCCAGGAGGCTGAGATCTGTGGCTGCTAGCTCAGGCAGGAAAGTCCATGAGATTCTTATCTACAGTTATCTACCCAAAGAAAGATAGTGGTAGAGCACTAACCTGGAACAAAAAGCTTAGGGACAGTGTAGAGGCACTAAATTCAACACACACACACACACACACACACACACACGCAGAGAGTGAGAGTGCGGGAGTGTGTGTGTGTGTGTGTGTGTGTGTGAGAGAGAGAGAGAGAGAGAGAGAGAGAGAGAGAGAGGGAGTCATTTAAATGAGAGGATGGGAGTATACCTGGAGAGACAGAGGAAGATTATACCTATCAGTAAAGAGGGAATCCATTCTGAAGGGAACTCCAGAGACTATTCCCATCTCTCACAGTCCTTCTAAAGCTACTACTATTCAACCAGGACTCTGCACAAAGTATATCCAGTATGCAGTAAAAAAGGTAAACAAAGCCATATCAGCTACAAACATTATTTTTTTCTTGCAGGTTTATGTGTACCTTTGAAGTCTGATTTGATTCTGACAGGAATAACAGTAGACTGCCCAAATCCTTAATCTGATAAAAAAAATTATTGCTATTTACAGGACCCAAATTATGTGGGGAACGGGAAACCTGACCTTTTTTGTACATTTTGGCATCACTGATGAGACCAGCTTAATTTTCTTTGATGCAGACACAAAGGCAGAACACATATCAGCCAGTGGTGAACAGATGAGTGTAAGGGTTCAAGAGCAGCTGATGACTATCTCACCCCTTCCCCAAACTAAATCTTTCCCACTGCATCTTTAAACCTTTTCTTGTATCCTGGTACTTTTTCTTTCATTGCCAATTTTTTTATTAAAGAATTTTTACCATTGATTTTTACATCATATTTCAAATGATGTATTTAACAAACAAGTATTCAAGAAGGGAATCTCTATATACAATCACTGGCATTTAGATTTTAGAACGTAGTTAAAATTAGGCTGAGGGTTTGTATGTCATAGATACATATTAATCTATGTAATAAAGCATTATGTCTATAAAGCCATAGATTTTTATGTCTATGTAGTTTTGTTTTTATTTCCAATACCATGTCCATAGCATTGGGTATGCAAATATTGAGTCCTTGCTCTTGTACTATTTGGATCTAAGAGCCACATATTAAGGATACCATGTGCCTTTTGTTCCTTTGGTCTTGACTTGTCTCATTCAACATGATTTGCTCTAGAGTCATCTACTTCCCTGCAAATGCCATTATTTTATCTTGTCTGTTGGCTATGTAGAATTCCATTGTGTGTGTGTGTGTGTGTGTGTGTGTGTGTGTGTGTGTGTATCACATTTTCTGTATCCATTCATCTGCAGTAGGCATCTGGATTGTTTCCATTGCCTGGCTATTGTGAATAGTGCAGAGATGAACATAGCTGAGCAGCTGTCCTTATATCTTGGGTTAATGTTCAGGATAGATGCCCAGGAGTGGTAGGGCATTGGGATTGTAGAGAAGGTCAATTTTCAGTTCTTTAAGAAATCTCCACACTGCTTTCCAGAGTGGCTGAAATAGCTTTCAATCTCACCAGCAGTGCAGTAGAGTTCCTTTTTCTCCACAACCCTGCCAGCATCTGTCATTGTCTGACTTCAAAATCTTGGCCATTCTTGTTGGGGTAAGGTGGTATCTTAAGGGTTTTTTTTTAATTTGCATTTCCTTTATGACCATGGATACCTTTTTAAATTAGTAAAACTTAGTGGAAAATAGAAATATTGAAGGTTACATGAAATGTATAGTTATGGTAGAAATAATAGGTAATGGTTAACAATACAGTATCAAATGGAACTACATGAGCGTTCATATTTAGCCCTTATCTGCACAAACTCATACTACCTTGCTATCTGTGCAACAAGGATGTTAATTTTACTTATTTATGTGATACATTCTATAAAGCAGTATACGTTAGTGTTTTACTCTTGATGTTTTACTAGAATTTTACTTCTGTGATATAAAGATTTAATAATATTGTGATTACAGCAATCATTCAGTTTTAAGAGAACAAACTGTGGGCACAGAACCCTCTGTATGGTTCTTTGTGAATATAAAAAATGATCAACCTTACTGTTTCCCCTTAATTAATATATCTCATAGTCAGAGGGCAAGACTGACTTAGGAATACCTCATTATTAGTAAGCGTAGGCATAATTAGAAATTAAGCACTGCAGTATTTATTTAAAAGTTCTGTGCGGGCACAGATTATCATGCAATCACCTGAAACACCATTCTTAGTCTTGTAAAGTTTCAAAACAAGTAGAGATTGGGATGAAAGAGAGTAACAGGTAAAGCAATGTCAGAAATTACAGAAATCCCATTGTGCCTTTAAGCAACTTTGCCTTCTTCATTGTGCTGATTGATAAGGAGCCATTTTAAAGTCTGCATTGGACCACTGGACCACCTGAATGAAAATCTGTTCTTAGTGTGCAATGAATTTAGACTGCAAGTGACAAGGTCATCTGCATGCCTTATGTATTAACTAAACATGCATTGTTAGACAGTAACCAACCAGATAGGGAGAAAGTGATTCTGCTTACCTGTTTGGGGTGTCCACACCCAACAAGACCAAACCCCTATGAGAAAAGCAACAGCAACACAGTTCCGCTCCCTCTGTTCCTCACGCTTTTCCTTCCAGGGGTGGAAGATATTTTGTCTTCTGAAGTCCCTATAGATATTTATAACATTATACTCGGGCCATACACAATTATTAACACAGACAGACAATGCTTAGGCAGCTGACAAGAATTATACATATCTGTCTCATCAAGTACTACAAGATTTTGTGAGCCTTTTACAGCTGGAGGACCAGGCAACCCATCAGTGTGAAGTGATCACTATCTCACCAATAAACATCACAGAATGGTCATCCCAGCTACACTGCCACCTATGCACTTTATCATGCTAGAGTAAGAAGGAAACAAGGTCACCATCAAGATGCTAACACTAGCTCATTTCTGTGGGAACATTTTCAAAGTAAATGCCAGAACTGCTTGCCTCTAGGAGGGATGGCCTGGGAGTTATTGTTTCATGGCTCAAGAGTTTGTTTACTGAGATTTATGTTCTGATAATGATCTGAAAGTCAGTTTTACTTGGGAATGAACCCGCAAGTCTAAGTTGAAATTTTTATGATTGGAGCTGTGCTTGCTTCAAGAGGTCAAAAATATGACCACATCACTGTAGAAACACAAAGCTACACTCTTTGGAATAATTAACCCGATCTCCTGCTTAAAGGAAACTCTCAGAAGTATTCTCTCATTTTTCTCTCTCACCACCAGTGCCACCAGCATCAGCAACCTGCACTCTGCTCTAGCCTTATGTACAAATTTTGCTTCTCTTGAGGCCAAGAGTTTGGCCAAGTGGTAGAGTGCTTGCCTAGCATGCATGAAGACCTGAGTTTGACTCCTCAGTACCACATATGTAAAAAAAAAAATTTAAAAAAAAGCTGGATGTGGTACTGTGGCTCAAGTGATAGAGCTCCAGCCTTGAGAAAGTCCAAGGACAGTGCTCAGACCCTGAGCTCAATCTGCAGCACTGGCAAAAAAAAAAAAGTAAAAAAACATGTTTGCTTTTCTTCAAAAATATAAATGCTATTTGTAGCAGTTAGTAACTCTGAATCAGGTCAGTCAGTTTTCTCACATATTTTTTCCTTTGACTGAGAATGTAGCCATCTTTCCCAGGAGTAAGCAATTTTTTTACATAATATATTTTTATTAACTACAGTCACCCTGGCATACAAAATAGACTGTGAAAACTAATTCAACTCTAACAGCAATTTTTGAAGTATTTAAATGCATTTTTGTCTTCTTTTTTCATATATTTTTATTGTAATTAATAGAAGGGTAACATTATATTCACCAGATAGAAGGTACATTACTTCACATACATTGATACCCTTTCTCATGTCTTGGTCCCCATTTCCCTCCCCACCCCCACCCCTCATCTTGTTTTTCCCCCTTCCCTATCAGATTTCAAATAACCAAATAGGCATATATACAATATATCAGATATCAAGGTGAAACACTGTAACAATATGAGATAGCCAAGGGACAGCAAAAGAGATGAGAGATAACATAGTACATTAAGGACAACAATCACTCATTATATGGCTTTGTTTCTATATCCTGGAGGTCCTTTCATTAAATGAATTTTTATTGTTACTACAAAGGTGGTGTACAGAGGGGTTTCAATCACGAAAAGAGTGCGTTCCCTTTCAAACAATGCTCCCCCCTTCCCTGGCTTTCTCCCTGTTTTCCTTCCGATCCTCACCCACATGCTTCATGGTTCATTTTCAACATCATGTCTAGTGATTATCACTGTTGCATCTGTCCATCTTTTGTCTCACCATTAAAGAATGCTATCTCCTTTGGTTAGGACAGTGAGAGGTGGGTGGTGGTTAAAGAATAACCGAGGTCTTTAGAAGTGTTACTGCAATAGTAAGACACCAAGCTAGATAGATATTCATCTTTTTGTGTACTTTATAATGGTAGCATCTGCAACTGTATTGTAACTTAGGATAGTTTGTACAAATAACTTATATTGATAGGTGCAAAATAACTTCAAACTGTAGGGTATTATAGTAAGTCACTAAGAATGATCACCATTCTCTTGAAACAGTCAAAATACAAGCAAAATAATAAGGCAGTCAGAAGTTGAAGGTTAGTATTGTTTGAATAGAACAGTCAATATCTATATCTTAGTTCTTTGACACACAGAAAAATGACATATCTGGTCCATTTAAGCCTGTAAATGTCTACCTAGGATGTTGTAATTATACTTTAAAAACTATTATAGAGCTAAAGAGGGTCTTAAGTCCATATTTACACTGACGTGCTTATAGAATTCTGTACTTACATTCTCAAAAGAATAACTGATACTCAAATGGTTATCCTTGTCATCTGGGGTTGAACATGCATGCATGTGTGAATATGTATGTATACACACAAGCATACACAACATGGGAGGAAGCTATATTACCTTAAAAAGCTATTGAAACAATATTCTTAAATATATTCATCTTAATAATAAGTAATATTTAAATATTTATGCTCAGATTTGCATGTGCATTTATTGATGCTTTTCTAGCTTTTTCTTAAAGAACAATGAGCATACATCTCAGGAAGAATGTGGTGAAGAGTAAGCTCTATTATCATGTGTGAACTCACCCTACAATCCTCAAGATCCTCTATGAGCATTAATCTTGTTAAAAGAGTGAAAATACCTCCAAATGTAAAGTTTATGTGTGAACCATTAAATGTGACATTTAAAGTCAATTTTTTGAAAAGTGCTGAAAAGAGGGGCTGAAATAGGTCTATAGCCATACTGCCATAACCCATGCCACATGTGATCATAGTATTTTCAGAGGAAATATACCAGGTCTCTTAATCTTCCTGCTTTGTGGAGGTCTTATTATTGTATTTCCAATAGAATAGGATGAAAGACAACCAAGTAATAAGCAATTCCTAAAAATATAAAATTCTCTTTTCTATCTAAGCTGTTTCTAATAAAAGGAAAAAATGTCAAGGAAATACAATCTTAACAAAACTATGTTTCAGCTTCTATTGCAATTTAAAAAATATTTCCAACTATACATTCAATCCTTATCTCACTGTTAATCTTTTACAGACAGGAATGAAACTAACAATACTTGAAAAAAAAACATAACAGAGCAGGCAATCTCTAATTTCATAAGGTTGCGAATTAATCTTGAAAAAGAATTTTAGAATGGGGGCCGGAGTTTGGCCTGGTGGTAGAGTGCTTGCCTAGCACGCAAGACCGAGGTTTGATTTCTTGGTACCACATACATAGAAAAAAAGCCAGAAATGGTGCCGAGGCTCAAGTGGTAGAGCTCGAGCCTTGAGAAAGTCCAAGAACAGTGCTTAGTCCCTGAGCTCAAGCCCAGGACTGACAAATAAATAAATAAATAAATAAATAAATAAATAAATAAATAAATAAGAAAAGAATTTTACAATGGTTATGAGCTGTGTGTTTTTCTTGTTACATTTTATTACTGAAACTCTTCCATCATATTATTTCTTCTATGCCTAGGGGGCAAAAGATCTTTGCATTCTCTTGAATTTGTTCTCCTCTATAATTTCTGATTTTATTAAACCTACTATTAAAGTTAATGGTAAAAATATTTATAATCATTATTAGACAAGATACATTATTGTATCAGCCTAAGAAAGAATTAGAAAAAAATTATATCAGGTATGGGGATTTGTAAAGATTATATACGTATCCTAAAGTATCACAGACATCTTCCAGTGTCTGAGTTGCTGCCTGAGCAGAGGAACTGATTGAAAAATTTCTTTTCCCATGCTTTTATTCTTGAACCCAAGGCTTCTCTCTGTCTTCTTTGTGTTGCACACCCTTCTGTTAATGTAGCTGAGGCACAATATCTCTGATGCCAGTAGAACTGCAGAATAAAGGAAGTGAGTACAGCTGGGCGCAATGGCTCACACGAGTAATCCTAGCTACTCAGGAGGCTGAGATCTGAGGATCAAGGTTCAAAGCCAGCCCAGGCACAAAAGGATCTGAGACTCTTATCTCCAATGGACCTCTAGAAAATGGGAAATGGGGCTTGGCTTCAGGGGTAGGGTGGTAACCTTGAGCTGAAGAACTCACATACAGCACCCAGGCTGAGTTCAAGTCCCACGACCCACAAAAACAAAAAAAAGAAGCTAATAAATTTTGAACACATATAAAATGAAGTTTGTCAGTGTACAGATACACAATCACTGTTGCTTAAATTAACTCCAATTGAAAAGGTTCCCTGTGGGATTTGTTGGCTTAGCTTCCTCCCCTGCATTCTAAGTTTGATGACACCTTCCTTGCTGGTTCCCAGGTTGACCTCTTTACTTCCTGGTTAAGAATGCTTTCACTGCAGATTCTCAGTGCTGACTCAGCGCTTCTTCACTTTTGGCCCTCATCATTCATCTCTCAGACTTCACAGCTCCCTCAGTAGGTCTCTTTTATGCCTGAATACCTTTAAACAGTTTTTTTTATTATAATTAATAGAAGGGTTACATAATAATCGCTAGATAGAAGGTGCATTACTTCACAAACATTTCTAATCTTTCTCATGTTTTTGTCCTCATTTCCCTTCCCCCACCCCCTCCCCTCATCTTGTTTTTAATTCTGTTTTTGTTTTGCCAGTCCTGGGACTTGAACTCAGGACCTGGGCACTGTCCCTGAGCTTCTTTTGCTCAAGGCTAGTTCTCTACCACTTAAGCCACAGCACCACCTCCAGCTTTTTCTGAATAGTTTATTGGAGATAAGAGTCCTAGAACCTTTTCTGCCTATCTTCAAATCTCAGCCTCCTGAATAGCTAGGATTACAGTCTTGAGCCATCAATGCTTGACTATATTTTTTCCCACTTTTGCTTGGTTTGGAGATAGAAATTGACTTTCCACAGCTAAATATAGGCTCTACTACTGAGCTACCACCTTAATTCCTTGTTGACCATTTTTTTGGTAGATATATTTCTGCCAACTATCCCTTTTATACTTTTAAGCATCTCTCAATTTAGATTATGAGAAAGCCTTTGATTTTCCATTGTTCATATTTACATAACTAGAGACTTACAATCTAAATAATGCTATCTGAAGAGAAATATTAACATCTAGTACTATTTAATTAGTTAAATGTGGATGTGTTTATAATGATATTTAAAAACACATACATTAGTCACCTCAGAATATTGGTAAGAAAAAGATAGAAATCAAATGTTTTCCCTACTTTTATACCAGAGTCACAAAATATTAATGAAGGAAAATTTTGGGCTCATTTATTCTTTCAAAAAGATTTGTAACTAATAAATACAAAAGAGATAATAGTCCTCAAATATCATCATTTTGCAATCTCTAATGAAATTCTTAAAAATCTAGGCAATAGCAAGGTTTACCATTAGGTAAAAATCTTAGTGGGAAACTTCATAAAGAATAAATCAAAAGACTGGGGTAGTAACAAAGCTCCTTGATAGATGAAGACAGGAGTACACATTCAAGGCTAAACCAGGACAAAGTTAGCAATCCCCTCAGACAAACACAAAATACAAAACAAGAGGGCTATGGCTTAAGTCTTAGTCTTACTAATCATGTCTAGGCTCCAAATGAAGCCTCTACTGTTACAATAAAAGGCTGGACCAAGATGACAAATAGAGAACCCTCAGATGAATTTAAACATTACAGACATGTAAACAATAATAGACTTTTTGCTTCTTCATATGGTCCAAGTAAATTATAAAACAGTAGGATATAGTCCTATAAAAATTGATGACATTCTAATTGAATCACTCAGAAACAAATCCTCAAAGAAACAACCATCCCATTAGAAGATGGGTTAAAGAATTAGAGACTTCTCTGTAAAGGAACTAAGAATGGCCAATAGACACATGACGAAATGCTCAACATCTTTGGCCATAAAAATGCAAATCAAAACAATTTTGAGATTCCACTTCACTCCAGTTAGAATGGCCATTTTCAAGAAATCTAATAACAACAGACGCTGGCAGGGATGTGGTCAGAAGGGATCACTACTACACTGTTGGTATGAGTATAAGCTTTTTCAACCACTCTGGAAAATAGTATGGTGGTTCCTCAAAAGACTAAACACAGTGCTCCCTTATGACCAAAGAATCCCACTCCTGGGCATATACCCAAATATCCACAAAAAAGGACATACTAAAGCCACTAGAACAACCATGTTCATTGCAGCATTATTTACCATAGCTAAGATATGAAACCAATCCAGATGCCCCTCAGTAGATGAATGGATCAAGATGTGGTATTTATTTATTTAGCCATCCCTGGATTTGAGCTTAGGGCCTACACATTGTCCTTGGACTTTCTCAAGGCTAGAGCTCTACCACTTGAGCCTCAGCACCACTTCTGACTTTTTTCTATGTATGTCCTACCGGGTCTTCATGCATGCTAGGCAAGTGCTCTAAAGATGTGGTATTTATACACAATGGAATTCTATGCTGCCCACCAGAAAGAATGGCATCACCCCATTCAAAAGGAAACTTGGAAAAAAATCGTGTTAAGTGAAGTAAGACCCAAAAGAACATAGGCTCCATGGTTTCTCTCAAGTGTAATAATTAGTACACATCGAGGATTTTCCTAGCAGAGGATCACTTTAGTTCAACAGCTATGTGCATGTGGACATATAGGATGAGAATAAGCAAAATGAACACTAGGATATGGAGGTGGTTGTTGTTTTTAATGTAGTATGTGAAGTTACTTCTTTTCTCCTTTTTCTCCCTTTTGGTTTATCCCTTGTTGTTACTGTATTTGACTTTGATATCTGGTATTATTGTATATACATTTATTTGTTTATTTTAAATAGAGAAGGGAAGGGGAAAACAAGATGATTGGGAGGGGGTGAGGAGAGGGAAAGTGGGAGAAAATCATGGGAAAGGATATCAATGTTCAAAAAGTAATGTACCCACTAACTGACAAATGTAACAGTAACCCCTCTATATATCAGCCTAACAAAATAAATTTTAAAAAGAAAGAAGAAATTACTAGTATTCTTATCAAGGCCTCTGGATTTCATTATCGATTTTATAGGAAATACAGAAGGCAAGTAGATCACAGGAATCAGTCAGAAAAACCCAGAATGTATTATATTACTTGCTTTACTATAAAGAAAACAAAAGTGAAAAAGATATAGCTATATTAACA
Organism: Megascapheus bottae; assembly: GCF_031878675.1. Lineage (NCBI taxonomy): Eukaryota > Metazoa > Chordata > Mammalia > Rodentia > Geomyidae > Megascapheus > Megascapheus bottae. The sequence goes on from NC_143510.1 coordinate 59,920,408, forward strand.
GGGACTTTGAGTAACATTAGTGTTCAATAGGTGTGCTTGGACTCCTGACTTGAGCAGAGTAAAGTGCTGTTTTAAAATGTAATCAGGGGCCGGGAGTTTGGCCTAGTGGTAGAGTGTTTGCCTAGCAGCACGAAGACTTGGGTTCGATTCCTCGCTACCACATACATAGAAAAAAGCCGGAAATGGTGCTGAAGCTCGAGTGGTAGAGCTCTGGCCTTGAGAAAGCCCAAGGGCAGTGCTCAGGCCCTGAGCTCAAACCCAGGACTGGCAAAAAAAAAAAATGAAATCAGGTAGTCTGAAGGCTGATATTATTTGTATAAATCCCAGATAAGCTCAGTAATGCCCAGTATAGCCTTGCAGGAGCCTCAGGGAAACCTCCGAATTGATCTCAGAAACTAAAGCCCTGGTTTTTTTTTTTCTTTTTTCTTTTTTCTTTTTTTTTGATATTTTTGTTGTAATTAATAGAAGGGTTACATGATATTTTCCAGATAGAAGGTGCATTAATTCACATACATTGATACCCTTTCACATGTCTTGGTCACCATTACCCTTCCTCCCACCTCCCCAACTTGTTTTCCCCCTTCCCTATCCGATTTCAAATAACCAAATACAAATATATCCAATATATCAGATAACAAAGTGAGATACTATACCAATATGAGATAGCCAAGGGACAGCAAAAGAGCTGAGAGATAACATAGTACCTTAAGGACAACAATCATTCATTATATGGCTTTTGTTTCTATATCCTAGAGGTCCTTTCAATTAGCATCATACTATATGGCCTTATGCATCAAGGTTTTGCTCTATTGCAAATCTCTGGTAGGAGAGCCCAAGGTTGCTACTGTTTATGACAAATGAGGGAAACCATTGAACCTAAGTTCCTTTGAGTCTGGCTTACTTCACTTAATATGATTTTTTTCTAAGTCTTTCCATTTCCTAACAAATGGGGCGATGTCATTCTTTCTGACAGCAGCATAGACTTCCATTGTGTATAAATACCACATCTTGTTGATCCACTCATCAACTGAGGGACATCTAGGTTGGTTCCATATCTTTGCTATGGTAAATAGTGCTGCAATGAACATCGTTGTGCTAGTAGATTTAGTATGTCCTTGTTTCTGGATGGTTGGGTAAATGCCAAGTAGTGGAATTGCTGGGTCATAGGGGAGCTCTCTGGTCATAAAAGAAATGCAAATCAAAACAACGCTAAGATTTCACCTCACTCCAGTTAGAAAGGCCAGGATCAGGAAAACTAATAACAACAGATGCTGGAGGGGATGTGGCCAGGAGGGATCACTACTACACTGTTGGTTGGTGGAAGTTCAAACTCGTTCAGCCACTATGGAAAGCAGTATGGCAGTGTCTGAAAAGGCTAAACTAAAGCCCTGTTATCTGTAGGCAGCTCCTTACCGAACTGAGAGAAAAGGGCAAGCTGCTGCTAAACCAGCAGGATGGAAGGCTGAACAGTTCCTGGGAAGCCATCTGCACTCCAAATCAGAAGTTTAAAATATGACAAGTCTAATTCTATTTCTAACCAAAAATTAAAAGATGAAAACTAAGTAGGTAGAGGATCGGATTCTGCTACAAAAACTTCTTGAGCTTGTAAGGATCATTTGAGAGGGATCAGAGCCTGATGAGAGCCCAACTACTATCCTCACACTAAGAACTGGAGTGGAGACCAGAGTTAGGAAAACACACAGTAGGGGTAGAAAGAAAATGCTGTGGCACATGGATTGTATAGTCTCCTATGAGTTGCATGTCATATATAATCACATTGACTGAGGCTGTAAGTATATGGATAAGAGTGTAGATATGGAAGATGGAGACTGGTCTGAGTTCATGACCTTTTTTTCCATAGCACACTGTGTCTCCCAGCTTAGTGAATAGGCAGGGCATTTGGGAGTGTCCTTTAACGAACACCTCTGCCTATCCACTTGATGATGTTCTCATCTTGGCATCCCTCGCAGCCTTGCCTGAAAGGGTAATCCCTTCCTTAGGCAGGAGTTATGGAGAGGCAACATGAGAGAGAAAAAAAAGAGGGCAGGTTGAGGGGAAAGCTTTAGACTCTGGAGACAGACCCAACTGGGATAAAACGTGTTTTATTTTTTCCCAATTCACTAACTTCTAGCAAGCTACATATCCTTTTGGAGCATTCATTTGTCTCATCTATACATGAATTATGGTTGTGAAAAGCAAACTTGAAGGAACTATACAATATAATACTGAAGTAACTAGATACATCCTTGTTGTTTTAAAAAATCATGTTTGGCCATGTGGGGTCCTGGAATAAATTGAGACAGGGGAGCAGGATCTTAGAGGCTCATTTAATTGCACATCATACATCACAAAGCGTAGGTATTAAACTTGTCCAAACTTGATTGGGAAAGATTTGTTTTATGAACATTTTATGAGTCAAAACATTATACCTTTCTCATTCTCTTCCTTGTAATAACCCTTTTCCAACATAACAGAGTAAAAGTTTTGTTCATGTTGATACTGTATTGCTCCCCCTCAAATGCATTTGCTATTCTTTTCCATATTTTTAATACTGTTGGTAGATTGGTTATCAGCCTTCCAAGAGCAAGTAGCCTAAGTGACCCACATTCAGGTTGATTCTCTTTGTGGATGAGGCAAAGAAGTCATTTTAAAGCAATTAGCAAGAACAGGAAAAGTCTATAGTGTTTTCTCCAAGAGATCTGAAATCACAGAGGATGGGAGAATAATATGAAGAGTCAAGCATTTATTTCTCTCAACATATAGTCGGTAAGCAAGTAGCCAAGGTAAAAACTCAGTACATTGGTACATCATTGAGGAAGACAACTGATTGTTTCTTATTTTTGGCTTATCTATTTGAAAGATTTTTATGTTTTTAGGGTTATTCTTGAGTATAAAGATATTGCCTCCTGGAGACAGCCTGAGGATTTGCTGTGCATTTTACATGGCTAATAAAATTTAAATTTGCAAAGAATGTGTGTTCTCTTTGCCACTAGGAACGAGTAACTTTCTTTTTCACTACTGAAGTCTCTGGGCTTATTGTTGACTTTAAATCATAAGTTTTATTTTTAAAGAATCACCTCACTAATGCTTGCCATTATAGATTTATATTATTTTAAACATCTTACTAGGTTACTTGCTGATAACTTCAAATTTTGGCTAGATTTTTTTAAGCATCTAGTGAAAACTGAGCCCAATAGCCCCTTTAACATTTTTTTCAAGATCCTGGGTCATTAATCATCCTATCAAAATCAAATGCTGTAATTTTGTTCATTTCAAGCTAAGTTGTTGAAAATAGTCTACTGTGTTAGTGGTCACCAATTTTTAAGTACTTTTGGTTTTCCAAAAGACTATTATATATCCTTTCCTAACAATAATCTTCTAAAAGAATTGTCTAGTTCAAGTAATTAAAAAATGCCCAGGCTCATCAGATTTATTTTAGATTTATTTGACAACTTTCATTATGATTAAAATGAGTGAGTTTGGTCTATCATCATTTAAATGATAATAAAACCTGTGATCTGTATTTTTTCACTGTTTACATGATTCTCAAGCATTCATATGAATGAAGAAAAGCATTTTCTGGACCTTTTGTTTTCCCAAGACAAAATATCCAGTAAAAAAAAAAGTATCATCTGGAATATCAACTATTTTCCCACCTTGTGCTTAGTAGTTGATTCCTGTCAACAGAGCTTTACACAGTAGAAGGAATGAAAAGGATGTAGTGAAAATAGACTGGAAGGATTATGCTAGTTTTCCTTAATTCTGGGTTCTGGGCAATGACTCAAGATTGAAATGTATTGTTCTTGGAACGGTGGGAAGTAGATATCTGAAATCACTCTTAAAATCTGTAGGAGGCTTGGGGACTGTGGAATGCTAAAAATGTCAATTTGCAGGAAATTAAAGGTGTCAAGTCTTAGAAATTCTGACGTTGGAGAAAGGGTGATTTCTGAGCAACTACAGTGGGGGAACTGAAGGCACAGTGTACCAGGCACAGCAATCCATGTGGAGCACAGAGCCCAAGAGCTGTTTCAAACAATAGGATACTAAAATGGGGGGGGGGGCAGGGAGCAGGGGAGAGGAGACGGAAGAATGGAAGGAAGGAAGGAAGGAAGGAGAAAGAAAGAAGAAAAGAAAGAAGAAAAGAAAAAGGAAGGAAGCAAGCAAGCAAGCAAGAAGCAAGCTTGACAAACAGGTTCTAGCACTGCTGCTGCTTCCTGGCCACTTAAATTGTATAAAGGCCATTAATCCATTATAATATATATAGACTCCAGCTAGATGGTATATGTTCATAGTAGTTTTATTTCTTTCCACCGCATAAACTTGAAAACCTCAGTCTTCTCATCTGTTTTGTAAAAACATTTTCCTGAAAGTGTGTATCTATTGCTTTGACCATTGCCCAGGGACATCAGACTCTAACATCTGTAATGTTAGATTTACACCGGCAACTCAGAGTCCTTCTAATTGTTCAGCTTCTGACTAGAGCTTCATTACTGGACTCACTTGTTCTGAGGCTCTCTGCTTCTGGGAATATGTAGCTACTGGTTCTCAGGCTCTACAGCCTACAGACAAACATTATGGGACTTCTCAGCCTCTGATAAAGCAAACCAATCTAATAAATTCCCTCTTACAAATTCTATTGGTTCTGATCCTCTAGAGAACACCAACAAATACACTGTAATTTGTATGTTCAAATTACTTATTACTTTTTTGTATATTTCTAGTCTGGTGAGGATTTAACTCTGCTGATAACCATAGCTCCTGGCCTGAATAGTGAATTTATCTTGATGAAGCACACATCCATCCTTTGCCCATGCTGAAAAGAAGACAGGAACAAGAGAATGACACTGCTTGCTGCTTTCTTCTTCTGCCCAGCACTCCACACCCTTCAGTGTTTTGCAGGCACTAGATTTGTCATTCTGTAATTCAACCCACAGGTTCATGATCCCTCTTCTGGTATGAAACTATCTGGTCAGGAAATATAAAAACAAGATTTTCCCTGTCATAATTGAACCTGACATATGGAGAACTGAACCATTAACTGGGATGAGCAAATTTGACATAAAGTGGATTCTGTTCCTTAAGAAATATTCTTGGAAGGAATACACAGCAAAACATGTTTTTTTTGCTATGGGAGTACAGAATAAGAGAAGGGGCTTATAACTTTGAGTTTCTTTATAAATGATTAGCAGATTTCAAAAAATTTGATACTCAATAGAAATCTTATCAGAAAGCAGAATTTTCCTCCAAAGCCAGGGATGTCATCAGCTTAGAGCTCAGACAAAAAGCACTTTAGAAACAAGATTCCTGAAGGAAATAACACGAGGAGATATATATTGTTAGCAAAATACATGTTTTGAAAAAAGCTTTAAAGTTGAGCTCTAACTTCAAAGGAAAGGAAATCAACCATCAGTAAGACTTTGTGGTAGGAATTCTAAAAATCTGTTGGAAAATCCGTGCTTTTCTCTTTAAATGAATGATCTTGTATATATACTATTGTCAACACCATTAAGCATTTTTGCGGCTATTCAAACATCAGTAAATTTAGCATATTCCTGTAAGATGCCTATCTTCTTGAGGTATTTGTGGGGTGCAGGGTGTTAGCAAATAAGTATTTTGATCAACCTAATTTTCAAAAACAGTCTAAAGCTGCCCTTAAGACTTTTTTTGCTACAAGGAAAGTCTTGTCCAATCATGGACATTTCTTAGCCCACAATTTGTATAGCTATGTTGCCTCCTATAATCTTCTACAACAAAAAAAGGTAAGGAGAGGGCTGGGTGTTTGGCCTAGTGGTAGAGTGTTTGCCTAGCATGCACAAAGAACCAGTACCATATATATAGTCAGAAGGAGAGCTGTGGCTCAAGTGATAGAGCTCTAGTCTTTTTTTTTATTGTATTTAATAAAGGGTAACATGATATTTGCCAGATAGAAGGTGCATTAATTCACATATATTGATACCCTTCCACATGTCTTAGAAAGCCCAAGGACAGTGCTCAGGCCCTGAGTTCAAGCCCAGAATACTCAGTATTCTGTCTTTTTATCATCTGCCATCCCCCAGTACCTTCAGAGCTGAAGGTGGGTAGGTGGATAAAATCTGTGTATTAGAACGTATTTATACCTGTTTGCAAAGTACTAAGGAAACTACATTGACCATGAATTGCAATCATTAGTGAACACAACAGTCTAATTTCTGGCAGAGGTCAACATTGCCTCATGAATGAGTGACTCAGCATTGTAGATTTTTGAGGTGTCTCTTCTGCAATTAAATTTGGCCTTCTCTGAAATCATCCAAACCAAGTGCCCAGTAGGAAAGAAAAGCTGGAGAATAATGTGGCAGTCCAGAATCATGATTACTTTGATCACTATTATTTCATTATCTTTGTGGTAGGAACGAATTGCTGACCAAATTCTCTTTGTTCTTTTGAGTACATACAGCATGACATTCTGAGATTTCAGTTTCCTGACTCCTTCCAGATAAAGTATGGCCATGGACAAAGCATGCAGATTCACTTTCTTCATCTACACAAACATCTCCAAGATAATGGTTGCTGGTAGGGTCTCAGAAACTCAGCCCTGGCAGAGCATCACTAATTTGGGTGTAATATAACTACTGCAGGGCTACACACGGTAGTGCATGTAGGCAATTCCAGTTTCTCAGGAGGTGGAGATAGCAGGATCAGAATTTGAAGATGACCTAGCAAAAGAACAAGATCTTATATGAAAAACAAACTCACACACACACACACACACACACACACACACACACACACACACACAAACACGCACCATTGAAACTTCAGCCATCGCATCTAATTCAAGGATTCAAGGCTGGAAGAAAATAAATACAGTGATAAAAATATCCATATCTGGCCAATTTTAGAAGGAAAAGCATTTATATATTCTTGGTGGTAAATGTGTTGCTTATCCTTCCAAGCTTCAAGGGAGGCTGAGAAAGTGAGTTTTTGCACAATCCAAACTGGGGAAGAAAGGCAGAATGGCTGTTTGGCAATCAAAAAATAAGAAAAAGGAAAGAAAAAAAGAAAAGTGTCTACCACTGGCAGGGATTGTATCTTGTCTTGCCTGTCACGTATTCAACAACCAGATGGATAACTTGCACATCGTGGCTTTCTTTTTTTTAGTTATTGTTGAATGAATGCTTGTTAAATATTGTATGTAAAATGCCTAGCACCATGCTTGACATTCACTAGGTAAGTCAACAAATGGTGACTACTAGTAATTGCCTTGCCTTTGTGATCTTAAATTTGTTCCCATACCTAGCAGATGGATGTTTCTCTGTGCTACTTTAGGTGATTCAGAGATAAGCACCAACAGCTGGTTGCTCTGTTGGCCTCATTAGCCACAGAAGAGACTGAAAGAGGCCTGCTCTGAATTGAAGAAGTGGGAACTGACAAATCTCCTTCATCCCTCTCCTGGTGGTTTGCAGGATAAAGATGGCCAGAGGGGCCAACAGAGCAATTACTCAGCTGCCACCCATGCAATGAAGCTCAGCAAGCAGGAAGGATGCATGCATGCTCAAAACTTTCTTCCTAGGTAGAGAGAAAAAGATCCTTTTCCTTATAATACTAAGCAGAGGAAGGGAAAGAGCGTCCAAGCATCTGTGCTACCACCTTGCCATTTCAGAAAGATTTCTAATCTTCAGTTTATTCTTTCTCCCCATTGAGAGTCCTTCTTTTACCCTTTTTCTTTTCCCCTTATCCTGTCTTCCTCATTCTTGTACTTTGTGCTTAGATTGTTACGTAAAATACATATTCCATGCTCTGGGGCTATCTCCAACTTAGGGCTTAAGCTGCTAGAACAACAGTGCAAGGTTAGAGGCCTCCTTCCCATCTCTGCCTTCATTTTTGCTTGGTAGTCCATCTGCATGTATGTCTGTATCTAAAATTGTCTCTTAACTCTTTTTTTTAATAAGGACACAGCCACCTTGGATTAGGGTTTATTCTAATAATTACATCTTAACTTCAGCATCTACAAAGACCCTGTTTCTAAACAAGGCCTCCTCTACAAGTACTGGGCATTGGGATGTCAATATCTTTTTTTCATATATTTTTATTGTAATTAATAGAAGGGTTACATTATATTCACCAGATAGGAGGTGCATTACTTCACATCCATTGATACCCTTTCTCATATTTTGGTACCCATTTCCCTCCCCCCACCCCTTGTTTTCCCCCTTCCCTATCCAATTTCAAATAACCAAATACGCATATATCCAATATATCAGATAACAAAGTGAAATACTTGTAACAGTTTGAAATAACCAAGGGACAGCAAAAGAGATGAGAGATAACATAGTACATTATGGACAGCAATCACTCATTATACGGCTTTTGTTTCTATATCTTGGAAGTCCTTTCATTTAGCATGGGATGTCAATATCTTTAAGGACACAATTCAACCTATAACAGGAACAGTTACATAGGTCCCTTTTGCTTAAGCAAGTCCAATAGTTATCTTTGAACTTCTTGAAATGGTTATTTTCTGAATTGCAAGCAAGATGAGATGCTTCTTGTTCCTGCTCAAACTCTTCTTTCTGCTCAAACTCGTCTTCCCATAATGGCCTGGGTGCTTAATGCACAAGCCATCAAACAACCAGTACAAATCCAATGGGAAGAGAAATGGAAGAAGCTTTGTATAATAAAAACTATCTTCTTGGGAATCCTCTTTAGTCTGTTCTCCAGATGGAAACTTTCCTTCACAGGTTTGGTTTTGTTTGTTTGTTTGTTTGTTTTTGTTTTTGTTTTCAAAAAAACTTCCCCTTATTGCAATTTTCATGGTTCTTGGCCTTTTTATTATTATTAATTTTATTTTTTGGTTGATCATGGGACATGAACTCAGGGCCTGGGGACTATATCTGAGCTCTTTTCACTCGAGGCTAGTACTCTACAGCACAGCTCACCACTTCTGGATTTCTGGTGATTAATTGGAGGTATAAGTCTCAGGGACTTTCCTTCCCCCACTGGCTTTGAACTGTGATCCTCAGTTCTCAGTCTCCTGAGTAGCTAGGATCACACCAGCTCCTGTCTTTACGTTAATTCTGTTTCAGAGAACAAAGACTTACTTGCTTGTGCATCGAAGGATCAGCACCTAATACAACAAATAATCAATGACTTGGATTTTTATTTTTCAGGATAATACTGACACCCCATGTCTTTCAGCAGAAGTGGTGGATTAAACATAATTAAAGCTGATTTAGGCTCTATAACTTCAACACACAGTGATAAATAAATGGACCAAATCATTATCATAATGATTGGTCAGTATATCCCTTGATCCATATATATTCTAGAAAGTTTTATTCCTTTCACTTGTCAGGCACTGTCCTTGAGTTTACCCCTAGTGATTGTACAATGTGGATGCTATTAGGCTAGTTCTATTGATGAGGAGACTGAGTCTCAAAATAGTTGGAGAACATGTCAAAGTCAGGCTCAGCTGGTGAGGGTGGAACGAGTATCCCAATCCAGGTATGTGATCTCATTACTGATACAGCATGCTGCCTATTTTCCTTTGGTATTAGCAAATACAATCTCTGTGTCTTGGTGGCTCAAACCAACTGTTATAAATTACAATGGCTGTACATGAAAAAATGAGGGCTCTGGACAAACAAGAATTTTAATAAGTGAAAAATGTGACCCACAGTGCTGAAATGGTACTGGGTTGCTTTGATAATGTTCATATTCACCAGACTTACTTATATAGTGTGAGCAGTGGTTTCAAATGCTGTTAAGAAAAATGTTACATGGGGCCGGGAGTTTGGCCTAGTGGTAGAGTGCTTGCCTAGCATGAACGAAGACCAGGGTTCAATTCCTCAGTACCACATGCATAGAAAAAAAAAAGCTGGAAGTGGTGCTGAGGCTCAAGTGGTAGAGTTCTAGCCTTGAGAAAGTCCAAGGTCCAAGGACAGTGCTCAGACCCTGAGCTCAAGTGCAGGACTGGCAAAAAAAAAAAAAAGAGAGAGAAATGTTACTTGATTCTTTAATAACTATTTGAGTTACTGAGGTACTACTGAGGCACCAGCTGATAAACATTTTAAAAATTTAAATTGTATCTACATCACTGCTAAATATACTTTAGAAAGACATAGCCATCATAAAGAGTTTGATAATAGTAGAGTTTAAGAAACAAGTCATTTGTTTAAAATGACTCTTGTGATGCAGGCAAAAAATGAATATTCCTCATCAAACTCCTTAATTGAAATCTTATTACCCAGGTTAAGTCACATTACAGCCAAGACAAAGAATCTGTTTAAATCACTTTTCTGTAATAGGATTTTGTGGATAAGAACCTAATTTAAAATAAATGGGCCACTGGTTACATTTAGACATTTTCATCTTACAAATTTCTCCTCCAAATCTATTTGTAGTAATAAGGTTTGATCTATTGTCAAATGGTCAATTGTTTTGGATATTATGTGTCTCTCCATGTAGGTCTAATAACTAATGAGCAACTTCTGGAGGTTTTAGTATTTAACTGTGGCCTGTATTAATGATGACTAAGAATAAATTTAGCACAGATATTAACCTGCTTTATGCAAGTAGAAAACTCCCTCCCAATAATTTTAGCTCGTGGATTTCAGGTGCAAAAGCCTCTGATATTCGTTCCTTATACATGTATGAAATAACTACCTGACCCAAGCATGGTTCTCAGTGATTAAGATGTGTCACTGAATAGAGTGCAAAAAAATCCCTTCCTTACAAAATTTGCCTTCTCATAGGGAAAACAGACAAAAAAAAACTTGAGGAGATGTAATTTTAAAATCAGATATGTTAGAATACAATGGCCAAAGTAAAACAAAAAAATAAATAAATAAAAAAGGGACAATGAGAAATGTGTTATACGGAAAGGAAACCAACAGAGCCAGAGATCCAGGTGAGAGAGATTGGCAAAGGAGACATATGATGCTAAGATTTTGAGCATTAGGGTCAGGGTAGGCCTGAAAGTGAAAGTAATGATAGAACTTTAGGCAAGGGAAGTGGAATTGGGTTTGGAGCAGATGAAAGTGAGCAGTATGAGGTATGTGCTTGTGGTACCCAGGGTCCAGTTTTCCATGAAGATAAAGAACCAAGGCCTAGCTAAGAGGAGTCCTGAAGACAAATATCATTCTACTCTTTTCTCTCTGTCCAGCTCAGTCTTGCATTTCAAAATAAGTACATATGGACAGGAGAAGAAAAATCACAAGAGTGTGTCCTCTCTGTCTCTCTCTCTGTCTCTGTCTCTCTGTCTCTCTGTCTCTGTCTCTCTGTCTCTGTCTCTCTGTCTCTGTCTCTCTGTCTCTCCTCTCCCCCTCCCTCTCCCCCTCCCTCTCTCTCTCAGACATGAAAGGAAGCTAGGTAGAAGCAAATGGTAATGAGATGATTGTACGTTGACATTGCAAATTCTTCAGGGCTGGTGCTCTAAAATCAGCTAGAGACTGAAAGGAGATGTCCAGAATTACCCTCTGAAAATTTCTCCAGAAGGCAGCCATTGGAAACCAGCAAACCACTTCCTTGGAAGCTTGACCTAGCCAGGTTTTTCTTTTGATACAGGATCAGGTTGCTGTTTCTTTGGTCCAGCAGCAGATAAAAGTGTTGTTTTGCATTGTAGTAGCCACATAGAATATTTAAATTGGTCGAGATGCTCACAGACATTTACAATAGTTAGGAGGTCATGGCATTTCTGTCTTTTGTCCCTGCTCTGGGAAGTTTTCTCAGAGGAGGATGGCAGTAAGCATACAATTTTAATGTCTCTTTCTCTCCCAAGCAAGTACAGTTGAATTTACATAAATTATTTCAAATAACGACTTAATGAAATGACATTCTCTACCTAGTGGCTTTTAGCTGCTGCCTCAATCCTCCAACTTACTGTCTGCCTTTCTGAGTGATCACCTGACCTCTAGTGACTGTTTTACTGCCTTAAAGACTGCCCTATGATAATTGCTCTTTTTCATTGTTAAATAGTTGCCCCTCTACTAAGTTTTTGTAATAAGTACAATCATAGTCTTGTAGTTGGTTTCATTTGGCTTAGTAAGAACAAGTTAAATGACCTAAAGAAAAAAGTGTCACAATTCACTCTGCATACTCATTTCAAGATTCAAAATTAAGAAACAAGTGTCAAATCAAGAGAACTGCTGGAGACTAGGACAGAGTTTAGGGAAAGTTCACACTACCATGAAGCTTGAGGAACCACAGTTTAGTTATTAACCAGGATTTTTCTGATTACTTATACATAATCTTCTCCTTGGGAATAAGAAATAAGAAGATTAAGTTGTCTTTGTCCAAGCAACATATTACAAGCTTAGCCAAGATTAGCCATATTATAACAACTAAGATTATGCATTCAAGATTCCAATTATTTCATTTAAATATTCCATAAACTGAAGCAGAATCCTCAAAATATACAAACTAAATGACAAATTCATGTAATAAAAGAAGACAAATTCACGGAACATAATTCTAAATACATCTTTTCTTCCCTTCATGTTTTCTCATTTCTTCTTTATCCTTCCTTCTTTCCTTCCTTCTGTCCTTCCTTCCTTCCTTTATTTCTTCTTTTTTTCATGATTTATGGAAGAAGCACCTGAAATTTACTTTTAGCTGCAGAGGAGTTCCTAATGAGAATTATTTTTTTTCTCAAAAAAATGTTTCATTTGAGTCTCAATAAGAATTTCAGTATTCCTTTTTAGGTAGAATTTGGAAATTCTTCAAGTTAGAAACTAGAAATGTAAACTTTCTTCTGAGGTGGGTAGACTTGAATTGTACTGTGCCATTCTGGCTTAGTGCTAGGCTTTCAGTTCTTCAGCAACTTGGTCATAAATGGGATAGCCTGTACTAACTGAACTCATTTCACATGTTTTTAGACTAAAATAGGTAAGCCAGTCCAATAGCTATAGTAGCCATGGGATTTGTTGTTTAAATAATTTAAGAACTCTTAAAAATAAAAATTTTGAGATAAAATAGTGTTCCCAAAAGAAATCTTATGATAACCTAAAAATTGCAACCCCACCCATAACTCAGATGAGGAGCATGGATACAGGATTTATCACATAGTGAGTACCTAGTATGCTCATTCAAGAGGATTTACTGTTGAGAAAGACCTGATATAGTCCTGCTATATAGCGGAGTTCTGGGGTGATAGGATCTGGAAGGTCACAGTACATCCTGATAGTCCAGAACATATCAAAAGGACCAGGAATGCAATCCCTGGTTATTTGCAAAGCAACTGAAGGGTTTTATGGGAAAGAATTCACTCAAAGGCAGTGGAAGTGTGGAAATGTGGTGTAAAGACAAGGAGTCATTGTCAGAGGGGAGGAACAATCCTGAGGTTAACAAAGTTCAAATTGCTCAGATTTCTCTCTGGCTCTAGTTGCATCCAGAGACTGGGTCTGAGCCCCAGAGGAAGTGTCTGATAAGAAGCTGATCCAAAATAGTGTAAGAAACACAGGCACTGTGACCTGTAACAGAACATAAGCCAAGCTTAGGGTGGGGCAAATTCCTTAGATCAGCCTGAAGGAAGTTGGCACGTGCTGCAGTCATACACAAGGGAGACGCCATTCAGATCAACCATTTGGCATCCTCTTATCCAGTGTTGTATGAGTGACAGGGAAAAGCCCATGGCCATCTGGTTGTTGGATATCCCAACAATATGACATCCAAGCAAATGCTGCTGGAAAACAGAAGACAATGACTCCCTTAACCTACCCCAAGAGGAAATCTAGAGCCCACGCACAGATATATGTAGGGAGGATTTCCTCAGCCACTCCCTGAGAAAGTGCCCAGAGTCTTCTAACATTCATCCATCAAGGCCAGATTAGACTTTCTTTTGTCATTTTTTTTTTTAAATCTTTGGATCTTGTTGCCTCCGGGGCTTTCCAAAACTGCTGGGGCCTGGAGATGGGCAGGCTATCCCTTGGACACTTTCTCCTCCCACCCTGACCCCTGCCACACATTCCAAGGCTTCAGAAGTGATCATGCTTAATGAGCTCCTACAGAATTCAGTGTGGATGGCAACAAACCTGAAAGACTCTTAAAAACAAAACAAAAAAAACAACAAACTTTAGAACTGTTTCATCCAGGTAGGGAAGGAGATAGCACATGTTTTCAAAATAATGAAGCAGGATAAAACAAGCTCACGTTAAAATACAGCATTCTTTATAGCCCCGATATTACAAAGAACAACCATGTGAGGTCATTTTGGAAAGGTTTCTTGGGAGAAGTGAAGTGATAAAAAAAGAAAAAGAAAAAAAAATTCACAAAGAATGTTCCTCTGTTTCTAACTGTGACAAATCTGATTCCTCTAGCAGCAAGTCAGATGTAGAGCCATACATTCAGACAAACATACATATACAATAAAAGAGGGAGTTATCTGAAGTGGGCAAGGTCACTGAGCAGCGTCTCCCCAGGGTACAATCCACATTCCATTGCCCTCCTCAGGAGATGACAAAGTAAGTAATAGCAATGAAAAGTTTAAGTGCCCATATTTGAGTCTCTTGGGCACTGTAAAGAGGGAAACAGGCCCTAGATTCATTTACACTGGGGCCTGGCGGTATGAGTCAGACACTCACTGGATTGGATCCAAGTTTTCTTCCATGTGTACACAGAACAGTTACTGATCTTTTCTTTGAACTTGGATACCTCATCTGGAAACTAGGGACAATGGCACTCACCTTACAGAATGGGGAAGATGGCATAGATCTAAATCTAGCAAGACATCTGACATATAGGAACACTCAAGATATCAGTTCTGTATGTGTAACAGGTATCTATCTCCATTTCTATGACAAAACAGGTCAGACACTGGTGTGTGGTTATTGGAAATATAAGAACTCAGTGAAACCAACAGTTCTTGTACGGGCCCAAAAGAAGTGTTTTGGAATCTAGCAGTACCTTTCTGTATTCCAAGCAAGATGCTTTTGCTTTCATGTTTTTTGTTTTTTGTTTTTTAGCAAAGAAGTCATTTACATGAATAAGAGCTAATGTTGAGGTCATTGAAGGAAGTGCCCAGAATTCAAAAACCTGACTGTAATAGTGTTCTAGGTTCAGAATCTTTCCCTCTAGTATGCTGTCAACATTGCTTCAACCCTGGAGCTAGGAACTGCTGTCACTGCTGTCACCATGGCTGCTACTCTACTACTACTCTCTCATGCTTCTCTGTCAGGATTGGTGTTTTGGGCTGGCTTCTCTTGTACTTGACTGGCGTCTTGTACTGAGTCCCCATTTTTCTCTCCTTGAAGGGCAAAAGATATGTTTCCAATTGAAATAAAGAAACCCCTTGGATGTTTGCTAATCCCTCTTTCCCTTATCTACCATGTAATAGTGCTTTGGAAATTATATCACTTAATCAGACCAGAATATTGGAATGTGGGTATTAATTTTCTTTTACTAACCTAAGACCAGACATGTTAAGCCCTTTCACAGCTAGTTGGGAAGCAGTGTAAAGATAGAAAACTAAGACTTTCCCTTTGATTTCCATAACTCTGTAAGTACAGATAGAACTTCCTTCTTTAAAAAAAACACACACACACACACAACAACAAAACTTCCTTCTTTCCTTTCTTTCTTCCTCCTTCTCCTTGTCCTTTCAGTACTCTTGTCTTCGCACTTGCTATACCACTTGAGCCACACTATGCCCCCTTTTTTGCTTTATCCATTTTTTCAGGTTCAGTCTCAGACTGGTGCTCCTTACCATGCTTCCTGTAGCTGTTATCACAGGTGCATCCCACCACATTTGACTTATTGGTTAAGATGAGGGGGTCTCACTAACTTTTATCCTGGGTTGGTCTGGAACCTAAGTCCATTTGATCGCCTCCTCCTAACTAATTGGGATTAACAAGCATGCGTTACTACTTACGGCTGTAGACAAAATTCTTTGTAGACAGAGATCCAGTCCTTGGAATTTTTTGTACTCCCAATAGCTTTCCAAACATATAAACACAAGTGAGAATATAAGTGCAAGCCTAAGGCAAAAATAAAACCATTCAAAGATATAAGAGCTACCCCGTTTTAAAGTCATAGTAATACATGCATATAAATTGGAGCACATGATGTTTACGGATGATGGAGGCTTAAGTTAATATGGAAAATTGAGTCCTTGTGACCCTGACATAACCCATTAGGACACAGTATGCATCAAGGCCCAAGCAAAGACAGGTAGGGCTTTGTGCAAGTGTACCTGGACCTGAGCCAATGAGAAAACAGAAATAGCAGCAGCAGGCTGGCCTGACAAGAAACTTCTACAGTTACATGTGCATTGATATTAAACAGTCCAAGAGAGCGGAAACAGAAAAAGCATGGATGTACTAAGTATTAGGCAGGAAATGAAATTGACTGCAGAGAAAAGGAGAAGTAAGCAAAAAGAAGTTCATTTTTTTATGAGGGAAAGAAAGTTGATAGATGGTTATATAGATCAGGAAATGAAAGGAAATTCTTTTTGGAGGCTCCTGTTTCCATGTCCACAATATAAAGAAATGATCAGTGTTCCTTGAATATTGTGACTCACGCTTTCCTTCCCCACCACAGCGCCCAGAAACTTCTTGTTTGAATGAGGCACTTTACCAAGAGCTTTGGAAAAATACAAATGTTTATCCACCACCAGAAGATTTGCCATGAGTATGGAACAAAGGCACAAAGGAGCTCAGGAAAAGGCCCAGATATCTAAGCAACGAAGGAACAAAGAAAGTACTGCATATCGCTGGTTACGAACAGCTGTGAATTATACAGCTCATTCATAAATTCATCTCATTGCCTAAGTTGGTTAGATTTTATTTAGTGAAAATGTCCTATTATCCTGCCTTCAAGTAACTTACATCGACTGGAGGACAAAGTAGATAGTCATATCTTATTGAAAATGAGACAGCTGGGTATTGGTGGCTCACACCTATAATCCTAGCTATGCAGAGGAATGAGATCTGAGAATCGTGATTCAAAGCCAGCTAGGAGGAAAAGTCTAAGAGAACCTTATTTCTAATTAGCATCAAAGGGCCAGAAGTAGAAATGTGGCTTAAGTGGTAAAACGGTACCATTAATAAAAAAAAAAAGCTGAGCAATGGGGAAGTACCCAGAGATCAAGTCCCAGCACTTGCACTTGTACACACACAATATATTCACATCCAGGAAAATAAAATAGCATCTTTGGATCTTTGAGGGTTATATTCTCTGATATTTTCTGTATAACAACAGACTTATTTTATTTATGTTTTATATTTATTTATTATATATACTTGTTATATTATTACCAGTTTAGAAAATATATGCCAACTTAGCAAGTCTTTATTAGCAATGACATGGCATGTTAGATCAAATCTGGGGAAATAGCTACATATCAAATGTCTTGTTTGCACAAGCTGTAAGATTTCAGGGTAGAGCTTTCTTAAAAAGTCTTTTATTTTTCTCTAAATTAAATATTGTACTGTGGTGTTTGTATTTTTATCCTTGCATTACATTGTCAGTTTTACTATCTTTCTTGATCTTAGTTATTTTGTACAAAAATAGATTTTGTGTAAATCAGATATTTAATATTTTTCACTATATCCACATGCCTCAATTATTTTTAGTAATTAGACTATCAAAAATGTCCCAAAGCCTTTTTACTAATTTTATATAATATTCATCCTTTTTCATAAATGCATTATTTTTCAATGCTATAATAATTCTTATGTATTTTACCACTCACCTTTATCATGGGCACTGGGTAATTGGCACTGTCCTTGGTTACTTTTTGCTCAAAGCTAGCACTTTACCACTTGAGCCACAGCTCCACTTCTGCCTTTTTCTGTGTATGTGGTACTGTGGAATTGAACCCAGGGCTTTGTGCATGCTGGGCAAGCATGCCTAGACCACGATATTGGCCCCTAAGGGATTATCTTTAAACTTCAGGAAAGACCTATGATGATGGGGGCCTTAACCATAAAAGCTTGATGAGTTCCATGGTAACTTTTTCTGCCTGTAACTATGTGAACACAGGGTACATTCCTAGACATAAAAGCACTAGCAAAATCACTTTAGATGGGCCATTACAGCACAGACTTGAGGAAATACGTTTCTAGTAGAATGCTCTGGCCATTTCTCTGCAATTTTCAATTCTGGGACTCATGATTTCATGACTAAGCATCTTTCGACTGAAATAACAGGAAGTAAAAATAGGAAACAGTTGGATCTTGCAGGATAGTGTATATTCTTTGAATTAACTAATCAAGGCACTGGAAGATCTCCAGTTTCTCATTATGTGAAACAATGTATTTTTTGTTGTTGTTGAAATCAGCTGAGTTTTTGGGTCTTGTGTTAGAGATGAAAGCATTCCTGCTGAGATTTTATTAACCCAGAAATAGAGATGAATTTGGAGGATACTGTGTGTGATTCTATTTTTAAAATGTTGACTTTGATGGTTTATGATGACTAGGTCAGAAACAAAAAATGGAGGTGGATAGAGATGGGTATTTTGGAATTAGAGGTAGGTAGATGGTAATTGGAGCCATGATTTAGAAGAACTCATGAAAAACAGATAGACTAAAAAAAAGCACAATTGATTAATGGCTGAAAATCAATTTTATTTCAATCTTAAACAAATGATGTTCCAGAGAAAACAACAGTGGAAAAGCAGGCAAGGATAATGAGGGACATAACCCAACGAATATGATTTCGGAAAACCAGAGAGCAAAACATTCAGAAGGGGAATCACTGCAGAGGAGACTGGGGTATTTGTCAGTATGGAGTTTCTTGATCCCTCTGAGGCTAGTTTCAGCAAAAACCCGAGATGAGAGCTTTTTACCATGGGCTGGGTACTGCAGAAACTGGGAATACTGGCTGCTTTAATGTGTTTAGTTTTTAGAGTAGCTTTGTCAAAAACATGGCAAGTGATTATGGAGTTGAGCTCTGAAGGCTGCATTTTTTTTGCCAGTCGTGGGGCTTGAACTCAGGATCTGAGCACTGTCCTTGGGCTGTTTCTTCAAGGCTAGTGCTCTGCCACTTGAGTCAAGCACCACTTCTGGCTTTTCTATGTATGTGGTACCAAGGAATTGAACCCAGGTCTTCATTCATGCTAGGCATTCATGCTACCACTGGGCCAAAGTCCCGGCCCCTGAAAGCTGCATTTTAAAGACATATTTGAGTAAGTGGTGTGAGTTGTTCATGATCATACCTTAAAGAGCTTGAACTGCTCTGTTTTTGTTATTCTTATCATACACAGTAGGTATACCCAAGGGGATTTTACCGTGATACATCCATGCTAGCACACAATGTACTTTGATCAATTTCATGCCTTCATTCTCCCTCATCATCTTATCCCTTTTTACAATCATTTCAATGGGTTCTACTGCCCTATTGTCCTGTATGTACATGAAGAACATCAAGTATGTTCACCCTCATTTATCTTCTCATCTTTTTTTTTTTTTTTGCCAGTTTTGGGGCTTTAACTCAGGGCCTGAGCACTGTCCTTGGGCTTTCCTCAAGGTTAGAACTCTACCACTATGAGCCACAGCACCACTTGCGGCTTTTTCTATGTATGTGGTAGCAAGGAATTGAATCCTGGTCTTCGGGAATGCTAGGTAAGTACTCTACCACTAGGCCAAACTCCTGGCCCCCTCCAGCCACCTTTTTGATCCTCTAATACTTCCCAAGAGAGTCCAATTTACTTCCATCTTGTATAATCTTAAAGTTTATCTTGTTTGAGCTACTCTTTCTATGAATTATTTATGAAAGCAAAGGGAAGGGTGTGGCGTCTTGAAGCCAGGCAAGATTAACAGAAATATCATTACTTAAGAATGACAACCTGATTTGAAGGATATAGTAGGATGGGAGGTGATATAGGAGGGGATATTTGGTAGTTAGTGCCTTGGAGAATGACATGGATGGTAAAGGTTAAAGAATTCCCCCAAACACAAAGGAAACATAATAAAGTATCTTTTATAATGAAGTATCATAGATCAGGCTTATAAAGAACAATAATTTCTCAACTTCTAGAGAACAGTTAGTATGAAATCCAAGTGCCAGAAGACTTGGTACATTTCCTAATACATAGATAATGCTTGTCTTTACTGGGTTCTCATAAAGTAGAAGGGAAAACCTGCACTTTAAGATTTCCTTCATCAGTTTGTTAATCCCATTTATGAGGGCAAAGTTCTCAAGTCCTAATTATCTTCCCTAAATATCTAACCCTCAATGCCATCAACTTGAGGGATGGATTTGGAGAGATATAAACAGATCAGAGCAGACATGAATTTGGGAGATATAAACAGCAAGCTCAGTGCAGTGGCTCACACCTGTAATCCTCACTACTCAGGAGGCTGAGATCTCAGGATCAAGGTTCAAAGCCCACCAGAGCACAAAAGGACCTGAGACTCTTGATCTCCAATTAACCTTTAGAAAGTGGGGCTTGGCTCAAGGGGAAGGTGGTAGCCTTGAGCTGAAGAGCTCAGGGACAGTGCCCAGGCAGAGTTCAAGTTCCATGGCCACAAGAAAACCCCAAAACAAACAAAATAAAAAACAAAAAACAAATAAAAAAAACAGTTCAGAGCAAAAGGGTAATCTACCACAAATTACTTGCAAACAGGATGCCCGTGCTCCTTCACCTACCATTTTTTTCCCCTGCCTTTTTTTGGGGCGGGGGGAAACCATTAGAATTGCCTTTAAATAGTCTTCCTAAGTTTCTCCTCTTCAGTAAATAAATAAATGAATAAAATGGCAGAAGTAGAAATAAGCACTTAGTGTATTCTGATTCACTACAAAATAATTCTTTTAATCAATTATGTCCTTTGCATTGAAGTAGGCTACATTCGGAGTCATGAATTTCTTATTTTTGAAAATGTCAGAAGAGGCTGGAAATAGTTGTAACAACGGTTGACTGGAAATGTTGGGTTCATCTTCTCTTCCAGCTCTGAGGTTCTAGGATTCTAGGTAATATAGGAATAAATGAATCTTCATAAGAGAAAACGACAGTGGGGAAAAGGATGAGAAGTAGTTAAGAATTCTCACAGCATGAGAATACTGTGGGAAAAGATATGACTTTTTAAAAGCTAATAGAGCCACAGTCAAAAGAAGTTTCACTTTCTATATCTTTTTTTGGGGGGGGAGCACAGATTGGATTAATGTTTCTCTAGTTCCAAGCAAACTTTGTCCTTTGATATAAATGCCAAGTCAAAATTAGAAACCACCTTAGAACATGTCTATACCATTATCTTATATTGAGTAGTATTTTCCACCCTCACTGAGGCACATCCTAATATTTCAAACTGGGTGAATTATTGTATAAGTCATGAAGAAGATGATCAAATGCTGTTTTAGACTCTCAGCTTTTTATCGGCAGAAACAACAACAATTATCAACAGCTAATATATTAAAGCATGACAGAAAGCAGAGAGGAAGTTTTTCTCAAAAACTAAAGGGATCTATTTAATGACTGGTAATGATTAATACATTATTTTTTCCATGAGTGAAGTAAGAACATTGATTGTAGCTAAATAAAAGGTTTAATGCAAATAAGAGAAGAGAACAAAGACAAAAGGGGTGCTGTGCTCATTGTGAAAGACAAAATTGTTGAGGACTGCTAATTATATTACTGAATTTACATGAATAATGTATCAGGAAAGAGGCTGATGAATATTAGCAGTAAAGAACATGAATTACATAACAATTTCTTTGAGACCTCTCACTGGTTTCATAGGTAACTCCTTTAGCACGTGCATGTGGGTGGACAGGGGACTTGTTATAGGTCATGAAGCAAATGCCTAGAAGAATAGAGATCAGCTATTACCCAATCTATTCCTTCAAATGTCAGTCAAATGACCCAAACTGTTTTCAGACAGGATTGTGGCACTGGAAGAATATCAGACATTAAGCCAAAAGAGGAACGATGGAAACATTTGAAATGTTGAAATGAAGACAATGATTTCCTGGTGGAACCATTTGTTGAAATAGTGTGTATTAATGGTCTGTAGCACAAGTCCATTGTGTGCACAGTTGGACTCAAACTATTTTATGTAACCAGGCTTGACATTACAACAAGGAACCTAGCTATATTACCAGGCAATGTTTCAAAGCCTCCAACATCCTTTTCTATTTTCATGGTTTTCAGACTTTCCCAGACTCCTTGAGGGGCCATTGATGAACTTCCCTGGAGCAAATGATTGAACCCTAGATCCAAAAGTCTCCTTAGCTGGTTTGTAGATTACAGACTGCTATGCAGTAGAGGCTCCACAACATTGGTCAAAATGAGATTTAAGGAAATAATCTGAAAAAATGTGCACCAAAACTGTTGATAGACAAGAATGAAAACCTCAGTGTTGAAATATTATTTGGGTGTATCTATGACTTAGCAGTAGGAAAGAGAAAAAGGTTCCCCAAGGTTTGTATCTCTTAATCTGGAAAAAGATAGTGATCTTATATCATAATGGAGTGTATTTAACACCTACCTGAGTATATTTTGTCTAGTGGATAATGAATACAAGGAGGAGAAGCAAACATATAATATCAAACCATGGGTGAGGAAACAACATGAGAGTTTAAATAAAAGGATGTTTGGATTTTATTTCTTCTGTAATACTTATCTGGTCTTCTCCATTAGGTTAAATGCTTCTATTAAGTGCTCACATAAATAAGTATTCTTTCTCAAACACATGTGATACTTCCCCATGAAGCTCAGATTATCTGAGGGCAGAAACTGTGTCAGTCATGTTTACAGAGTGAAAAAGCTAGCTTTGACATATGGTAAATATCAAATACATATTTATTACAGAAACACATGGGCAATGGAAAGCCATTGAGGGTCTTGTTTGTGAGGAGGCATGTGATGTTGAAGCATATGACACGGAAGTGAAACTCACCCCAGGTAAAGGAAAGATCAGGAAGCTCCATTTCCCCTTAAAGTCACCAGCTTCTGGGACAAAACGGTATCTTACCTCAAGTCAAGCTATGAAAAATTATGCTTAGAGCTTAATTAATTTCAGAAATCAAAAGGGCATGAGAAAGCTGCCAAATATATTGTTGCCATCCTTTCTTTTATTGAAGAACTTGAGTATGCTTACAACAGGGGATTAAATAAATCCTGGGTGAGGAAATTGACTCACATTAGGAGTTTGTGATTTAAATGAGATCACAGGAACAAGTTTGGACTAGAGTCCACATTCCAAAATTTCTATCTAAGGGCACTTCTAGTTATATTTTTATGTGACTCTTCAGTAAAATTTATTTTACAGGATTATTTTAAGGACAGACTTAAGGAGGGTACAGTGTAAGCAAATAAAGTACTGTAATATGTTCGAGGTCTATGTGAAAAGGTCTATCATGTATGGAAAAAGAAGCCTGACATATTTTTAGAAAGAGCTATTGTTTAAATATTGGTTCAGAACTAGAAGGAAGACTTGAATAAAATGAGTAGAGCTTCTAATTTCTGAACATTCTGAAGATGGTGATCAAGGCCCTTTTTTATTTTTTTTGCACCAGAATTCACTTATGGATGAAGACTCTAGTAGAAGAAGGAAAAGAAAAGCAGGAGAAAAAAATGTAGAATGCAGAACAGATTGTCATTCATTTGGCAGCAACTCTTACCCCTCCTTCTTTAGTAGCAAAAATCTGAATGTTAGCTGACTACATTCAGTGAAATCAAAATTACATTTCCCAGACTTACTGGAAGTCTGTGTCATCAAATCTAGTACAGTATATTTTATGATAAGCAATTTCCAATATGGTTCCAAGTGACCTATTTCTCCCAATAATTGGATCCTTAGAAAAATATCCTTTTATTCATATATTTTATTGTAATTAATAGAAGGGTTACATTATTTTCACCAGATAGAAAGTGCATTACTTCACATACATTGATAACCCTTTCTCATGTCATGGTCCACATTTCCCTCCCCCACCCCCACCCTTCATCTTGTTTTCCCCCCTTCCCTATCCAATTTCAAATAACCAAATACAAATATATCCAATATATCAGATAACAAAGTGAAATACTGTAACAATATGAGATAACCAAGGGACAGCAAAAGAGATGAGAGATAACATAGTACATTAAGGACAACAATCACTCATTATATGGCTTTTGTTTCTATATCCTGGAGGTCCTTTCATTTAGCTTCATACTATATGGCCTTATGTATCTAGGTTTTGTTCTATTGTAAATCTTTGCTAGGAGAGTCCAAGGTTTCTTCTGATTATGACAAATGAGGGAAACCATTGAGCCTATGTTCCTTTGTGTCTGGCTTACTTCACTTAATATGATTTTTTTCTAAGTCTTTCCATTTCCTTACAAATGGGGTGATGTCATTCTTTCTGACAGCAGCATAGTATTCCATTGTGTATAAATACCACATCTTGTTGATCCACTCATCAACTGAGGGGCATCTGGGTTGGTTCCATATCTGCTATGGTAAATAGTGCTGCAATGAACATCGTTGTGCTAGTAAATTTAGTATGTCCTTGTTTCTGGATGATTGGGTAAATGCCTAGTAGTGGAATTGCTGTGTCATAGGGGAGTTCTATGTTCAGTCTTTTGAGGAACTGCTGTACTTCTTTCCATAGTGGTTGAACGAGTCTGCTCTCCCACCAACAGTGTAGTAGTGATCCCTCCTGGCCACATCCCCTCCAGCATCTGTTGTTATTAGATTTCTTGATCCTGGCCATTCTAACTGGAGTGAGGTGGAATCTTAGAGTTGGTTTGATTTGCATTTCTTTTATGACCAGAGATGTAGAGCATTTCTTCATGTGTCTATAGGCCATTTTTATTTCTTCAGAGAAGACTCTCTTTAAGTCTTTGGCCCATCTTTTAATGGGATGGTTGTTTCTTTGGAGATAAGTTTTGAAGTGATTCAATTTTTTGAGGTGTTGATATATTTTAGATATGAGGCCTTTGTCCATTGTATGGTTAGCTTAGACAAATATTCTTGATGGGCAAGACATACTGAAACATTTCTAATGGATAGAATATGACAGAAGTGAAATGTCATTGCCAAGGTTAGGTTTTATAAAGAGACTCTTAAACACTCTTTTCTGAAGAACAAAACATTGCTTCTTTTAGAAGTTCTGCTGTGCCCTACTCATGTGACAAGGAGCTGTTTGTATTCAGCCAGCATCCAGTGAGGACCTGAGAGTCCTGCCAACAACTGTGTAAGTAATCTCACAGACACATTCCACTCAGGTGAACCTACATATGACTAGAGAACCTGTAAATAAACACTTTGTAGCCTTGAGAGAAAACTTAATCTAGACTTAAACTCTTACCTCTGTTCTAGGGATTGTGATTGTGTGGTCAATTATGCCTATGCAAAATGTCATAGAGGACTGTGTAGTAAACTCATAGATCAACAGTTTGGGCAGAAAGCAGCTAGTTTCTCTTTACACTTTGAAGTCTAGAGCTCAGCTGGGAGACTCATGAGTTGGCGAAAGACCCATCCAAAGGCTCATTTACTCCTAGGTCCAGCAATTGATGTTTGTTATTAGGAGCATATGGTCTTTTCCTCCACCTGCAAATTGGTACAGGCTTCCTTACATCATGATGGCTAGCTTGCCAAAGTGAGCTTCCCTGAAAGAGTCCTATAGAAACTGTGTCCAATTTATGAACTTGGCTTGAAAGTCACCAAAATCACTTCCTCTGTATTCAACAGCTGAAGAAGAGCAAGTACATCCTGGTTCAGGCAGAGGTTAAAGAGACTGTGTACTTGAGGAGCATGTCAGTGTTCTAGAACATCTCAAGTATTTCAACTATTGCTGTGGCCATCTCTGGAAAATAGAACCTGCTATCATACCAAACAATGCCATAGGAAAGTCTGGTGCATCTCAAACTGGGAATGCGAAGGTGGTAGCACAGAGAAGTTTCTATCATAATCCTTATTTCAGCCTCAATGAGTAAGGGACTGCTTTTTCCTCAGTTATACAGTGTATAAGTCTCTTACTTTTCAGGCCAGGATATTTCGTGTCTTACAACTGACCATGCTAAGCTTTATGGGCTTTGGGGCAATAGAAAACTCATCTTCCATGTCTGTGTTCTACACATACACTGCTCCCAGGCATATTTGTGGGTTATCTAGAAATTTGCCTTTGTTCAATCAAGGTTGGATTTTTCTAGAATGTGAAAGTTTAATTTTATATGTGTGACAGATTTTTATATTTTTTTTGGCTACCAAAATCTACAGATTCTCTTCAAGCCATGCATTCCATTTCTTGCTTTTCCTTATACTTACCATAATCTGTAGGAAAATGGTAAGTACAATAGTCATAATAGAGAAAGTCTTTTTGTCTTTTCATCACTTTAAATGGGAAAAACTCTGTATTTAGGCATTAAGCATGATGTTGGTAGTTGGTTTGAGACTGCCACTGTAATTCTAAAGAAGCACTTTCCATTCCTCATTTGATAAGAGATTATTTTTTCCCCTCAAGTCAGATGAAACTCTTTTTCTCCTTGAACCTCTTGGTGCTTTGTATTTGTCAATTTCCTAACATTAAATCTACTTGGAATAAACTGTATTTAGTCATGGTACATTTTCTGGCATTGGATTCAGCCAGCTGCTAATAATCCCTTGTATGCAGATTTGGGTAGCATTCATTTATTTTTATATGAAGAGCTATCATTGCAAAGATTCTCTACATAGTTTGTAATACCATTGTTTTCTTTGCTCTAAAGTTATTTTGGAGGGGTTTAAAAAATATTAGTTATTTCCAAGTGACTGAGATTTGTTTAGAAGTTTACTACTACTTGGTTGTTAAGCAAATACATTGTTTTTAGAAAAGAAATGTATGTGATTTTAGTCATGTTAGTCGTGGTTACTGCTGTAACAAATAACTTCACTATCTCAGTGATTTTTATACATTTTCTCACCTTTCTACATGTTGAGTTTGTAAGAAGATTTACTCTAAGTCTCAGGTTAATGGAATATCCAGAACTTCTTGAGGTTGTTATTTCAACTTGTGATTTTTAGCTTTCCCTGTATTAGGAAAGAAAGTGAACAGAAAAATCACTCTTTTGAAAGCTCTGACCCTAAAGTAAGACATTTCAATCCCATTCACATCCTATGCACTGGACCTAACATGTATCTCTGATTAAACTACAAGAATATTGGACAACAAATGAAAATTCAGAAGACAGTAAAAGTCTGAAAAAATCCATGAATATAATTGAAGATAGTTGTGGAATATTGCACTAAAATTATAAAAATAATAAAGGGGGCTTTATTTTATTGCCTGGATAATGTTAAAGGGAACTTTTTATTAGAGGAGAACATTCTATTTTGTATTGTAGTTTGTGATAAATACTGATGACTACATAACATAAGATTTTGACATAAAAAGAATTGGAATTGCACTCAGATTAAGGGTTAAAGAGAACTGGGTGCTGGTGGCTCACACCTATAATACTATCTACTCAGGAGACTGGGATCTAAGGATCTCAGTTCAATGCTAGCTTGGGCTGAAAAGTTCCTGGGACACTCATACTCGGTTTAATCACTCAAAAACTGAAAGTAGAGCTATGTCTGAAAGTGATGAAAAGCTAGCCTTGAGAAAAAGTACTCAGGGACAGCACCCAAGCCCTAATTCAAGCCCTACAACTGCCAAAAGAAATTAAAAAGTAAAAATGGCTAAGAGAGTTTACTTTCCAGTGAATTTATCTCTTTGGGACACATTGAATTGTTAAAGTACTGGTATTATGATTTAGATCCTTAAGGACTTTTTGCTGATCATTAAGGAATTTTTCAAATTAAAGGAGTTCCTGCTAACTGGAAAAACTGGTATTTATTGCCTTGTTCTTTAAAAATGGAAGGAAATGATTCACTTCTTAGCAGTGATAGAAGAGATAGGGAAATTCTCATTTGATTTGATGTACAATGGAACAAATTCTCAATTTATTATATTCAAATTATGGATTAGAAGATAGCAATAACATATACAAATGAAAATAAATAATCTAAATGTTATAAATTGCTTATATGTAGAACTGGAGATACAAGTATAAACTGGTATGCTTTAGGAAAAATGTTTTTTATTCAATATAGCAGATAGTGTATAAATAAAAAGAAAATGTATATTATTAGTTTATTTTATTTTGGTTAAGGGGCTTGAACTCAGGGCCTAGGTGCTGTCCCTGAGCTTTTTTTTTTCTTTTTTTTCTTAAAACTAGTGTCTACTTTGAACCACAGTGCCACCTCTGTTATTCTGGTGGTTAATTGGAGAGAAGAGTCTCGTGATTCCTGCCCTGTCTGGTTTTGAACCATGATCCTTAGATTTCAGCCTCCTGGCTAAGATTACCGGCATGAGACACTTGGCAACCATACAAAGAATGATTTTTGAGATTCATTTTAGAACTACAAATAAACAATTTCACTTTAAAGCAGGCAAGGGACTACCAAGATTACCTTGTCTAAAGTTTCATTTTACAGTTGTCAAAACAGACCTCAACAGAGGTAAAGTGTTTTCCCCTGCTGCCAACAAGTTAGCTGCTTGACTTAAATCTTTATCCTCTGTCATACTTGTGTCCTTCCCCCTCTTCTTTTTCTCTCCTCTGGTTTAAAATCTCTCATGACTCACCGTCTCTCATGACTCATTCTAAGAAAAGGTGAGATTCCCCTGGATGAATCTGACTGCTCTTTTTCACAGAAACAATAGATTCTCTTACACTGAAAAATGAATTTCCAACCAGATTTAGAATTTCTGGGGAAGAAATTCAAATCAATAATTGGCCCAGTCTGTCTGACAGTTGGTGTAATTTGACTCCATACTTGGGACACAGTTCTTCCAAAAGAGAAAAAGCCCTGTCTTACAAGCTGTCCTCCTGTCTTCTGCACAGAGGCATTCTCCTGTCCTGAGGGATTTCTTATTTATCAGGCTGATCCCTTTGACCTCACATGCAATGATCACCATCATTGAATAGCCTGCAGTGGCCTTAATATTGGTTATCTCCTTCAACAAAGGTATTTTGCTATTACATATACTTACTTCTCCTTTGCCTGAAAGCGCTGCTGACAGATTTTTGTTTGACTGACCAGAGATCTCAGACAAGCTGTCAACTCCATAGAGAAAACTTTCTTAATGCTTCATCTTGAAGTACCTACCCACCTTGCTGGCTAGCCATTATTCCATTATTTTTCCATATCATCTTTTACAAGTTGAAAATTTATCTTCCTTCTTATTTCTCTCTGTGTGTATGTTTTATCCCTCTAAAAAAGAAAGTGCATAAGAACAGGCTCCTTTAACAGTCTTGTTTACTGCTGCATTTGCAGCACATGGAAGATAAGCAGCTCAAAGAAAGAGCTCAATAAATATTTGATAATCAAAAGACTTAAGATTATTCCTCTGTAGAAATCATAATATTTGGCCTTCTTTGGGCCAGGTACTTAGGTCTATTCAGGCAGTGGAAATCCTTCTCTTAATAAAGTAGTTACAATTAGCCTAGCCATAGAAGCAAGAATTCAGGTCTGGAATAACTTGATGTTATTTTGAGGATGATGGTTTTATAACTGAAACTGAATTCAAGTGATTAGCTCAAAATGACCCTGAGAGAATAGCCAGGCCATGTTGAGGTATGATCTAGACTTCCTAATTCTAACCCACACTTTTCTTATTAAAGTACACTGTTTCTTTTTTAAAAAAATGCATAATGGCATATTAATGAACTAAGTGATAGAAAGGATGATGGGTTGTAAAAGAAAGAAAAGAGAATCAGGAAGTGGTGCTGCATAATACCTCTAGTGCACGGACTTGGAGATGAATAACCACGATGCCATAAACAGGGGGATTCTACTGGAATATAGTTATTTTAATGGAAAAGGATATGAGATGTTTTTTACTCTCTCTCAGAAGAGTGCTGTAAGGTTTCTATAGCAAAACTACTGAGGCTAAGGCACTCTGAGGGGATTTGTGTTTGCTCTATTATTTGCATAAGTCAAATCAATTTTCTATGCCCATGGAAGACCTTCTCAAAGGAAAAAAAATGTGACTGAAATTTAAGCAGGCACTCTCGCAACTGTCACATAAATTTCTATCTTTTGTATTTATGTCAGTGTTATAAAATTACAGCTAAACATAGGTAGGGCTGAATTCATTCAGCATGATTATATAAAAATGATATTAGATAAGATAGACATGTACTAACTCTAAGAACAGTATGCCTAAAATTATTGTTCACAAATATTTGATATTCTGCTGCAAAGCAATATTCTCTTTATTTTTTAGTCAAGTGTTTTTTAAGTTAATAAATAGTAAACACTGAATCTTTCTGATAAGATTTTGTAAAGATATGGACTTTCTGAATTTGCATTTATGATATACATACTTTTTATTGGCTCTGGAATGATTTGCCTGATTGATTTTAAAGTATTATTTGTTTTACACATTATTTGAGACAAAAATGGTGGAGGAGAGCATGTATTATTCAATAAAAATTTAGAGATAAATGAAGCTCAGTTCTCACACATCCAGTGTATGGGTAAGTAGAGCCAAATAGTCCCCTAGCTGTGTAGAGAGTAACTTTTCTCTATATTACTTTTCCTAAAAGATGTGACTGCCCCGATTGAAGTACTGTTAGACTTTCCTCAGTAGAAAGAAATGAGCAATGCAAACATCAACTTTTGAATTCAAGGTCTTTATTATCCATGTGAAGAACTCATTTTACTCCCGTGTTTTAGTTTCTTCATCCATAAATTCATGATAGTAATGCCCTGGCTCCTCTGATTATTATGGATATCAAAGGGATAATGATCATGAAAGCAATTCATAAATTATGAAGTAATGAGCATCTGTATATGAAGGCAGAGCTGTACATGCCTACAAAGAGGCAAGGTGAAGTATTCAGATATCTTGAGAGAAGTAGTAAGAGAAGTAATAAGGTAATAGTAAGGAAGTTCTATTTGTTTGTTTCTACTCTTCCACCTCCTGGTCTATCTCTCCATCTACACACTTATCTGTTTATTTACTTATTTATCTCTTCACATTCATAATACATACATATAGAGAAAGATAGTTGATAGATAGATAGATAGATAGATAGATAGATAGATAGATAGATGATAAATAGTATATAGACAGAAACACTTAACCTATTGGGCTGCTATAATAGAAATACCATAGCCTAAGCAGTTTATAACTAACAAAAATTTATTTCCCACAGTTCCAAAAGCTAAGAACTTCAAGGCCAAGGCACCAGTGATTAATGGACTTTTGGGTCGTATCTAGACTGAAATGATTACAAATAGTGTGATTAAAATCATTAAACATAGCATTAAAAAGCATCTATTTCAGTCATGTTTATGATTAAAGGAGTCATATGATGCAGATATGTAGACATAGACACAAATTTACAGATTTTGGCAGCCGCTACCAAAAAGTTTTCTGAAACAATAAAATCCGTTTTCATCCTGTCTAGCTATCTATGGAAATTCTAATTGCTCTGTATCTTTGCCAGTACTTGGTATTGTCTGTGTCTCATTTTTTGCTATTTCAAGGGAGACATAACAAGTTACCATAAGATTGGGTTTAACACAATCCATATTTATTACATCAATACCATCTCTGCATTAAGAATACAGTTTATTCAAAAGCCATATAATGAGTGATTGTTGTCCTTAATGTACTATGTTATCTCTCATCTCTTTTGCTGTCCCTTGGCTATCTTATATTGTTACAGTATTTCACCTTCCTATCTGATATATTGTATATATGCATATTTGGTTATTTGAAATCAGATAGGGAAGGGGGGAAAACAACATGAGCCTCAGGGGTGGGGGGAGGGAAATGGGGTCCATGACCTGAGAAAGGGTATCAATGTATGTGAAGTAATGCATCTTCTATCTGGTGAACATAATGTAACCCTTCTATTAATTACAATAAAAATACATTAAAAAAGAATACAGTTTATTTTGGTGTTCTATTCAGAGTCTCATGACATTGCAATGAAAGTGATGGCCAGATAGTGTTGCCATTGGGGGCCTGATGGGCCAGAATCTGCTCTTGAGGTCATTCAGACTAATGACAAGATCAGGCTTCCAGGATTTTGCCAGGACCAAAGGCCCTAGGCTTTGCTTGCTCTTGGCTGGAGGGATTGCTCTGGTCTTAGAAACATCCCTCATTTTCTGGATTCCACCTTTCCCTCCTTGCCTTATAGATTCTGTAAAATGCTTACTTTGCCAGGCTCAGAAGAGTACCTGGCCTCCAGTGGCAAAGACAGAGCCTTATGGAATGTAATGCAAAGCAGGAATGATACACCATCATCTTTACCACATCCTATCAATGATAATCAAATTACAAGTCCAGCCTGCAGTCAAGGGAGGAGGATAGATAGAAGCACAGATGAAGAAGGGGATGGGATCACAAGGGCTCATTTTAAATTTTGTCTGCTACAGCGAATATGTTCTGTGGTATGAATTCATACTTCAGTTTACAGTAGAAGACTGTTTTGTCTTTAGAACTAATAGGTAAGAAAGTCATGTTCACTTATGAAATTGGTTCAGAAATATCCAAATTATTTTGGTTTCTACCTTCTGACTTATATTCTATCCTTCTTGCTTTGCTAGTCTGGATGTGGACTTCAAAAGTTGAATTTCAACCTTCCTGTCCTAAATACAAACCAATTATACATAGGTTTGATAGCCTGCCAATGTAAGTATCCATGCTATTTCAATTGGACACAAGGGACAGAGACCTGATTCATAGCCTAAGGTATTCCAGACTTTTTGGAAACCTTGTTGAAAGAAATTTTTTCATTCAGCTGCCTGAAAGTATGACTTGGCTTACTCTTTCTTGCTTACTTCCCCTACACCACATGAAACATCATTCCGTACACATTAAGCAGTGGCAATTTCACTCTGGAGGCAACAGCATTTGGGGAGTGAGTGCTGTGGTTTCTGAGGGTTGTTTATCACATCTGGCTTATTTTTCCCATATATTTTTATTGTAATTAATAGAAGGGTTACATTATTTTCGCCAGATAGAAGGTGCATTACTTCACATACATTGATACCCTTTCTCATGTCATGGTCCACATTTCCCTCGCCAACCCCCACCCCTCATCTTGTTTCCCCCCCCTTCCCTATCCAATTTCAGATAACCAAATACAAATATATCCAATATATCAGATAATAAAGTGAGATACTGTAACAATATGAGATAACCAAGGGACAGCAAAAGAGATGAGAGATAACATAGTACATTAAGGACAACAATCACTCATTATATGGCTTTTGTTTCTATGTCCTGGAGGTCCTGTCATTTTAAGTCATACTATATGGCCTTAGGTATCTAGGTTTTGCTCTATTGCAAATCTCTGCTAGGAGAGCGCAAGGTTTCTACTGATTATGATAAATGAGGGAAACCATTGAGCCTATGTTCCTTTGTGTCTGGCTTACCTCACTTAATATGATCTTTTCTAAGTCTTTCCATTTCCTAACAAATGTGGCGATGTCATTCTTTCTGACAGCAGCATAGAATTCCATTGTGTATAAATACCACAACTTGTTGATCCACTCATCAACTGAGGGGCATCTGGGTTGGTTCCATATCTTTGCTATGGTAAATAGTGCTGCAATGAACATCGTTGTGCTAGTGGATTTAGTATGTCCTTGTTTCTGGATGATTGGGTAAATGCCTAGTAGTGGAATTGCTGTGTCATAGGGGAGCTCTATGTTTAGTCTTTTGAGGAACTGCCATACTTCTTTCCATAGTGGTTGAACGAGTCTGCACTCCCACCAGCTGTGTAGTAATGATCCCTCCTGGCCAATCCTGGCCAGCATCTGTTGTTATTAGATTTCTTGATCCTGGCCATTCTTACTGGAGTGAGGTGGAATCTTAGAGTTGTTTTGATTTGCATTTCTTTTATGACCAGAGATGTTGAGCATTTCTTCATGTGTCCATAGGCCATTTTTATTTCTTCTTCAGAGAAGACTTTCTTTAAGTCTTTGGCCCATCTTTTGATGGTATGGTTGTTTCTTTGGAGATTAGTCTTGTAGTGATTCAATTTTTTGAGCTGTTCAACTGCCTTCCTCTACGCCAACAGTGACAGGAATGAGGCAACAATCAGGAAAGCAACTCCTTTTGCAATAGCCTCAAAGAAAATAAAGTACCTAGGAATTATCTTAACTAAGAATTTAAAGGATCTTTTTGATGAAAACGTTAAAACCCTGAAAAAGGAAATTAAAGCAGAACTGAGGAAAGGAAAAAAATCTCCCATGCTCCTGGATTGGAAGAATCAATATCGTGAAAATGACAATCTTGCCGAGGGCTATTTACAAATTCAATGCAATGCCCATCAATATCCCAATGTCATTCTTTAAAGAAATAAAAGAGGCAATCCAAAATTCATATGGAATAATAAAAGACCCCGTATAGCAAAAACACTTCTTAGCAGAAAGAACAGCACAGGAGGAATTTCAATACCAAACTTTAGACTCTATTACAGAGCTATAATAATCAAAAAGGCTTGATACTAGCACAAGAACAGGCCTGAAGACCAATGGAATAGAACTGAGGATCCAGATATTAAACCACAGACCTATGGCCACCTAATCTTTGGCAAGGGAGCCAAAAAAATAGAATGGAAGAAAGACAGCCTCTTCAACAAGTGGTGCTGGCAGAACTGGTTAAGCACCTGCAGAAAACTAAAGTTGGATCCTTCTTTGTCACCCTGCACTAGAATTAACTCCAAATGGATCAAAGACCTGGAGGTAAAACCCGACACACTGAAAACTTTACAAGAAGGAATAGGAGATACACTAGGTCTCCTTGGCACAGGACAAAACTTTCTTAATAAGGACCAAGAATCACAACAAATCAGAGAAAGGCTGGATAAGTGGGACTGCATTAAACTGCAGAGCTTCTGTAGGGCAAAGGACATAGCTAGTAAATTAATTAGGAAGCCTATAGAATTGGAGAAGATCTTCACCAACCATACAACAGACAAAGGCCTCATATCTAAAATATATCAACAGCACATCTGGCTTTATAAGGTGTTTGGAACCTTCTCCAGGAGAAGAGTCCTATGAAACTACTAAACATCATTATAGTTAAGATGGTGGTAGTGTCACATATTATAATGTAATTTCTCATGTTGAACACCAAAGGAAAAAATGCTCATTAATCCTTTAATATAAAGAATTGGGGAAACAACTCACTTGACTAGATAAAAACTACGTATTAAATGTTTTCGTCACAAAAGAGAACCTTGTCACAGATTAAATAACACAACCAACTCGATTAATAAGCAGTAGAATGAGAGGTTTTGTGGGAATCAAATTATACAAAGGAGGTTTGAGAAACAAATTGCATGAGTAAGCTTAAGGAGTCAATGCTTTCCTAAATTCAGAAAGCACAAAAACTCCTCCTTTTCATTTTTCTTGCATCCACTGATATTTTAATCTTTTGAGAAGCTTATTAGCAGAAACATAAAGAAAGAAATTGACATTGTGGGAAACGAAGTTCCAAATATAGCAATATATCTATAAGAGAGTGATTGCATCTATCACAGAAAATGTCACAGGGAGAATTCCACCTGGAGCTGTCTTTGAGTCATGTTTATAATAAGACTAAAGAAAAATTCATTGAGATTTGACTTCCCTTGCAAGGAAGTAGAAAATGTATTCCAAATATTCAGAATTCTAAAACAAACACCTGAAAAGTATTTTTAGTGAATGAAATTCAACTACCATAGCGGTAGATTCTCACTTTCGCTGAATAGAAAAAATGATTAGTCTTTAAATTTGATTTTATAAGTAAAACTCATAGGTAACTATATTCATGAAGTGAAGTGAAGTTTTGGGTGATGACCAAATTACGCATTTTGCCTTCCTTTTAAAATTTCAGTTATAAACATTGTGGTCTAGAAATCTTGCTAGTTAAGTGCTCTTCCACTTAGCTGTACATCTAGCCCTTGCTTTATTTAAGGATCATGCAAATAAATTTTTCAAGATGCATTTTTGCTGTTCTCTTGGATATGCCCAAAGTTAATGTTTTCCTATGAAGTGACACTCTTAAGCAAGACTATAGTGATTGAGCAAGCAAATTTGAACTAAACTGATACATGTCTTTCCTCTGGAGATTAATATGAACATCAAATAACCAGCTATAAACATTCTTTTACTCATTATGATTTTCATTAATAGTGGTGTAGGTCACTAAAAAGCTTTGCCCTCATGGTATAGTAGCAGGAAGTGGGAGAGAGAATTTGAATACTCTTCAGTTTTTAATTGAAAGCAAACTGGTGTCATAAACTACCGAATATGACAGATTATATATTTTTTCATGTATTTTACATGCACTATATTTTCTAATTATCTCAATACTTTTACAAGATGATAACATTGGTAACATATTCCTTATTATTTATTCTACTTGATAAAAAAAAAACTAAGGGTAAGTAAGTCTACAAGTCACAAAACCAGACAGTAAAAGAAAAAAAAAACCAGTCAAACCATGGTGGGTATGGTTCTACATCAAGGAAACTCTTCATTTTATTGGTGCATGTCCACCAACAACCCTCTACCTTGTGGCTTCTTATCCTGTTACCAGAAGCCCCTACGTCTGGTTTAAATCCATAAATATAAACTCTAACAGAGTTAAACAAGCATAAGCATATATTCACAAATTCTTGAACCCGGGCTATGGCAGCAGATATCTGGATGAGGTTTTGAGAGCATTCTACCCTTCATCTTCAATTTCTCTAACCTTGCCTCAACATGGATTCCAGATCTGTCATCTGTTGTGAGGAGAATGCCAGTGCTACTACTGTCCATTTCTGTCTACTCTTTTTCTTCTCCCTTTCGTTGTTTCTAAAAGCAATATGAAGAAATCCAGCCAAGGGACAAAGGAATATGTTGAGATGTTTCAATACCTCTAAGCACGTAATTATGTCTTCAACTTATTTTTAGCAGTTTCATTATGAAATACCAAGGTATACAAATATGTATGTATTTGTATACATACATACAATATATACATATATATGTATATATATATGCATACATACAGATATTTTAGTATTCCTTGGGATTTTTGAATTTTTGAATTAGTCCTTTTTATCAGGTTTACAGTCTGTATTACAGGGTATGTGTTTTTTTCACCACTGCCACAGTCCTTCTCTCCTTGTAGGGCTATATTTTCATGATATCTTAGACCTATTCTCTCTCTCTCTCTCTCTCTCTCTCTCTCTCTCTCTCTCTCTCTCTCTCTCTCTCTCTCTCTCTCTCCAACTCTCTGTTTTCCTCTCCCTCTCCCTTCATCTCTATCTATTCTTATTATCTCTATCTCCTTCTTATTCCAGGATCTTCCTATATAGCCCAGGCTAGCCTTGAACTCATAACCCTTCTGTCTCAGCACCCTAACTACTAGGATTATAAGCATATGCCATTATCTGGTGGCTGTCTACTTATCTCTCATATTCTCTTCTGTTAAGCTCTTCTTTGAAGTTCTCTCTCTCTTTTTCTTTCTTTTTTTGTTTAATTTGGATACTTTCTAAAGATCTGTCTTTGTGAGTTCACTAATTTTATATTCTACTGTATACACTGTGCTTTAAAAACAGAAATGAGGACTGGGAGTTTGGCCTAGTGGTAGAGTGCTTTCCTAGCATGCACGAAGACCCAGGTTCGATTCCTCAGTACCACATACATAGAAAAAGCTGGAAGTGGTGCTGTGGCTCAAGTGGTAGAGCACTAGCCTTGAAAAATCCCAAGGACAGTGCTCAGGCCCTGAGTTCATGCCCCAGGACTGTCAAAAAAAACAGAAATGAAACAAACTTTTAAATAACCCAACTTTATTGAGGTATATTTCACATACTATAAAATTTACCCATTTAAAATAAGTTCAGGTAAGGTGAAACTTCAGCTTAAGAAAAGGGTCTAGGACCAGAAACATAGGTGGAAAGGCTGGATGAGCAAGGAAGTACTGCACAGAGGGGCATACTTCCCTGTACATGCTTCCATGTACAGGGTGCATATGGTGTTTGCATAGTTCCTGGCACATTCACCTTACTAGTCCACCAACACTTTTCCTCTCAGGAAAAGCTGGTTTTACACTTTAAATCTATCCTTACTTATGCCTTTCACTTCAACAGAAGATTTGTTTTTCCAAGTTTTTCTCTTCCAATTACTAACAATATCGATACTTAATTCACATTAGTATACAATGTGTTACTCTGTTCTGGGATATTTAGAATGCAGAAGAAGATTCCTAGAGATGAAATTCCATAACTTATATTTTCTCAAAGAAAGATATATGAACCATTTTCTTAAGTAGTAGATGTAGAAATGCTCATGCCTGGGCTTCCATCCAGATCCCAAATTGGAAGCTCAGGATGAGCTTAGAATCATTAGCTCTCTAGTGGCTTATTGTGGTCTGTAGAGTTGAAAACCAAGACCTACTTCTGGAAATCTCAAATATCTATTAGAGCAAGGCAGGTTGCACAAAGTAATTTCAGAGATCTCCAAATGTTTGGTTATATCTTTCCAGCTATACTGCAGTACCCTCATCAATTTAAACCTCAAGTAAAACTAACTGAGTTTCAAATGAATATATATACACAAACACACACACACACATACACACACACACACACACACACACACACACACACACACACACACACAAAATCCAGCTTTATATAGACTCCTGGAAAGACTGATGTAGAAGGAAGTGAAGATAGGCATTTTTATCTGAGAGAATTCAGACCATATTTCTAAACTGGGCCAAAACATACATGGGAAAAAAATTGGAAATGACTAATTTGAAATGACACAATCCATTTTGAGTCTCAGCTGAACTCAGTGATGCTGCTGGAGAGAACATTATCACCCTGACTGAAAATAGAGCTGGAACAAAGCTTTTGTCAGTTTTGGGTAAATGAAGACTTTTTAAATGGTGTTTCTTCACCTTAGCAAAAATATTGTCTCCTCAATTGCTTACCATTAGTTATATAGATATAAGTAAACCCAAAGTGTGTGTGTGTGTGTGTGTGTGTGTGTGTGTGCGTGTGTGTGTATGTGTGTGTGTTAAGGATGCTGATATGTGATAGAAAAGGCTTTTTTTAAAAAGACAAGTTACCCAATTCTAGTGTCTCATGCTACTTGGGAGACTGAGACTAGTAGTTTGAAGCCAATCTGGGTGGAAAAGTTTGTGAGACTCCCTTCCCAACAGAGAGCAGAATGTCAAAATAGCCTGTTATGGAACCCATGATGAAAACAGGAGGGTAACCAGCCTAAAAATGAGCCAGGAACCCAGACCCCACCTTGAAAATAACTGATACAAAGGTGGGCTAGATGTATGTCTCAGAAGTAATAGAGTCTGCTTCGTAAGTGTGAGGTTCTCTGTTCAAACCCAAGTTCTACCGAGACAAAGATAATAAAAGACAAGATAGTTTATTTAATTAATATATTGGTAGAGTCCTAAAATTCCAGACTCGAAGGAAGATGGCGCCAAGACAATAGGGACGCTGCCTAGCTCTCTCTCACAAAAAGAGAAAACCAGGGAGTCCCACGATCCAACTACCTTAAGAAATCCACAACAACAAACTAAAATTCCAGACTCAACACCTTGCATTTTTAACTGTGCCAGTATTCTGCTTCTTGTTTCCTGTGCCTTTGTGAACTGCTGCTCCAATTTCCAAACTGACAACCCTGCCAAAATTCATTGTTAGTGAGATAGTAGCTGGAAAATAAGAGAAAGTTACTGTTGGTGTAAACTTTTCCATAATATACTTTTAAAAGTAATTGTCTATGTAGTGTAAGTACTGAAATCTGAAAAAGAGAATTCTAGAAACCTCTCCAGGGGAAAACATAGTATATTTATGACCTCAGGACACAAAAGAATTTTACCAAGGCACAAGAATGCCTAACAGAGAATGAGAAAAAAAGCTTAATAAATTGGATCATATCAAAATTTAAGAGTGACAGACTGGGAGAAGATATTTGCAACACATAGAGTAAACAAAGGCTTATTGTCTCAAATTTATTACAGTAAACAACAACAAGAAAAAGGAAAGCAATTCAATAGAAAATGTGTTATGGCTACTAACAAGAAATCATAGAACATCAAATTCAGATGACCCACAAACATGGGGAAAAAAGCTCTGATTCATTAGTACTGAGGGAAAGGCAATATGGGGCACCGCTTGATCAGACACAGTTCTGTGCTCATATACTACAGAAAGCAACCAGAATTTAAGCAGAAATAAGCATGCATTTCTATATTGCAGTGACAAATGATTGTCACTATACACCAAACGCAGTTCCAAGTCCTTTGTAGGTAGGTAATCAGTCCCACACCATAAAATAGGTGAAACTGTTTCCTACATGCACTCGAGGGGGCTTTGAGAGATTAATTTGTACACAGGTATATACCTAGCATCTAGAAACAAAGGCAAAACACAGGCATTCTCGTTGGCTCCTTCTAATGCTACACAAATAAAAAAAAACCTTGAACATTCTCTAGGGGACCCAGATGTCACATCCCATATCCTGTTAGTTCATGCCAGCAAAGCTCTACAACCATCAGATATACTGAATATTAACTATTTTTTGCCATTCCTGGGGCTTTAACTCAGGGTCTGGGCACTGTCCTTGGGCCTTCTCAAGGCTAGTGCCCTACCATGAGCCTTTGGCTTTTTCTGTCTATGAAGTACCAAGGAATTGAACTCAGGGCATCATGAATGCTAGGCAAGCACTCTACCAGTCGGCCATACTCCCGGCCCTAATTATCTTTTTTTGTCATCAGGACCACCACTGATTCTAGAATGTTTCTTATGGACCTCTTGTCTCTGAGGCTTCTCAACCATGAATACAGTAACTACCAATGGCATTCTGCAAATGCTCTGGGTGTTCAGGATGCCGAATAGTCAAAAAGAATAATCCATGTTAACCACACAGATTCTGGTTTGTGCTGAAGAGAATGGAGACAGGTAACTTTGTAGTGGAGCTGTATGCAATTGATACAACTAATTATGCAGTTAGTAATAGTATCATTTTAAATGGGCCCACCTGGCAGTGCATATTCCTAGAAGAATTCCAACTCATATGCATAAAGAATATGCAAAACATGTTAACCATAGCAATGTTTAAAATAGCATACTATAAGAAACAAACTTTCCACCAACAAGCCAGTAAATTCTGAAATGAATGCAATAGTACAGCGCAATGAAAAAGAATGTCACAGCTCTATATTAATATGATCGTAGTCAATAAATGAGGATGTAGGAAAAAGTGTTTCAGAGATGATGCTAGGTAGCATTTTGAAATATACTCATTAGGCTTCTCCAAATGGAACCAATATGATAAATATATGAGAGGAATTTTACTGGGGATTCATTCAAACATGGCAGCTAAAAACTCCCCAGGATGTCATCTATAGATTCAAGACCCTGGGATACTTACTGGCAGTATGTGGCTTCGTTCAAGGCACAATGGCCACAGAACCAGAGGAGTTGGTGATAAAACTCTTGGTTCCAGTCAGAGCCTAAGCTTTTATAAACTAAGAAGTGTGAACTGCTGATGTCCAGGACAAGAAGCAAGAGTCTTGCATTCTTGAGAGCGTGGGCAGACCAATTGTCTTTCCCATGGCTCTTCCCCATCCTTCCTGACTTTAATCCTCTAGAAATACTTCACAGAGACACCTAAAATAGTGCTTTCCCCAATGTCAAGGTGTTCTTTAATCCAGTCAAGTTGACATCTAAAATTAGCCATCACAGAAAATATTCATAAAGCAAATAAAAAGTACATGAAGGTATGGAATATAAAAAGGAGTAATAGATACACATTGTATTTCTAATCATTGAGCAAGAGCTTTCTTGAGTCATGAGGATATTGGGAGTGGGAGGCTTTAAAGAAAAGTTTAACTCATTTATATTTGAGATATTTGATTTTCCTTGTTAAACTATAGCTACAGCAAAATGGTTAATAACTTGTCAATTTCTTTTTCACTGAGTATATAGTAGTTGTGCTTCAACTGCTTTCTAAAAACTGGAAAATATCATAGTTATTCAACTACTATATTATTTTGAGTCTGGGGGTTCTGTTCATTTACTTTGTTTTTTCTTCCCCAGAAATGTTTTATGGACTTCTATTTTAGACAATTAAAGGGAACAATTTTAGTACTAACACTGAAGCTATGTAACTCATTTGATTAGTATTTCATTTTGGTATATGAGGGATTTGTACATTTTCTGGATAGTCAATATTGAATATATTAGATGCAATCTTTCTCAAAGGTGTAGTTTATATTTTACTCCTTTCTTTTTGTACTATTTGCCAAGAGTGATTTATCTGTTGTCTTCTAACTAATGACAATAGAATCTACTTGGTAACCAAAAGTAGAACTTTTTCTTTCTTTTTTAAATTGTATTTTATTTTTGGGGTAATGTATAGAAGGGTTACAGTTCCATTTGTCAGGTAGTGGGTGCAATACTTCTTGAAACTTGATACCCCGTCTCCCCACCCCCTCCCAGTCATCTTGTTTTTCCCCCTTCCCTTCCCTATTTCAAATAGACGTATATACAATATACCAGGTAATAAAGTGAGATATAGTAATCACATGAGGAACTTTTTCTTTAATATGTAGGGAAAAGCTCTGCCTTTAGAATTTATCTTATTTCTATTCCAAAAATATTCCAACAATACCTAACCCAAATAGCATTTCATTAAAAGGTCTATTTTAAACACAAGTAAACTGAACATATGCTTCTACAGTACATATTCAGAATATCCTTCAAGCTACAATGTTAAATCATTTAAAATGTTGAGATGATTATTGCTTACCTTAGTATTTATTTTATTGATTAAACTCTTTGAAGTGTTAGACATTTCAGTTGAATCTACCGTCCAAAGTATTGGGAAAACTTAGGTCATTCCTACTAGCTTTGGGACAGATATTAGGGTTATATGTGCTATCACTTAAGGCCACCTGGGAAAGCTCACATTTATATCTGTCAGATCCAGCTAAGAGATTAACCTACTAATAGATTTCTAAGACTAGAGAGAGATATAGGGAAAAATTTAACCTTCCTGAGTCTTTGACTAGCAAAGGAATATCACCTGTGATGTTGGGGAGTGATTACATATCTCATGGCTCAGCTCTTCTGAAAAGAAGACACAAATATAATTATATTTAATATCTGATTGGGTTGGTAAAGATATTTGTACATATGATTTTGAATGTATCTTCAAATGAATATGAAAGGGTCTTTTTTAAATTTTATTTTTAATTTGCCTAAAATATGAGGGTTTTTTATAATTCTACAGATAGCATACTTTGAACAAACTCACTATTATATTCCTGTAACTTCCTTTCATCTTTTCTACTTTAAAAAAATGTATGGGAATTAATGCACCATCTATCTGGCAAATATCATGTAACCCTTCTATTAATTACAATAAAAAATATATGAAAAAAAGAAAGAAAAAATGTTTGGTAAATTTCATTATGGTAGGAAGGGGGGAGAGAGAGAGAGAGAGAGAGAGAGAGAGAGAGAGAGAGAGAGAGAGAGAGAGAGAGAGAGAAGGAGAGAGAAAGAGAGAGAGAGAAGAAAGAGAGGGGTAGGGAGGTTGGGGATTTCATGAAGTTGATTCCATGTTTGCTTGTTGTGAGGAAAGGGCCATCTCAGAATGCAGAGGAGAAATATTCTCCATTTTGTTGTGATCAGCTCTAGATTTGTCTTAATTATTAGTGGTAGAAATTCAAATTAAACTTAAAAATATTTCCACTATCATGGAAAGCTGGAGAATAAAGACTTAGAGCTATTACTTACAATAACTGTCATCTGGAATATTTATAAAAATGAGATAGTTATCTTGGTGACAAAAACACATTGGAATAACAAACATAATTACTCTGATAAAAATAATGATACCTTATAGTCATTGCTTTCAGGGGCCAGGAAGAGGAGGGTAAAGGGAGGGTCTATCAATGCCTCTGCCCACTCGATCCTGCTTCACCTTAACAATAAATTCATGGACGTTTGTTATGATATTCTTTCTGCATTCTATTTGTCTGTAATACTTCATAGTCGCTGTAAAAAAAGGAAAGCTACATTTGGAGTGGTAGAAGATTGTATTTTCTTCTGAAGTGTACACTTCTGGAAATATGGAAATATTTAGACAAAAAAATAGATAGTATTTAGAAGACAATAACCCTAACAGTCATCAGTCTCTAGAATTATATAT
The DNA here is from genome assembly GCF_031878675.1 of Megascapheus bottae. Classification (NCBI taxonomy): domain Eukaryota; kingdom Metazoa; phylum Chordata; class Mammalia; order Rodentia; family Geomyidae; genus Megascapheus; species Megascapheus bottae. The sequence goes on from NC_143510.1 coordinate 59,964,507, forward strand.
CTCTAGACCCTGTAATAAAAAATTGGAATATCCTAGAGAGGTTTAGCTAAATAGAAAAGACCTGAGATGAAGAGGAAAATATGGCATAGCAAGTAATAGGACAGAGGCAATGCTGTGGAGAAACTGAATAGTCCTATATAATCATAGGGATTAAACCCACACATACATATTAGAATTCAAGTATAGAAAGAATTACCCAAAGTTAGAATGATAAACACTTCAGCTAGTTGCCAGTAGCTCATCAGTGTAAGTGTAGCTCAGGAGATGGAGATCTGAGGATTCTGGTTGGAAGCCAGCCAAGGGAGGGAAGTCCATGAGACTTTTATCTGCAATAAACTACTCAGAAAAGGCCAGAACTGGTGCTATGGCTCAAAGTGCTGGCCTTGAGCACAGAGAGGCTCAGGAACAGCACCTAGGCCCTGAGTTCATGCCCCAATACCAGAATAAGGAAAGAAAGAGAGAGAGAGAGAGAGAGAGAGAGAGAGAGAGAGAGAGAGAGAGAGAGAGAGAGAGAGAGAGAGAGAGAGAGAAAAGAAAGAAAAAGAAAGAAAGAGGGGGGAAGAAAGAAAAAGAAAGAAAGAGGGGGGGAAGAGAGGAGAAGAGGAGACCAACTTGAACAACTTCAGAGTTTCTAATGTACTAATTTCTTTAAAATGTATAAATTTTCCTCAAATTGATCTTTCCCTAGGCCAACCTCGTCGTTCTCACAGTAGGGATTTGGAAAGGTGACTTAGTCAACAATGAGTTATGTAAGACCTGTGGACAAAGTCAGACTCTAAGAGGAAAATACTAGTTTAGTCAAATGAGATTATTCAGAGGGATTGTGAAATGTTATAGAACCAAAGCTTCAAGAGAATAAAATGAACTGAGTTGATGGTTAGAATGGATAAAATAGGACTAAATTTTGAAAATCCAATCTCTGAAGCCAGTAAGTACAACCTAACAGTGGGTCACACAGCTGACTTGAGCCCATTTAAAGAGATCACTTTTCTGGAAGGAAAAAAGTGTAAATTTAAGTCCTTTATTAAGAATTGAAATGGTTTAGTTAGTACAGCCAAAATGGTATTTTGTGGCATACATGAGCATTGAGCTCAGTTTAAATTCAAGGTGTCCAATTACCAGATTTATAGTATTAAAAAAATCAACTTTATCTAAGGTTTGGTTTTCATATCGGTAAAATGTAGTCATAATTCTATATGCTTCATATATTAAATGAGAAAACATATATAAATGTCTGTAAACTTTTCAGCTTAGGGCTTAACATAATAAATGCTCAATAGATTAACTCAAAACTGGGATGGGACAATAAGAAGCAACAATCACCTTTTCTTTTTTTTTTTTTTGCCAGTCCTGGGCTTGGGCTCAGGGCCTGAGCACTGTCCTTGGACTTTCTCAAGGCTAGCGCTCTACCACTTGAGCTTCAGCACCACTTCCAGCTTTTTTCTATGTATATGGTACCAAGGAATTGAACTTGGGTCTTTGTGCATACTAGGCAAGCACTCTACCATTAGGCCAAACTCCTGGCTCCTGACAGTCACCTTTTCTTATTGCTAGGTTCTCCATACTACATGTGCACTAAGTCCTCAATCAACAGACAAATTCTGAAAATGCAAATGAAGGACCATCAATCTGACCCAGGTAATTGAGCATGAGAGACTGAACGTGAACAAAACATTACTGATTGGTGTTTTGTTGTGTGGGAATGTTGGGTTAGGGAGGTCATATAGAAAAACTGTCATTTTCATGACAGTTTCTCTTGTGGGATTTAATTGCTATACTGAAAAACTGATTTTTTGAATAATGAACATGTTCCTGGCCTATATAAAGTGCTTTCACTCATTTGCTCCTCCCAATAATACAGAAGTTTATAGTACATTAGTTTCGAGCATACCAGATACTATAAAAATAAAACTTAAGAAGGAGAAATGACCAAAGTACTACAGATGTTCATGCTTCTCTTGCACATTCACACAAAGTAGAATCTCTGATAGCTCTACTGATCCTTCAAGCCCAATATTCTCTAAATCCTTATACTGACCATCTGCATCTACTCATTAGAGTGTTAAAGGAAGTATATACCCACTTCTCACAACCCCTAATCCAGATATAACAAATATAATTTTTATATCCCATTTGGTTAAAATTTTAGCCATGTTTTGCTTTAAGGGGAACAGAAAATTATTGTTCCTTCCTATGTCAGCTACCTCTCTAGTGCTAAACAGCCATGCTTAGCCATCTTTTCAAATGCAGGGTACACTTATTCTACCCTAAGGTAGTACAGGTACTAACTAGTTTCTCCAACTGGCTTGATGATCCTCTTTACCAAGTCTGAAAGCTCTTCTTTTGGTCTGCTGACCAACACACTGTAAAAGAAAACATGGAATGGCTGAGTAGAGATAAGAAGCATGAAATCAGAGAAGCACACATTCCCAGCAGAAGGCCACAGAAGTATGAATCCACTGAGGAGGATATGTGAAGTACCTGTGTATTGGGAATTAGAGAAATTTCATGTTGAATTCTGGTTTGAATCCTAGGAGAAACTTTCTTATTCACTTCCGACTTCCTTCCAGAGATGTTTCTCTTTGCATCAATGTGTTTGCATCGAAATGTGTTCAATCTTTGTAGCTTCTATGTTCCTCTACCTCTTTATGCAATTTGCGATTTAGAGAATTGGTTCTCTTTTTCTTTCTTTTCTTTTTTTTGGGGGGAGGGTAGGCTATTACTAAACTTTGCTATAGTAGCAAGCAATACCCCAAATCTCAGTAACTTACAACAATGAAGGTTTATTTCTTGGTGACTCTAAGTTATAGCTGCGGTGTGTGTGATAGCACCTCGTTCTCTGTGACCTCTTCCTCCTGGAGTCCACACTGAGAGAACAGATCCTTCATGGAATTAGCAGAGCCAACCCTGATTGCTAAAACACACAATAGGATCCAGTGGCATTCATTACTTCTCAAACTCCATGGGCAAAGGATGTTATCAATGAGACAGGAAGAACATTCCTCCCTATAAGGAACATTGCACATCTCAAGCAGTGGAAGGAAGTGTGGAGTAGAGTCATTTGGGGAGAGGCTGAAGATATTATCTCCTTTGTGACAATATAGGCTCCCCCTGGACCTTACTAGGTACAGCACTTACTAGGCTTCTAATCTCATTCTCGCATGACCACACCCAAGTTCATTCCTGTATATTGTTCTCAAATCCACTTTATTTTGTTGCCTTCTTTCCCACAGGATTTTCTCTTTCTGATGACTGAGATCCATGAAAGCAGAAGCTTAAGTTTAAAAAAAAATGGTAACACCCTCCTTCGTACCTTTTCTGTAAGGCTGAATCATTTGCTTTGCCTGAGGAAACTTCCTGCACCCCTGTTATTCAGGGCCTGATTTCTTATTGTTTGTGATCTAAATGTATTTCTCAATATTGGAAAGATTCACACTTCTAAACTCCAACACCCCTTTCTCTTTTATTCTCCAAGCAGAAAGTATTAGTGTGAGCCCATCGTTTTCTTGCTTTGTTCTACTAACTATAGTCATCAAACAATTGCAACACACTTAAGATTCTGATTTTTTCCCATACTTCACCCCTATACCAAGAGCTACAGACACTTCATCCTCCTTCTAAGCTGCTGGTTTTACCATTATATACCTCTATTGTAGCTTCATTGTTCCAGTTTTAGATACCTCTTTCTCTGTTGTTTACCACGTCCCCTCTAAGACAGTACCATATACTTGGTATATGTATATGAGACAAATGCCATATATAAAAAATATATATAAAAAAGTATCACATTCTAACTTTCTATTTTATGTTGGATAAGACTTTAAAAATACACATATTAACTCAAATTAAACAGAAATTTATTATTCGTGTGAGCAGCTACCCAATGAATGCTTCCTGCCTGCTAGAGACTCTTCCATGTAGCCAGACAGGGATTGAGGGTCCTTTGAATATATGGCTCCATTACATTCTAGGAAAGACGTTGGCTAACTATAGCCTGTGAGCCAAATCTGAATTATTCACTGCTTCTCTAAACAAAATCTCCTGGGAACATACCCATGTTCATTCAGGTGTTTTGTCTGTGCCTGCTTTTGCATTAAAATGATAGGCATGAATACTTGTAATAGAGCTCTGGACTATGAAACATGAATCATATATCTGACATTTTATGGGAAAAGTATATAGGCATCTGCTCCATGATCTAGTCATTAACACTTCAGTTAAATTCGGAGATGAAAATCAGAAGCTGAAGAAGGTCCAGGGATTCTTCAGATTCTGGTCTAGTTGTTTGTAATGATTACTTTCGAAATAACACATCTAATTGGTTAACAATTTGGTCTCTAGGGTTAGAAACACTTGTAATTTAAAGCAAAGGCTCAATAAACATGCCTACACTCTTCTCTTTACAGTAGGTAAAAGCTTTCGCTAGACATAGAAACATTAATTTACTGCCATCATCTGTAGCAAGTTACAAAATAGTGATCCACATGGTTCCTTCCAACTCAGAGATATTTCTCTTGTTCCATTTATTTTATTTGAGCCCAACTCTGTTACCTAACGTGAAAGAGTCATACAGAAGAATGAGGTATGGTTCCAGTCACCAAAGAGCTTGCAGGTCAAAGAGGGGAAGAGATACGGTATTATGACTAAACATAATGTGTGGAGGTGGAAACACTAAGCCAGAAACGTTCACAGAGAGCTTGGAACCATGCTGATCTCCTCTCTGGAAAACATTCAGCTTGAACTCTTGAATATAATTCTCTGTTAAATTTTCACATTGCTTTTGTCTTTCTTTTGGAGAACATTCATGCCTTTGTTTTTGATTTCTTCTTTGTTCACAGCCTTTTGTCCTTAGAATCTTACTTTCTTCTTTGGTTATTTTTTCATGCTTACATCACACCCTCCTGTACACATAGTTTTGTCCTTTTTTAAAAGTGATTTTGTGTGGTTGCTAACATTGCTTTATCCTATGATTTAGTTTAATATTCTAAAAAATTTAATTGGTTTTCTTTCCTATACTTTTTCCTGGACCAGAGTTCTGAAAATGAGTCAATAGAACTCTGGAAGTGCCTAAATATATAAATTTGTATTTTTACTTATGATTGTGTTTGCAGAACTGACTAGTTTCAAAGTCATAGAATGGAGAAAAGTGGTGTTCATGACAAGAAATCTGAGGGCATGGGCCAGGAATTTGGCCTAGTGGTAGAGTGCTTGCCTGGCATGCATGAAGAGTTTCAATTCCTCAGTACCACATACATAGAAAAAAGTCAGAAGTGGTGCTGAGGCTCAAGTGATAGAGCTCTAGCCTTGAGAAAGTCCAAGGACAGGGCTCAGGCCCTGAGCTTAAGCCCAGGACTGGCAAAAAGAAAAAAAGAAGAGAAATCTGAGGGCATGTAGAATTTAAGAAGAAGAAAGCAAACTAATTGAACTAATGGAATCACCTGGTATTATACTGCTTTTGCAAGTAGCTAAATTATTCAAACACTAATCAAGAAATTTAATTGTGGATATGCTACTATTTATTATTTGATAATTAGATTAAATATCTATATGTAGTAGATTTTTGAAATGCCTCGGGGTTAAAGTAAACACTTTAGAATTGGCTCAAGCTGAAAATTACTTTAGGACCATTATTCCCTAAAAGAGCTTTGATTTTTATAGGAAGCCTAATTAAACTTTGAGATAAAATTATACTTAATAGAAAAGTTTTTTCCTTATGTTAAAATTATTGAAGTCAAACTACAAAAATAGATTATATAGAATTTGACCTGAGGCCGCATTGTTATGCATTAATGCTACATCAGCAACAGCTACAGAAAAAAAACAACATCATGAGTTTCATCAAATTATTGCTACTAATTTGAATTTTAATGGCTGTACACTTTTGTTAGTATTTAATTTGTACAGAAGCTGTGAGTACATATCTCTTTTATTTTCAAAGAAACCATTCATGTATTTGCATTACATTAAGATGATGTAGGTAACAGAGGGAGGGTCATTAGGTGAGTGATTTTCCCTTTAAAATAAGACTCCACATTGTTCAAGTAATGGAAATAGTGCTACAAACACCTGTTAATCTCAGGAACTCCTTTGCTCCTCTCTCTCCCTCCCTCCCCTCCTCTTCCCTTCCTTTTTTCTATCTCCTTTCTCCCTCTCTCCTTTTGTAGTAATGGGAATTGAGAAATCTGTATTTTTCTATAAAATGATTTTGTAGGCCTTATCAAATAAAATAAACCCCATCATACGGTTTTAGTGACGTTACTTGAAAAATCTCAGATCTGTTCTGATTCCTAAAACACATTATTTCCCTGCTCTGCTCATATTGTTTCCAATGTGTTTTCCTGCATTCTAACCATAACTAATAATACAAGAACAGATTGGTTTGCCAATTGGCATTCTATGTGTTTATTTGCCTTATCTGCACGGTTGTCAGCAGCCTCTGCCTCCCTTTGAGATTGCTTTTCAAGGAAGGGGGACCTACCACTATCATTACAGATTCCAAGTCCCAAAGGAAACATTCTTTGTAGTTAAATCCCACTTTTTATGAACTATGTTCATCCAATTCATTTAAATCACACTCCATAAACCTAGACATATGTTTCTCTACGTAAGTACAAGCTAATTGGGAATGATCTCCAGTGGACATAGCTCTTCAGTCAACATAGTTACCAGATGGGCAGGTCTAGAAAATGTGAGAACCCATATCTTATATCTAGCAATAAGCAGTCTGATACCAGATGGTTTGCAGCCATATTGTTGTGTTGGTATCTGAGTCTTTGCTTCCAATTAGAGATACAAGATGAGGCATAGGAAGTAGTTTGTCAAACTCAAATCTGGAATCTTTACTTCTAGAACATAAAATTATGTAGCAACCTAGAATCAGCAATGGGTTTTGCAGATGAGATACCAAAATAGTTGCCAACATGGAGAATAGCTTTATCTGATGAACTGGTACCTGTAGATGTGCTGCTTTGATTCAGCCACACCATGTGAGCTTTTTTCTAGACTAACAAGACTAGCCTTGTTAATAATTTCCATAACATATTTATTTTGATGAATCTCAACCTGAATACTCCAAACAATAATGTCACTGTCATAGCGATTGTAAAACAATTATGATGTGGAACTTGCTGTGAGCCCCTTGAAAAAAATCTGTGAGTGAAGGACACTGTTAATTTCAAATTATACATAAAACAACAAAATTATATATTTCAATGGGGTACTATGTGTTCTTTTCAATGGCCTCTTTTTGAAAGGCAGAAAAGTAAACCATTTGTAAATTTCTTTCTCTTTGTACAAGAGACCTTTCCTTTTGTAAAATTAACATTTTTAATCATAAATTGACTTTAATTGCATATATGTACACCTGATGTACAGAGTGATGTTATGAATTGTGAATATAATGTGGAACACGGAAGTTAGTGTATTCATCGTCTCAAATACCATTTATGGCAAGAGTATTTGAAATTTAACCACTTAGTAATTTGGAAAGGCACAATACACTAGTGTTAATTACAGTTCACCACATGCTGAACTCAGCTCCCAAAAGACAGCCCTGGTCCTCCTATCAAACTGAGATTCTGAGATTTACCCTTGATGATCATCTTCTTAGTTTTCTCCCCTCCAAGATTCCTCATATTGCAAGAGAAGGCTTACTCAAGGATACACTTTAAAAAGGCAAAAAAATAAAAGTAGCCAAAGTCCAGTCATTCAAAATTATATGGCAATTCTATTTCAGAAGAGAAAAGAATTTGATTTGTCAGTTTCTTGTATTTTGTTCATTCTCTGATTTGCTATCTCCAAAGCCTTTATATGCCCAAACTATGAAAGAATTTAGTGTTTGTGTTTGTCTTATAGCCTATGACAGAACTGAGAGTCATGGTAAAATTTCTCTATCCTAGATAAAAATCTAATCTTCCCAAATAAGAACATCAAATCTTCAGTTTGAAATAGTCACCTAGCCTAGCACTGACCTAGATTTCATATAGGTTTCAATTCCAGCTATCTTGCTTGGTAGTGAAAGAGGAGGGTGAGGAGGGAGAGGGAGAAAGAGAGGGAGAAGGAAGAGAGAGTGGGAGATCAGCCAGTTGAATCATAATTTTAATGTTTTCTATCCATGTTGAATACATTGAGCCTAAAAGCAGAGCATAAAATCCCAACTCAGCTGAAATATGAACTACCATTTGTTATTATCAACTCTGTATGTCATCATTACCAGCCTTGTATTTCAAGAGGACAGCTGGAACTTCCAAGGTCAATGACAGTTTTATATACAAACCCCAAATAAAAGGACTATGGAGAGCAAAGATTTGGGACATTCATAAAGAGAAAGATTGCCATATGCTAGCTCATCAATTCCAAAAGTTGGGGTTTTATTTTGAATATTTATGGTGAAAGAATAGAAAGAGATTGAAAAGGAGAATTTAATTAAAGCCATCAAGATAACACTACCCTTCGAAGTAATGTAAATATTCTATGGGAAAAGCCACTGAAAAGTAATGCACACAAATAATTATTATCGTCAATTGTCCACTCTCTGTTGGTGAATTCATTATTTTGAGAAGGACGGATGCTAATATGAACCATTTCAATTATGCAGCAGGGTAGTAATGATCTCACAGACAGATGAAAACAAATCAAATTCAGCTCAGTGGCACCACGAAATAGATATAACCATGCTGTGCTAGGCCTTTAGTAACCTTAAAGAATTAACATCCATGGAGGAAGGAGGGATACCAAGATTTTAAAGCATTTGTATTGACAGAGTAAAGCAGAATTCAGAATTATAATTGGCATGTTGCACATTACTTTCTGAGGAGAGTGAGGTTATTATTAAAAAAATTACCTAAAAATAGGCTATTTAGCCAAATGATGCCAGCATCAAGTAACCTTGGGTGAGGCCCATGAGTGAAATACAGTGATAGATGCTTTGGGAGGAATGTGGAGAAACACTGTTTCTTAATGATTCCTAATTACTTCAACTTTCCTTACCACCAATTTCACACACATTTACCTTCATTTTGGAGTCATGACGTTGTTCAGATAATATTGTGGAAGGGAAAGAGAGGCTGAATTAAGAAAATGGAGACTATTTTTTAGGACCAAAGAAAAATATCTGTTAAAGTTCATTTTCAGATCAGAATTAAGTAAAGTTCATTTTCAGATCAGAATTATTCTTACTGAAATAATCTTGCCTATGTAATTTAATTACATGGTTCTAGGCTTTGTCATTATTTGCTATTTCTCTCTCCCTCTCTCTCTCTCTCTCTCTCTCTCCCTGTCTCTCTCTCTCCCTGTCTCTCTCCCTGTCTCTCTCTGTCTCTCTCTCTGTCTCTCTCTCTGTCTCTCTCTCTGTCTCTCTCTCTCTCTCTCTCACCTTTCCTGTCTCCCTCCTTCCCTCTCTATTAATGATATTCAGGTTTTGAACTCAAGATTTGGTGCTTGCTTGGCAGGTGCTCAACCACTTAGACCAGGCTTCATCCCTTTTTTATTCAGGTATTTTTCACGTATAATCAGCCTGTGTTCCTCCTACCTCTGTCTCTTATGTAGATGGATTACAGACATATACCACCATACCAAACCTGGTATTAAGTCTTTGAACTCCACTCCATTTTTGCAATCAAACTAAATGTTCTCATTGCCTAGGAAATGAGTGGAATTTGTGGACACAGAAGTATATATTATTCATGAACACACTATTTTATTCAAGACATCTACTGAGTTGAACATGGAGGAATTTCTCTCAGTCTTGCATCGGACTCACCATTCTTAAACCCAGGTAAATTTGCTCTGGATATGGCTGCTTCGTTATTGAGTTCATTATTGTCTGTCCTGAGTTGACTCACTAGAGCCTGGGAACATACAACAAAAGATAAGCTTGGAGTTTTGGTTATGATCCATAATTGGCTATAACCCCTCTGCTAGAAACTGAAAATTTGTATCCCGAAATTCTGGTTCCAACGTTAAGGTATTTAGAAGTGGCTTACAGGAGAGTCTAGGTCAGGAGGGTGGAACATCCCCTCATGAGGGGTTTAACCACCTCAAAAATGAGCCACTTGGGAAACCCTTGACCCAGCATGGACACAGGGAAATGATGCTCACCACATTGTGAACCCCTCAATCTTGGGCTTCTAGAGCTCTGAGAAATACGTTGCTGTTGTTTATAAACCATTCAGTCTATGGCATTTTGTTATAGAAAGCTTGCACAAACTAGGACATTCTCCCATCTCTCAATTTCCCTCCCATGGCTTCTTTTTATACCTTCATTTGACATTCTCTCACAGAAGCGGAGGTGACCTTGTGCAGCATCTGACTCAATCCCAACCCCACAAAGTATATCCTGCTTCCCCCAACAAGATAAGTATTTCTGTCTTTGCTGACTCTCTAAGAAACAGTAAGATAAGTTACATGAATATTCGCTCCCCGAGTCATTACCCTATACTGCTGGTGGCAACACCAGAAATCAGTTCTTTGCTTGTCTCTCTCCATTTAGTTTCATCGAAGATGAGGAATTGAAAATTGAATGTAAATTCAATACCTTGTTGCTGCTCCAAAACATCTTTGCATTTTGAAAGTTTTGTTCTTTCTTTAGAAGTTGCGTAGAAATAAAAGTAGGAGAATCAATTTTGCATACATAGCAGAGTGTGGAACAGTGGAAAGGAATGAAGATGAAATACTTTCCCCTAAGTCAATGGAGTCAGAACATTCACCTGAAAATGAATGGCAATGTATGTGCATAATTACGGATGGCAGAGGTGGTATGCTTTTGCTATTTTATTCTTAATCACTGAACGCTACAGCTATCTTAGCCTTAGTCATCTGCATTATTGTCTCTGTCTCTAGTAACTGGCATGCAACAGATGCTATCATTTTATACAATTCCTCAAATTGTTATTACAGTTATTTTATATAATATTCAATTTTTATTTGGATATAACCTCTCCCTCACTGAAAACTTTTCTCATTTCTCTGTGTGTTCAGGCCTTTTGTCTGTTCTTATTTTCCTTCAGTCTTAAGTACACCTTTAGAATTATTGTGAGAGAGTTGACAGGTCTCACACTCAAGTTTTTGTGGACTGAAAATATCTTTATTTTCCCTTCACGTCTGAAAGATCATTTTGCTGTATGTAGCATCTTTTGACAATCATTTTCTTTTACCCCTATGTTCCAAGACAACATTCTCCTGTCCTCTGGCCTCAAGCTTTAACAAAAAAATTGGTATGTGAAATCCTGGTTTGGGCAATGTCTCAGAGCCTTTTAGCTCAAGGCAAGTGCTCTATCCTTGAGTCACAGATCAAGTGGTTAATTAGAGATACATTTTGATGGCTTTCCTGCCTGAGCTGGCTTTCAACCATGATTCTCAGGTCTCAACCTCCTGAGTTTTTATAACTATAGGCATGAGCTTGCAACTAGACAACCTTTGGCCTCAGGCTTATTCTTTTTTTTTCGTATTATTTTTTATTGTATTTAATAAAAGGGTTACATGATATTTGCCAGATAGAAGGTGCATTAATTCACATACATTGATACCCTTCCACATGTCTTGGTCCCCATTACCCTCCCCCCACCCCCCTCTTGGTTTCCCCCCCTTTCCTGTCCAATTTCAAGTAACCAAATACAAATGTATCCAATATATCAGATAACAATGTGAGATATTGTGTCAATATGAGATAACCAAGGAACAGCAAAAGAGATGAGATAACATAGCACCTTAAGGACAGCAATCATTCGTTGTATGGTCAGGCTTATTCTTGAGAAGTTTCTCAGTAGTGCTGCCGCTCTATGAATGTCACTTATTTATTCATCTGTTTTAAGATTCACTGTGCTTAGTTTTCTGCAATTTTACTCAGGTGTGTTGAGATGTAATGTTTTTAATCCTCTTGAGAATCAGTGGAAGTCTAGAATAATTGATTGGTATCTTTTATCTCTTTAAAAATTTCCTTTATAACTATGCAGGTTTAATTTAATTATCGCATTGTTGTAGCTACTTCCAAGTTTTTCTTCATTTATTTTTCTCTTCTTCTCTTTCCTTCATCCTTTTCTTCTCTTTACTCTTTCTCTCTTCCTTTCTTCCTTTTCTTCCTTTACCTTTTTCTTTTTCTTCTTCCTCTTCTTCTTTCTTCCTTTCTCTCTCTTCTTCCCTCCTTTACTTCGTTCCCTCCCTCCTTCCCTCTCCCTCTCTCTTTCCTTCCTTCCTTCGTTCCTTCCTTCCTTCTTTTCCGTTGGCAATTCAGAGCCTTACACTCTGAGTTCAAATCATAGAAGTAAAATGTGTTTTAGGCAGGTATTCTATCCCTTGAATCATGCCTCCCTCTCCTTTTCCCTTTTGTTATTTTTCAGGTGGCATCTTACATTTTCTTCCAAAGGCCGGTCTGGATCACAATTGTCCTACCTATACCTCCCTCATAGCTGAGTTTATGACTTGTTTTTGAGATAGAATCTTACCAAGATTTTCTCACACTGTCTTAAAATTTCTGTTCTCATAAGCTCTATCTTCAAAGAAGCCAGTATTACAGGTAGGACTAGCTATTGTCTTTTTTCCCTCTGTGATCGACATAGTCATTGGATAAACTTTTCTGGTGTATCTTTACATTAATTGAGTACTACTTTAAGATTCCACTTCCACAGAGGAAAACATACACTCCGGTTTCTCTACTTGCTCCTCTCTGCCATCTAAGCAGTAAAAGTCACAGCTTATTTTTCTGCTTAAGCAAATGTCCTCAACAGAAGGAGGAGATTTTTGTCCTTGATTTAAATTTAAAATAGTAACTATTTATGTCTTCCAGTTATTACCAGCTCTTAAGTTTTTGAAAAATACTTTATCCAGCATTTTTAGTTTGTTTTCTTCAGCAGGAGGGTTGTCATAAATAACCTAGTCTAGACACATCATCAGAACATACACACACACACACACACACACACACACACACACACACACACACACACACTCATATCAGATTTAATAAGAATTTGTAATTCATTGGTGTATAAACATACATGGGGTTTTTCCTTCACTGGAAGAGAAAGGTCTTACTTTTATATTGAGCTATGTACTTAATGCTTGGTGCAGTTTGTCCTTGCCTGTTCCACATACTTAAGGATGGAGAGTATAGGAATGTGGTCAGGTTCTAAGATACCTTCCGTTTATTTTTGCATGCACTGTTTCTCCAGGGTTGACCATACGGAAGCCTGCTCACTCAGCTATCAGCATGAGCCTCTCTTAGTTCTGACTCTATCTGGTTCCATCAGACAGAGGCCTTCTGTTGAGGTGGCAGCAGCTCAGAGACCAAGAGTGTGGTTTGCTTGCTGTGATGATCAGCTGTTCAATAACCTCCTCCACAGAGGAATTGTGTATCCTATGGGCTCTGCCTGCCAGGTCCTTCTTGAAGTTGAAACTCGATCACTCAACCCGCAAAATATGCATCTGGGCAGCTTCAATGTCCTGTAATGTCCTGTCCTTTAAAAGGCATGTTCATTTATATGGTGTTAGGAAGATTATCAAGATCTTGTATAGCCTACAAGCCATTCAGGAACAGGGATGGAGTAGAACTTGAATCGTTCTTCTTTTTAAGTACATTATACCCGAGCATTGCTGATGTGACCTTTCAAAGAGGGTTCCTACTTTCCAGATTCTTTAGAGACAGAGTGGACCTAAACCTCAAGAAACATACAGAAAAAGCAAGCCCTCGTTTCCACAGAGACAGAAAGAAGTATTATCCCTAGATTCTCAGAGCCGCCCCAAGTTTCTTCTTAATAACTGTTATTAAGCCCTGGTATATATACATGAGCCTGTCCCTGAACCAGCTTCCAGATGTAGGATGAGGTGTTGGTATTAGGCACCTCAAATACTTAGGGATGACTCTTTTGAAGTCTCCATGTTGGGATTCAGGGAAGAGAAAGCAACATTCCTTGCTTCTCTAGGTGGCAGAAGGACCAAAGCAGCACATTTCTGACAGGGGACATCTCTCTGTGTTTTGCCTTTATCTGTGACCTGTGAATGACTGAATGGGTTCTGGTCCTTGATGCTGCAATTGTACTTCTCAGTTTAGACAGAGTGTGAAGTTCTTAGTGCCTTTCATCCTCAACTTGCCTCGGCCTCATCACTGAACTAATTTACTATGCCGCTCACAAGTTACTACTTCTTTTCTAGAGCAGTCAATGTCAATAGTTGCCCTTCTCTTTGAGATGGGGGACTCGGGAGATTTTAAAATATGGCCTTATTTATGTTCCTTATGTATATGTGAATTCGGGGACTGTTCGCTGATCCTGAGCTCTTCTGCTCAAGGTCATTTGTCATGTGTTATTTTCAAATGGTTAATTGGAGATATGAGTATTACTCATTTTCCTGCCCAGTCTGGCTTTGAACCGCAATCTTCAGATTTCAGCTAGTATTCCAGGAGTAGTCCACCGACACCTGGTTTCTTATGTGTACGTTCTATAATTAGCATATAGTCATTGTATTGCAAAATAATGCAATAATTGTACCCCCTTAAAATATTCTTTGAATTATCAACAATTACATTTTTTACTAGCTGCTTGCCTTATTTTCAAATACGGAAATATATTCACTAATTTTTATTCTTTTCATTTTGTTATACACTTGAATTTCAAACTATACCAATATATTTTGGTGTGATTTCCAACTCATATTTTTTCCTTATTATCATCATCATCACGTGCAGTGCTGGAGAACAAACTAGGAGTATTGTTCATGCTAGGCAAGCACTCTACAACCAAACTACATTCATGTCCTCAAATCATGCTTTAGTAAAAAGTATGAAGAAATGAAAGAAACTAGGAAACCCAAAATCATGTTAAATGTTAGGCTGGGAGTTTGGCCTAGTGGTAGAGTGCTTGCCTAGCATGCACTAAGATGGGATTTGATTCCTCCATACCACATACATAGAAAAAGCTGGAAGTGGTGCTGTGGCTCAAGTTGTAGAGCTCTCGCCTTGAGAAAACCCAAGGACAATGCTCAGGCCCTGAGCCCAAGCCCAGGACTGGCAAAAAAAAAATGTTGAATGTTAATCTTAATCTTAGAATTAATTTGAAATTAACTTGAAAATGCATTCTCCAAACAAATGGTGGAAATTTGCATTGCTTTGTGCCTGTCATTCTGGGAGAAAATTTAAAATACTCATGGGTTGACTTCCTCTAGGAAGGCAAGTTCAATCTTTGCCTCCCACAAGTTGAAAAAAAGTTACTAACAAACAATCAATTTAAATGCTTCTTGGATGAGGTTGATTAATCTTTTGCTCAGTAAAAGCAACAAAGAATTTGGAAATAGATTTTTTTTGAGCTGGATGTTTTTCCATTTCGTCTGTGGCTCTCTTCAGTTGGACTCTTCTGTCTCAGTACATCAGGTTCATTGAGCAAGCACTTAGAATTTTCAGATGAAAATTCTTGAATATAGTTGATTTTTTGTCATTCTGGCATCATTACCTTTAAAAACAAAGAATTTCCAGTTCCCTGAAGGGTGTGTTGATTAAGCATATTCTCAGTTTCCAGTGCTGTATTAGTACTGAAGACTCGGGGAAAGGAGAGGGGCCACTAAGTGGTACTAAGTTTGAAGCATATCCTAATGTAACTCATGTCCATCTAACTCATTTCGACATCCTTTACTTAATGTGTCCCTTCCTTCATGTCTTCTAATTTGAAATTGATCTATTTGTCATTCCTTCTCATGCTTCCACATTTCTGCTTTTTCCAGATATGATAACTAGGCATTATCTCCACTCTCAAGAGATATTATAAACAAAAGCATGTAAAATCCACCATTTTGCCCAGCTTCAATCCTTAGTCTACAAATTATTTTTGAACTATACTGGACAAAGTGCTCCTGGACTTCTTATGAAACATAGGTAAAATCATGCTTGACCCCAAGAATAAACACTCTACTTGAGGAAATGAAGTCATAGGTACTAAATAATAGCTCATAGGGAAAGAAGTATGTAAGTACAGGTCAAATGAAGAATGCATGACAACTGTTCAGAGTGTTGCAAGAAAAGAGTGATCTCTCCTGGCCAGAGTTTGGGGGAAACTTTCATGAAAAAAGGGGACTTGATTCACTTTATTATGAGACTTAAGGAAGCAGCTTCTTTAGGAAAGACATAGCTAGAGAAGAGCCAGTGCTTTGGGGTATCAGAGGGCTCACTCTTGAGAAAGGAATTCAACGCCTTGACTGGAACAATTGTTAGTGTAGCGAAGGAGGGAGAAGAGCAGCTCCAAGACTTGGAGTGTGATGATGGAAAATTTTAAATGCCAAGCTAAAGAATAAGGATCAAGTTGATGTTTGGATATCATCCAAACTCCATTTAGGATTTAGAGTAGCAGTTAGAGTGAAATTCTTGATTATACTGAAAAGAAAATAACCCTAAATCTCTGAAAACCCTATTCTGTATAACTGATTTTTCCTACTCTGAGATTCTTTCCCTAATCTGCAAGGAGTGGCTCAGACTCTGTATCTTTCTCCCGTGCCCTCAAGCCCGTTTTTCATGTGCACTTATGAGGAAATGGAACTGACACCCGTCCATTTTATGGCTTGGGACTGACTAGCTGTGCTTAGCGGACACATCATCAGAACCCTGTCTTTTTTTCCCATCTGCCCATCTTCTTCACTGTCTTGGCTGGCAGGATGGTTCTCATTTCCATAGTCACCAAATTATACTTTGTCTAATGGGTCTTTTCTTCTTTTAAAAAAAAGTTATTAACTAGTCATACAAAAAGGTTACAATTCCATGAATCAGATTATGAGTTTAGTACTTCTTGGTCAATGTTACCCCTTCCATCATACTCCTCCACTTTTCCTATCTTTGCCTTCATGGGTTTTTCTTACTAAATACCAAGCTGCTCTAGATTTGGGAAGAGAAAGAATGTGAGAATATGGCCCCTAAGGAATTTTAGAAATAATCTAGTTCAAACTAAAAAAATCCTACTTCAAAAGTTGAGGAGGCCAAGACACAGAAGAATAGAAGTTATTGTGGATAATAAAAATATCTTTGACCAGGGCGCTTGATTCACAGGAATTTGTTAAGCTTGGAGCTGCACTCCCTACTTAATCCTCCTTGCCTTAACTGTGACTTTAGAAAAGTTACCTTAACACAAGCTGTAGCTTGCTTCTCTGTAAAATAAGGGTTTTCCCTGAATTTTACTAGATCCTGAAGTCCCAGTATTATACCCCTTAATGCTGAAATCAACACATGGGTTGACATGGAAAGCAACTAACTCACAGAATGTGCTTGCTTCCTTAGCAATATATAAAATAATGGCATATCTCATAATCAGTGCTGGCTTAGATTTTATGAAGTAGAAAATACAGCCCTCATTGCAGAATGTAATGAAATAATGAAAGTATATCATATAGAATAAAGTGTGACACATGAAAATATTAGTTGTTACGGTGGTGGCAGTGGTGATGGCTACACTGTATATAAATATGCATATGTATAAGATATGATCCATGATCTATTTCTAGAAAATGAAATTATACTTGAACTTTGTCGTCCTTTGTATCTGGCTTGCAGGCAGCACAGTGTTTTTCCCTTGTTAGCTCCCATTCCTGGATATTAGATTTAGAACCCTAAAACCAAACCACAGAACCCTCAATTTCATTTGAATTAAATTTTTCAGATTAGTATTTTCCTTCCCCAAGTCACATAATAAAGTAACAAATTGTCACTTTATGTTATATGGGTACAGTACATAGCTGTGCTGTCTTCTCTTGTACTTCACAATTGATAGAAGTGTGTGTGTGTGTGTGTGTGTGTGTGTGTGTGTGTATGTGTGTGTGTGTTTTAAATAGAGCTACTCAAATCTCTTGGTGTCATCTCTTTATGATAGAACTACATTACAGCCTGTTAATTCACATCTTTTGGGTTTGATGGTAGAGATTTATCTTTGCTTAAAATAGCAGCAATGGTTTTCTCTATCAGGAAAGGAAGTGTATTAGAATTCAGATGTTAGCTGAAAAAGGCACAATAGCAAATTAAGTCAAATTTTATTGATTTCTGGGACATGTTTACATATTTTATTCATCTTATTTCAAGGCATAAATTTGAAAGGCCCAATATTCTTTAAAAGACAGAGAATTCATGAAAAGACATTGTTTTTCTTTCACCTTCTTTCCAAATATCACTGTTTATAGATCTGAAGTCAAAATAACTGATACTTTTACTAATTTTGATATTTGAAATTTGTAGCTCTTCATATTCTTCTTTTCATCATTTTTCCTCTTGTCTTTCAGAATGTCTGTAAAATTATGGGTTATTATTTCCACTGCTTCACTTAGTGTTTATGCCAGCAGAGAGGACATTATTTTATTATTTTTAGAGAATGGGAGTTATTTCTTGAATCAGGAAATTGAACTTACTATTAAAAAAATAAGGCAGAGCCATCCATCTCATCAATATGAATTTCATTTCCTCTAAGATGACTCCCTCATTCCTTAAAATAACCTCACACAAGTGAGAAGACTTTCCATCTTTTTTTTTTTTTTTTTGCCAGTCCTGGGCTTGAGCTCAGGGCCTGAGCATTAGCACTGTCCTTGGACTTTCTCAAGGCTAGAGCTCTACCACTATGAGCCTCTGCACCACTTCTGGCTTTTTGCTATGTACGTGGGGTACTGAGGAATTGAACCCGGGTCTTCGTGCATGCTAGGCAAGCACTCTACCAGTAGACCAAACTCGCGGCCCAAGCATTTTCATCTTATACCATATAAATATCTGCTGTTTATTTCCATGTTATATTGTAAATCTACTTCTGTCTTCTTTGGAGCATGCATTACTAAAGTGACCATGGTCACTTCGTTGCTACATGATGGTATTTTAGCACACCAGATAAAGAAATATATTTGAAACAAAGTCTAATTTGAAACATTCTTGGAACTCTGGGAACAATGGCACATTGTTTCACCAATGGCCTTTACCCATGTGTAGGATAAATCCCCCACCCTAAGTAAATTTTAGTTTCTCAGAGCTGCACCTGCAAAGTTTTCATGCACCACTTTAGGTAATAATCTGCTGGAGACACTTACAGGCACATATTTACTTAATATTAAGCTGGGCTAGAAAAGAAACCAATTTGAAATTGCTTCCTCAGCTGAAAGCTCTATGCTAACAATAAAGTTTAATTTCAGCAGCTGTAGTTCTCAAATCAATAGACTGCAAAGAGGGTGGTAGAATTTCAGTTTTGAGTTTTGAATACTAAGCAGGTCAGAAGTTGAATTATTTAAGATTAAATTTACTAGTTTTTAAAAACAGCTTTTAGCCCCATGAATTTATATTATTTTCAATAACAATCTAAGTCTCCAAAATGAAAACTAATGTCCAACCACAAGTGATTCTATTTGTTCCACAAGCATGAGACGTCTGAGTATTTATTATTTTAAGAAAAAGACTGAGAAATTCATTTATAAATGATAAACTGCACCAGAGAAGTGGAGAATTTTATTTGATAAAGTTTGGGGGCATTCCTTAAGTTTCTTCTGTGCTGTGTTTTAAATTAAAAACATTGTAGTAAAGGTTGGGGTAGTCAGATGGTTATGCTATTATCCAAATGACTTTCTCTTTAGGTAGGATTTATTTCACACTCAGACCATATATGTAATAAATACTGACAACAAATGGTTATATAGGATTTTTGTACATAGCTATTGTTCTCACAAGTATGTTGCCTTGCTTCATCTTTAAATAACTCCTGGAGAGTCACTGTGGTACTAAGGTATCACATTATGGGCATTTTAATCAACAAATCTGTTTGAGAAATACATTCGAGAGACAAATAAATTATTTTATCCTTAGAAAAATAAATTCTCTTTACTATCTCTAATCTCATCATCACAGCCTCTGAAGTCAAAGTGTGGTTCTAAGCTCCACATTCTGGATGGTGACATATTGAGGGAAAAAGGAAGCTACATTTCTGAAGATTGCCTGAGATTAGGTTGGGGAGGAGGTGTGTCTACAAGTGTTCTGAAGTAGTAGATAAGAGCTATCAACCTTGTTGAAGAAATGTTAATGGTCAATATGATTACTGTTCAGGAGAGAAACATGGAGAAAGGGTCAGGACCACGGACAGCTCTAATACAGGCTTGCTGGGTCTGTTGACAGTTTGGGAAGCCTAGAACTATTGCATTTACTGATAGGCTTTGTATTTCTTTTACTGAGAAGTGGACTTTTAATGTCATTGCATTTTATGTTTTTACATTTATTCAAACGCAGTTAATTGGAACAACTTGCCTCTTAAAGTATACCTGACTGAAGCACTAGGAAGACAATATTGTGTTAACTACAGGATATAATAAAGCTAGATATTGTAAGCTATCCTCTGACTTAATTTTGTTTTTCTCATCATATATTGTCTCTCCTCAAAGGTAGGGGTTGGAGTTGGAGCACAGCCCAAGCAGATAAAAAAAAAGGATGTTTCCAGCTCAGTTTGTGGAAGAGCCTGAAGGTATGCAGTTAAGCACTTATTTTTCTCTTTCAAGAGGAAGAACAAAAGTTTTCTTCTTTTAATAATTTCATATAATTAAACTCTGAGCTTTTAGATGTGATGCATACTAATAGATTCTCCATGGAATCTTGTAGAAGTAAAGCACAGCTGTTCAATTCATGGCTTAATTTTTCAATGTCTTAATAGAAAGTTTCCTTCAAAAGAAACTCTGTATTTTATCCTTTCCCATCTCTTTTTTCCTGATTATTCATCAAAAATGCTTGTTATATTATACTTCTTATGTAATGTCAGTTACATTCATGTCTATATTTATGATTGACTATTTGACTTTAACTCCTGCGCCAATTTCAGTGAGGTTAATTTATAGTCTATTAAATTACATATTATCTCATTCATTTCTTAACTGTTTTATATAAATTAAATTATAATCCTGATTCGTGATACATTCAACAAACTGGTCTCTAATTTAAAATGCAGCTAAAGGCTTGGATATAGCTTATTAGCAAAGCACTTGTCTATCAACTGCAACATTCCAAGATCGATTCCTATCCTACCCCTACAAAAAGTTAAAAAGTAACTGGTTTGATTAAAACCATTTCTATTATATTCATTCTCAACCTTAGAATAGCTTTGGGAGATAATTAAAGGACAAATATTCCAAGTGTTCACATACCACATCCAGTGATATTTATTATTTGTTGAGCAGACAGGTAGCAATAGTATTCTGCTATAATAAGCATGCAGGCATTTATAATTTAAAACCATTAATAAAGATAAACATGCTGAAGAACATGTCAACAAATAAGGAACTGCCTAAGAAATCTGGAAGTAGAAACCAGAGACAAGCTTCAGAGAAACCAGTATCGGATGTTTCAGAATGAAAGAGAAACACCATCATTACATATAAGAAGTTTGAGACAACAGAATTACATAGCCAGATTAGCAAAGGCACAAAGCTTCAAATTTTGGTCACTTCCTCTCACTACTTCCTTCCTCCACTTTTGTAATTGTCCTTTACCTGCTGATTCTCCAGACTTATGAATTCTATTCTCCACCTCCAGAGATAATTACAACAGTATGTTGGGGTCAGTTCATTCGTGAAATCATCCTCTTTCCAAAGGTATGTGTCTGTTAAGTCCCATCTCTTTTGTGAAGTGAAAGAGCTTATTTCCTGCTAAAAGAGCTTATTCCCTGTTAATAGAACTTAAATAAAAAGAAGTAGGGGATGGATGATAATTAAGAAATAGCCACCCATCCTTTTATTAGAACTTAAATAAAAAGAAGTAGGGGATGGATGATAGTTAAGAAATAGCCACCCATCTTTTGAGATCTCTGAGATTGCATTGCATAGATGTACTCTCTCTTGAAAGATCATTTTTTAAAAGCCCTCTGGTAATAGCTCTTCTTTGTGTTTTCTGGTGCCTGATTGAACTTGCCAGTGTGATACTAACAGTGATGATGTTGCTGGCAACAATAATAATTATCCTAATTACTTAGAGTGTCATCAGGTAAAGAACTCTGAAGTTCATTTTCTTTGAGAAAAGCATTATGTGCAAAGATTTCTAAGCATCTAAATCAGTACTTGAAGACATGTCACTAGAAACGCATTAGGAAGAGAGGATAGGAATTTGCTAGGACTTTAGTAATCATTTTTTCAAAATAGGAAGAGTGGCAAAATGTAGAAATAGCACAGAAACTTGTGTCAGAAGGACTTCAGCTGATTCTATGACCCTAGGCAAGTCAATTTCTACAAGCCTCAGTTTCTTTATCTGTAAAATATAAGTACTAAAGTTTACAGTACCAGTGCATGGTGTGAGTAAAGTGCCAAAGTAGTAAATCTGTATTCTTTCTTCTTTTTATATACAAAGAAAATAAGAAACATTTTTAAGACTGATTACAACATATGAAATAAAATATGAAATGAAAATAAGAGTGACCACAGGAAAAATGTCTTGAATACTAGATGTTCTTGAATCTTAAATGATATAGGCATTATATACTGCTGTTATGAAATAGGCATCATTTGGGCCGGGAATTTGGCCTAGTGGTAGAGTGCTTGCCTAGCATGCACGAAGACCCAGGTTCAATTCCTCAGTACCACATACATAGATAAAAGCCAGAAGTGGTGCTGAGACTCAAGTGGTAGAGCTCTAGCCTTGAGAAAGTCCAAGGACAGTGCTCAGGCTCCTGAGCTCAAGCCCAGGACTGGCAAAAAAAAAAATAAAATGAAATAGGCATCATTTTTCAACTTAAAAAACTTCAGAGCAATCCCACAAAACTTTACTAAAGCAAAGTTGATTTTCCAATTTTTTTTGGATACAGCAGCATCTTCTACCAAGACAAATGTTTCACTGCTTCCTGTAAAACTGGGGGTTTTTTTTTTGCTTTTTTTGTTGTGGTTGTTGTTAGATGTGGGACTTGAACTCCAGGCCTGGGCATTGTCCCTGAGCTCAAGGTTTCCACCCTACCTGAAAACTCTGTTAAATTTTATTTGAAAATTTTCGGTAATAACTATATAGAATGGGACCCAGATCCCATTAATTCTTACATATATACATGCTTATAAAATAATTCATGTTCATATATTTCCATTGCATCTTCCCATTTATTTATTATGCCCAGTGCTCATAACCCATCTCATGTAAATTGCAAAAAGAAAGACAAAGCAAAAAGGAAAGAAAAGGGGAAAGAATAAAAGGAACAAGGAAGGTGGAAAGAGGGATGGGAAGGAAAGGGTAGGGAAGGAACTGGAAGTATAAGGCATTTCACTGACTGTTAAAGACAAGATGCCCTTGTCAGATCCCTCAGAAGTGTCTGATGTCCACTTCAGACCCACAACGTGTTTCAGGGACCAGGACACACACTCTCTCTCTCTCTCTCTCTCTCTCCCCACTCCCCTCTGTTTCCTTTTGGTTTTTAGCCAAATTTCTTTGTCCTCTTAATTTTTTTGCAGAAGACTGTGGTTAAATTTCTCTTAAGCAAAACAGGTCAAGAAATATGTCATCAAAGCTCAGCATATTTTATTAGAAGTATAGTGATATTGACAAACATTCACACGTTTTATAATAAGGTGTGAAGTCAAGATTTCCCACACATACTGAAAGAAGTCAGTCTGGACCTAAGAGATTTCTCTTGGGTATTTTCATTTGGTTTTTACTATAGTAAACAGATAAACGTCACATATTTGGCATCCATGGGATGAAGGCTGAAGCCAAACACTAAAGATTAACTTTACTGCCATCAGGACCTTAGTTACTTTAAGAAGTCATTTGACTATATGGCAATTCTTGACATAATTTGTAAATAGATCCTCACCACTCTATCACTAGACTGTTCTTCAAATGTCATTTGACATTTTCTCCAGGAGAGGTCATTTGATATTTCCTCTGTGTGGAGGCCACAAGCACACATGGAAACTAAGCATGGCGTAGAAGTAAGCACAAACCAGAAATATTAATCACATGAAAATCCAAGTCCCAGAATGATAGATGACAATTCAGGTATGATATAACCACTGCAAGCCAGAATTAAATCTTTTCCACCCTTGTCTGGAACACCATGCTTCTAATAATGTAACCTAAGTTTATAATGCTGTGTCTTTGCACACACTCAACTTTTAATCCAACCGCATAACCTAGTTTCACAAATAGTAATTAAATCATTTACCCTATAGCCCAATAAACCTGAACTTACAGATTTCCTCAAATTTATTCTGTATTAATAGTTGTAAGTTGGGCTTGATGACTCCACTAAGAATTGGAAAAACAAACGAACAAACGAAAACATGGCTTGCTGACGAAAACATGGCTTGCTGATTGAGCCCTTTTCCTAGTATTTTACCTGAGGACATTACATGAGGATGATCTCAACTGCTGTAGCACAAATACTTTAGCAGCTTTGCACTCAATTATTAGGAAGGACAATAGGAAGGGAGACAAGGAAGAAATGGAAGGCAAGAGGTAAGACTAAAGCTCCAGAAGAAAAGGGATTTTTTTAAACATTGGCATCAAGAAATTCATCCCAAGTATGAACAACACAGCTGTTATGGCACTGTGAGTGATTCAGTCTTCTATCCTGGCAGTCTTTTAATGTTGGCAGCATGAATTGGACCTGAATGCCTTCTACGACTTTAGGTTCTGATTTTCATTTAGTCTTACCAGCAAGAAAAATCAGCCTGGAGCCATGAGCATGCTGATTCTGTTAATTCCCGCAAATGTGTCCCTCATTTAAATCACTGCTGATTAAACATTCTTGACATCCTTCCGTTCTCAGTATGCCGGTGACTCACCAGGTGATCACAGTGGAACAAGACCTAAATCTGTTTTTTTAAAAATGTTTACTGAAAGTGAACAGTGGGGCAGGGGCAGAGGGGAGAAAAACAACAAAACTTCAGCTAAAATGATGAATGATACTAGAGTGATGTGTGCCATTTATCTGTTGACATTCTTGAAGAAATCAAATGCATGAGAAAGCCTGAGTCAGAACGTGGATTTGAACTATGGAAAGCCAGGGCTTCTGCTACCAAACATTTCCTCAATATGGCAGCTCACTCTGCTATTACTCAAGGTCAATACTCAAGGCATTGTGACTATAATTATAGATTTTTCATGGCAGCTTGACAGAAATAGGGCTCAAATTCACGCTGATGTTTAATTCTCTATTTTCTTAACAATCTCAAATTTAAGACATTTGAACTATAAAATGTTGTTAACTGGAGTTTGTGGGTTTTTTGCTGTGCTATTTTCAATGCAACAAAAGTTAAGACTTTCTGTTCCAAACGGGACTATAACAGAAAGAGGATGACTGCCCTAGTAAATTACTCACTCCCACTTACCTGACAATCTGTCAGATTCTGGCGGATGTATTAAGGTAGAAAATGATCAGATTCAGTGTGATAATCCAGAAGAATCATTACTTTGGGAGGTAAGAGAACAGTTTTTAATTACTTGGCCATGTCTAAAAATTGTGTCACCTTGGGTAAGTCATTTAAACTCTCTAGTTGTTTAATTTCTCATTTATGGCAGAGACATTAGACTAAAAGCCCAACTAATGTTGGGTTTCACATTTCATTCTAATTTCTCCCATCTTACCAAGAATTATCTTTCTGTAACACATTGCTAGCCTTTTTTGCATCATATTTCAAATGTCTTGTTTAACAAACAAGTATTCAAGAAGGGAAACTGTATATGCAGTCACTGGAACATAAATTTTAGAACACAATTAAAATTAAGCTGAGAGTTTGTATGCTATAGATACATATTGATCTATATAATATAATATAATGTCTATAGAGAATATATCCCCTCCTTGATTTTTATGTCTATGTAGTTATATTTATATCTCCAAGACTGTATCACTAACCTTGGATACCCGAATATTGATTCATCGCTCTTCTAGTGTTTGGATCTAATATCCACATATCAAGGAGACCATGCGTCTTTTGTTTCTTTGGTGTTGACTTATCTCACTCAACATGATTCACTGTAGATTCATCCACTTCCCAGCAAATGCCATTATTTTATCTTGTCTGTTGGCTATGTAGAAATCCATTGTGTGTGTGTGTGTATATATATATATATATATATATACATATATATATATGCCACATTTTTTATCCATTCATCTGTGGTGGGGTATATGGGTTGTTTCCATTGCTTGGCTCTTGTGAATAGTGCAGTGATGAACAAGGCACACATTTGCTAGCCTTTTAAGTGTTTAGTTCAGTCTAGTCCAAGATACTCATTTAATTCCATTATCACTTAAAAATAAGCTGAAGCCAGGCACCTATCTTTCATGTTTGTAGTTCCAGCTAGTCAGGTGGCTGAATAAAATATATGAATAAATATTATCTGAATAAAAAATAGCAAATTATATATTATTCTTCTATTAAGGAAAGTTCAATGTTAGGGGTTTGGTTTTTCTGTTTCCAGGAGTCATTTTTTTCAAAAGCACATTAAGCTATGAGTTAGAAACACAGCTCAATCACAAAGAACTTGTGTAGCATTATGTGAACTCCTGGGTTTAATGCCCCATCAGTGAAAAAAATATTTAGCCAGAATGGCATGTCTGTCTTATACACAAAACTGCTATATCCAGGTTGAAGGATAGAGAAATCCTATGTGCTACAAGCTTCATTCTACAGTCTGTTACTGACTTTCTTCTGGAGTCAGATTGGTCACTTAATTTCTTCCTATCCAATTTTTTAATGCTATGATATTAATCTGTTACTTTAAGCTAGCTTCAGAAAACCAAGGCAAATATAAATTAAACCCCATTGAAAGCACAATGCCAAGAGACAATGTCAGAAGAATGTTAAAAAATTAAAAATAAATAAAAGAATAAAGTTGCTTCCTTCAAGCTTTGTTATTGACAAACTAAGTGCTTCATGTTTTGGAGAACTCTAACATGGGCTATAGGTTGTCATGGCAACTAGCTACTGCGATTACCAGCCTACCTGGAAGGATCCAAAAGTAAGGTAATAATTTAAGTCTTTCTCCCAACCATGTCTTATGAAGTGACAAATATTTACCCTTCCAATTACCCACTTTCTGCTTCATCGAATGCTATTTCTTATTTGGTGTTTCCCTTCTTTATAGACACACAGTTCCATTGGCCAAGGTACAAAATAATTCTTTTTCTTTCCTGGCAGATGTAAGAAAGGTTATGAAATATAGGAAAATAGGGCTTGAGACATGGGAGGTATTTTGTGGGGAGACATTAGAAGGAGTTCTTTTTTCCTTCAATTAGGACTAGAGAGTAGAAACCTATGAAATTACCCTCGTAATTCCAGAGAGAGTGATGACTATAATTAGATCTTTTCTCAAGGCAAAATAGAATCACAGTTGTGTATTAATGAAGTAAGTTTAACATACTGTCTTTTATGTATGTATTTATGCTTCCTCTTTCTTTTACTTTCCCATTTTAATAAGCTCTTATGAATTCTGGATTACTAATGACTTGAATGAATGCTAAAGCTTCCATCTTCTACTCCAAAATTAGCCTAAATTACAATAAAGTATACATCTTTTTTTGCCAGCCCTGGGCGTTGAACTCAGTGCCTGGGCACTGTCCTTGGGCTTTAGGAGGTCTATCACCTGGGCCTGAGCACCATTTTCAGCTTTTTTGTATGTATGTGGTATCAAGGAATTGAACCCGGGTCTTCGTGCATGCTAGGCAAGCAATCTACCGCTAGGCCAAACTCCTAAAATATATATCTTATAAGCTGAAAATCACATGGCCACACAGAAAACAAAAATATTATGATTAGGATCAAACATCACACTAAATGCTCAAATCAAAACATTGATGAGGATCAGTATTTTATACTTTATCCATAAGAAACTGAAGTCATAGTGCTGGAAAAATCCACCAGGAGTTCCACAACAGGAAACAGAGAAAATGGATATAAAGCAGTTCCACAAGGGTTAATGCACAAAATTTTTGAATACCAAGAAAAAGTAGAAGTTATCAGATTAACAAAATTTTATTATGCATCAAGCAAGATGCTAAAATTTCCTATCTATACACATTGTAATAAAAGTACAGATTCTTAAGGTAAAGAGAAAATCAAAACCCCAAACTGATGGACTATAGATATTTACCAGTAAAAAAAGATGCTTAAGGAAAATTAAATTTCCAAACGAAAAATAACTGTGCTATAATTCTATAGCAAACTGAACTATAATTTATGAGGACATTTTGAGGCCTACATGCAAACCTAAAGCAAAGATCATTATTGCAAGAACAAGTACTGTTAGTTCTGGGCTAAATAAACTTATTTCAAGATTTTTTTTAAATGAAGCACAAGAACAAAAAAATGAACAAAGAATCTAAAAAGCATACTATAAATGAAAATAAATATTGTTTGGCAAACAGAAAACCCCAATATTTTATGCTTATAAGTAGATGTATCTAAAATTCTAGGCAAAATTTAAATAGGAGTTGGAGACATTTTTGAAAATTAAAATATATTAAGATTATTATCTTTATTAGGAGCATTGATTAACACTGTACTTATTAAGAAAATGTAATTATTCATGTGAATGTTCAAAGTTTAAAGGCCAGCAGTAAATACCAAATTGTACTGTGATCAGTGCAGAGAAAGAAGAAACAAAACTCGTGATCAGCTAGGTGAGGTGGCTCACACCTATAATCCTAGCTACTCAGGAGGCTGATATCTGAGGATTGCAGTTCAAAGCCAGCCTGGGCATGGAAGTCTATGACACTCTTATCTGCAATTAACCACTAGACAACTGGAAGTGGTGCTGTGGCCCAAGAGGTAGGACAGGGCCCGGGCCCAGAGTTCAAGCCTCACAACCAAAAAACAAAACAAAACAAAACAACAACTCATAATCAGCTGAAGACAAAAGAGAGAGAGAGAGAGAGAGAGAGAGAGAGAGAGAGAGAGAGAGAGAGAGAGAGAGAAAGAGAATTAGAACAGATTAAAAACAAAATAATATGGCAAAGAAAAATATACCAATTATCATAAATGTGTAAAACATCAGAATTCTTTTCTAAAAGGCAAGGATTCATTTGATTTTAAATAATCAATCTATCTGTTGTTCCCAAAATTACCCAGAAATGAGTGGAATGTATAAAAATGATGAGAACACTTATTTTGAAAATGTCAACAGAAACAAGCATAAAGAATAGTAATATACATGTCATCAAAATAAAATCCCTTAGTGATGAATATTAAAGCTTTCCAAGAAAAAAATGACTAAACCTAGTAAAAAGAACAATCCACAAAATAAGACTAAAATATATCACAGAATATGTTCTTCACCGATCTCAAAGTTAATTATGTAAATGTATTTGTTAGATTCTGGGATCTCAATTGTAATACTAAGGACTGAACCTAGAGTCTCTTGCATGCCATTCAAAAGGTCTAATAGTTCACAGACATCCCCAAACCTATTTCATTTTGTGAGTTGTTTTTGAGATAAGGGTCTCAACTTCCCTCTGGAGTAGATGGGATTGTAAGCACCTGCTACCAAATCCAGCCAGTATTCATCTCTTAGGCTTCATTTTGAGAGTAACAGAATTGAATTCTTAACAGTGATAATTAAAATATGCACATGTTTTTCTTCACACAGTGTTTATATATTTTGATGAAGTTGAGCCAACATGTATTATGTGAGAAACATTCTCATGCTCTGATCACATGGTATTATCATATGATCATGTGCTCTTCAATAAAATTTCAATTGTGAATTTTTCTTATCCCTACATATGTGTATATGAGTATAGATGTGCATGTGCGTGTTATTAAAAACTAGTGCAAATGGTCTCGTATGTATAATTCTGCAGTGTGAAAATTTAAACTATGTCAGAGCATTTGTCCCAAAGTAAGTCTATTTTTATATATGACATCTTCTGCTATTACTCTGTTTTCTTCCTTTCACAGTGGGATGGCAATCATTAGAGTCAACTTTAATGAGGAGTTCATTGACATATTAAATTTTGTATATGAATATTTATATATAATTAGCACTTATTTCTTAATTATATGTTTAAAAAATAAAGCTTTATGACAGTTTTACCAGACCTTATTTTTCCCTTATAATTAAAACACAGAAAAAAAATCGAGATCATATATAACTAGAAAATAAAACCCAAGAACAAACTAATAATTTGCATAGTTTTGGAAAGCACATGTGATCCATAAAAAAAGAACCATTGAGTGTAATGTTTTGTTAAATGATTTCTGTGTTGTCTCCTTTGATTGAGATTGTATTGGAATCCCAATTAGGAATGGAAAGAAAAAAAATGCATCTCCTTTAAAGGCTATACCTTAAGTTGAAAAGTTACCTATAAAAAGAATTTGGATGTAATCTATGGTTTTCAATCAAATACATGTCTTGTGACTTCATCTCAGAATTGGACTTGATTTAAGTAAGTGAGTAGGCCAGAAAGTTAGTTTTCCCCTTAATCTTATGCCTTCTCTATTCACTAATGTAACCTGTCTCTTGGGAATAATGTTGAATAAAACTTTACTCTGTAGCTTAAATGAAGAATGAAAAGACAAATTTAATGTCATTTCCTTAACACCTCATGAAAAGAAAACATGAGGCCTTTTAACATCAAACACGCTTCCCTGATGCATATTTCTTGTCAGCAGACACCATTTAATCTTTGAGAGGCAGATGCACACTTCTTTTGGCTGAGAGTATAGAGAGCAATTTTAGACCAAACACATCTAGAGGGAAATTGGGAATCATTGTGACACTCAATGGCTCCATTTTGGAAATGCTTTTCTAGTACTGGACAAAAGCTGGCCTCATGCTGGCTTCCAAAATTCCTCCCATGGAGTGTAATCTCTTGAGAGATATTTTT
This sequence comes from Megascapheus bottae, assembly GCF_031878675.1. NCBI lineage: Eukaryota > Metazoa > Chordata > Mammalia > Rodentia > Geomyidae > Megascapheus > Megascapheus bottae. The sequence continues at coordinate 59,995,283 of NC_143510.1, forward strand.
TTCATTATTATCTTTATTGCTTAGATCAACACTAGACAGATTGAGTGAAAATAGCCTTTAAAATCCATTTTTAATCTTTCAAACAGGCAAATTAGTTGTGAATTATTTATCAAGAACATCCAGGTGGATGCTAATACAGTCAAATCAGCTTTCTGCTTTTCTGTCACCTAGAATGTTTGAGCCCTGAGAATACTGCTGTCAATCACTTCTTTTCTTTACCAGTTTTCTACTTTAAAAAAGTAATCATCTGACATGCTATGGGAGAAATGAATGATGTTTGCTTCTTTATCCAATGGTATCATAGTCAAACCATTAAGAAAAAATCAAATAATACCTTGCCAACCACACACACACCCACCCACCCACCCCCCCACCCCCCCACACACAGAGTTTAGGTTTTAAAGCGAAAATCAAAGAAGGTGTTGAGAAAGGAAGAAAGGAAAAAAATAAGTTAGGATTCATGTACACATTACTAATCCCATTGTGCCAATTTATGGATTTGCTTTTGTTTGTTTTGCCACTCTTTGGACTTGCACTCTGAGCCTGGGTCCTGTCCTTATGCTTCTTTTTTTTCTCTCCTTATGGCTAGCTCTCTATCACTTGAGCTACAGCATCACTTCTGGCTTTTCCGTGATTAATTGGAGATAAGCATCTCCATGGACTTTCCTTTCCAAGCTGATCCTGATCTCAGATCTCAGCCTTCTGAGTAGTTAGGATTACATATGTAAACCACCAGTGCCCAGCAATGGATTTGTTTTTTTTTTTTTACCTGTTTGTTGTTTGTATTCAGTAAGAAGATACTTTATTTACACATTTTCCTTGCATAAAAATAAAACAGGAAGCATGTAAACTAGCTCATTTAAAATGTATAAAGAACAAACCAACTAAAATTTCTTGATTTGCAACTTTGTGAAATGGATGTGAATCTTGTCTTTCTCCTGATGACCCAAATTTTTAGTCAACCCAAATTATGTCATCTTGCTGTACAAAGCACAGACAGTTGTATACAATATCAATGAATCCTTTTCAAATGCAAAGAATTGAGAGCTCATTATATCTTGACGATGTATTGATGGGGAAACCAAAATAGAGAAAAAATTGTCCACATTTCCATAGCTAGTAAGTGGAAGAAGGGAAAAACTTGCACAGGGGTATTCTTCTCTGGACCTCCACTCATCCTAACCATTCACTATACCTAGCATTAGCAAAAAATATTGTAAAATATTTGAGTGACCATTTACCAAAATAATAAAATTGCCTCAGAGGTGTCCTGTATATAACTTGCACAAAACACTCATTCTGATGGATATAACAGAATTGATGACTGTGCTCTTCTCAGGCTGCAAGTTTCTGCTGAGTGAGCTTTCTGCTCAAATTGGTGTTAAGTAATATTACTTCAGAATGGGGATGATGCCAAACATAGATGACAGAGAAAAACGCAGTGGAGATAAGAGAATCGCAAAGACATAAATAAGAAATATTGTGCATTTTAAATCTACCAGAGAGGCTTAAAATAGACTGATAGAAGAAGAAATAAAACCTGAGTTCTCCTAGTAAGCTTACATATTTTCTTACAGAAAACTTCATTCTGCTAATAATGCTGTGCTGTAAGTCTGAGCACCTTTGAAGATGAGGAATTTGAAGTGCACAATGTGGAGATTGAGTTTAAACCCCAAATCTCTCTTATGAAATCTGTGGTTCTCTCTCCCCCCTCTCTTTTTGTCTTACTGTGCAGTCTATAATTATTAGACATAAATAATATGCTTCATATGCTTCAACACTAAAATTATATTCTTTTCTGTTCAATTTTCCTATCTATGACCAACATTCTTGAGAAAACAATGTGAAGGGAAGGAATTCTTTATTTTTGCTCATAGTTTCACCTGGTTTTGGTCCATAATCCTTGGTCCTGATAATTCTGGGTCCATGATGAAAGACACAGGAGTGTATCATGAAAGACTGTTTTCACCTACAGTAGACAGGAAACTCAGTGAGAAAGGGACAAGGGAAGAAGCATAGTCTTTAAAGTCTCACTGACAGGGACCTACTTCCTCCCAGTGGACCACACCTCTTAAGAACCTCCACAAATCTCCTAAACAGCACCACCAGCTGGGGACCAAGTGAAATAAGAGCTATTACCTATAAAGGTAATAGAAAAGGTGACATTTACAAAGACAAAAGATTGAAACATGGCATTTGATTCATGAACAATGCCCAAGTTTCTCTACCTAAATGGGGTTTATGAATAACAGTCTGAGTGCTTGCTGTTTAAGATGATTGGATTTCTAGGTTGTTTGATTACTGAGCATTTAAAATAAATTACAATAGAAATATCACTGATTTCCTGGGAAAACAATGATCAAAAACCTCAATACTATACCACCTTTACTCCAATTAGTTTTGTTTTTATTTCCTTTTTTTTTAATGTAGGGCTTGAACTCAAGGCATAAGCACTATACCTGAACTTTTTGCCAAAGACTGGTGCTCTACCACTTGAACCACCTCTCTCCCCCCTCCCACACAAACAACCTATTCCTGTCAATTAGAGATAAGAGGGTCACCTACTTGGGCTGGCTTGGAGTCTTGACCCTCAGATTTCAGCCTCATAAGTATCTATAAGTATAAGCCACCAGAGCACTCAGCCTAAAAAACTGTCCTTTAAAATTAAAATTTCATTAATTTTTAGCTGTTACATAAAATATAAAAATGATAGCTATTTGTGGGATAACAGTGTTTTGAAGTATATGTACATTGTGTGGTGTTAAAGTCAGGTTAATTGTTTCTCTTCAACCATTTATATTTTCTTAGTGCTTAAAGTATTCAGGAGGTAGCACACAGTTATGCCAGTTATGCAGCAGACATATGTAGAAAGATGATAATCCTCAGATCATCAAGTTACAGGCAGAAAGTCCTTATTTAAAGAACAAAGAGGACCCTACCTGGAAAATACACTAATACAAAAGAAAAAGACTGGAAGTGTGGCTCAAGTAAACAGTGTCTGCCTAGCAAGTAGATCCTGAGTTTGAACCCAATACCATCACAACAAAATATATTTTGAAACATTTAGTACGTAACTGTTACTTATGGTCACCCTACCATACAACAGTTCACCAGGAATTCTTTCTTCAACCTAAATGTAAGATAGTACTCATTAGATAATATTGACCAAATACTGTCTCCCCTAGTGCTCTACCTGGTCTCTCATAACTACTATTTTGCTCTCAACATCTATCAGACTTTTTGTATGTACCACATATGAGTAAAAATGTTCCCTTAAGACGGACATGTGTTCTTTTACTTTTATTCTGTTGCACATTATATTACATTTTTGATGTACTCATGTCAAGGACATCCTTGCTTCCTTGGAATGAATCATAACAAACTAGCTTTGTACTTTGCTATTGGATTTGGTTTGCTAGCTGAGCATTTTTCCATCTATGTTTTTCAAGGATGTTCACGTATATTTTCTATTGTTTCATTCTTGTCTGTATTTTAGTGTCAATAATGCTTGCCTTATAAAATAAACTTAGAAGGGTCCTTTCATCCTTGTCTTTTTCTGGACTAATTTAAGATTGTCTTAGTTCGTAAAGGGTTGGGTAGAACTCAGCAGTGAATCTGTCATCTGTCCTGAACTTTAATAGATTATTTTTATTACCTATTTATTCTCATTACATGTTATTGTTCTATTGATATTTTTTGATTGTTATGATTTCTCTGGGAATCTTCCATTTCTGACAGGTTGTCTTCATAATAATCTCTTCTGACACTCTATTCTAGTATGCCTGTAAAGTATTCTGTTACTGAGAAGAGAAATTTGGATACTGGGAACAATCACAAGATGATACTACTTTAGATAATATGAAAATATTTACACTATAAAGCATCTCTAAATTTTGGATGAGATATAATAAATAATCATTTCCAGGACATTCATTTCTATCCAAAATATAGTAACCAGGAATCACATTGACCTTACAGAATCATCAAAATAAGAATGAAGGACAAAAGTTCCCAAAGGGCAGAGGACAAAAATGAAATAACCCGGGCCCGGGAGTTTGGCCTAGCGGTTAAAGTGCTTGCCTAGCATGCACAAGGACCCGGGTTCGATTCCTCGGTATCCCACATACACAACCAAGCCGGAAGTGGCAGAGATGAGACACAACCAAGCCGGAAGTGCCAGAGACGAGACTGCAACAAGCGACAGAGAGCGAAAGCAAGCAAGCGGAGCCCAACCGAGTGGTGGCCGGAGCGAGCGGGGCCGGAGCGAGCAGGGCCGGAGCGAGCGGGGCCGGAGCGAGCGGGGCCGGAGCGAGCAGGGCCGGAGCGAGCGGGGCCAGAGCGAGCAGGGCCGGAGCGAGCGGGGCCGGAGCGAGAAGGGGGCCTAAGACCATTTCTAAGTTATAACACAAAGAGGAAACCAAGGAAACTTGTAGTGGATACTGAGAGTACAGAAGATGGAGCCAAGAGTCTGAGCAGATCACGAGAGAATTCACAGACCATAGTCCTAGAGACAGAAGAGTTGCACAGAGTGAATAACGGACACCTACAGAACCCCCCCAAGTATTCAGCAGAGTACCCATCTGTGTATAAAGTGTAAAATGTACCCACCGTTATGGTAAATACCAATCAAAAGCATTGGAGAATAGAGCTTGACTAATGCTTATTCCCACCAAGCAAGCTAGAAAAACCCACAATTTACAAGGCAACATGCAATAACCTCAGGAAGGTTTTTGCCTCAACAGATTAGAATAACACACTTGAGCATTACTCTTATCTGAAGAAGAAACATGGATCAAATTGTTGCCAAGTAGGCTAATTGGATCCCAGAACAAATCTCAAGAATATTTATAGGACTACAAAAATGTATCCCTGACAATGTTACGTTTCAGAATCTGGCATGTAATCAACTAAACAAGTGACTGGCAAGCTTGCATACTATAGCAAGCAAAATTGTAAGTATTTCCATATATCAACAATACACAACCAGAAATTGAGATAAAAACCTCATTTAAGCTAGGTACAAGTGGCTCATGCATGTAGTCCTACCTACTCAGGAGGTTGAGATTTGAAGATTGTAGTTCAAAGCCAACCAGGCAGGAAAAGTCTGTGATACTATTATCTCCAGCTAAAAAGCAAAACGCTGGAAGTGAAGCTATGACTCAAGTGGTAGAGTAGCAGCCTTGGCAAAAAAAAAGACTAGGGCAGTGTCTCTGAGTTCAAGCCCCAGGATGGGCATACACACACACACACACACACACACTCTCTCTCTCTATTTAAAAATGAATGTAACTATAACCCCTCTATACATTACCTTGATAATAAAAGGAAAGATGTAGGGTAAATTTGTCAAAAAATGTGAAAAATTTTAGAACTGTGATTAGCTCATATGATCTGAGTGGCAGGGAAGCTGGTACCTTAGACTGAATCTATTGCAGAACTTTGTCTTGCTCCATATTTCTTGACTATGAAAGCAATCTGACTTATACACCAAATGAGTTAAAGCAATGTTCTTTATTTTGGTATGTACTTTCACCAAAATCAAAAGAGGTATTTGGGCACAACCTCTTTCCGTGTAGTAGGGAGTGTGAAGCTCGACACTATATACTTAAGTGGATGATATGTAAGTATTATCTGGTCCATTCGCTCCAGAAAACAATATGGTACATCTTTCGATCTGCATGGGGCTGGTAATACTGCCTCACCTGGGCTGTTCATTACAGTTTACTTCTGTGGTCCAGTTAGCATTATGTCAAAAACACAGTGACTCACATGTAGGAATCTCCTAGCAGAGGATTACAATAGCACAAAACCTAGATACATAAGGTCATATAGGATGAGACTAGATGAAAGGATCTGTAGGATATGGAAACAAGAGCTTTATCTTGAGTGATTGTTGTTCTTAATGTACTATGTTATTTCTCTTCTCCTTTTTGCCCTTTGGTTAATCTCATATTGTTACAGTATCTGACTTTGTTACCTGGTACATTGTATATACGTTTATTTGTTTAATTGAAATGGGAAAGGGGAGTGGGGGAAAACAAGATGATTGAGAGGAGGTGGGGAGAGGGAAATGAGGACAAAAATATGAGAAAGGGATCAATGTGTGAGAAGTAATGCACTGGTGAATGTAACTGTAACCCCTCTACACATTATCTTGATAATAAAAATGTAAAATAAACAAAACAAAGAAACAAAAATCCAGTGGACTAATGATGTTCTATGAGATGCTGGGATGATCATAGTATGCACACATTATGAAAAAGAGCAAGAGAGTTCACAGGGTTCTAAGTCTATGCAATAAACTTGTTCTTTTTGCATAAAAGCAAATTATGTTTTATTCTTTCTACAGGTTGAGATTGAACAAAACAATTTAACAAATTACTACTTAGATACTGAAAACTAGTGTTTGTGTTGATCTACTTTAATAAAAGAACCTGGTCTGCTTTGTCCTGTTTATGCAGGTAACTACAATGGGAAATATACCTGGTTACATTTATGGTATTCCATCTGCTCTCCCATTCTCCATATGGTTTATATGAGCAAGAGTTAAACCACAATAAGATGGAGATAATCACCCCTCCATCTTTTAAGTCTTTTATAGAGACACTAATCAGTGTAATATCTCTCAGACTGTGTTGCTTTTAATTTATTACCTTGAATGAGGATGGGAGGCAGTTTCAAGGAATTTCTCTTGGCATTCATTTGCATTTTTGTCCTGATTTCACAAGTCTACTGTCAAGTGTAAATGTTCTATTAGTGCCAAGAATTTTATCCTAATTATACCATTAGAGCAAGGAAAATAACCACAGATGGATATATAGTTCCACTGAAGTTTGACTTGGGCAAAGACTTACCAAAGAGCATGTTTCTTTATCCAGACTCTCAGAAAGTTAATGTTCTACCTTCTCTAATAGACATTTGTCCTGAGAGGAGTGGGAGGGGAGAGGAAATCATGGGCTTCTTCAGGAAAGGTTTGAAGAAATACACACTTGTGATTATGTGGTAGGCACTTGAACAAGAGTATACCACTTCTACTTCAATTGACTCTGAATGTATGACTAGCCTTTGTAGAGAAAGTGAGACATTGTCATTTTCTATTTTAATGCCTGCCATAAATGTATTACTTCTGTCACTTCTACAAATCAGGTAACAGTTTGACTCTAGAAACATCATGACCTAATTGCTATGCTCCTAGGCCCCTATGGATGAAAGTAACTTATTATTCATGCTTCTGTCTATTAGTTGGATGACCAAAGACTTAGTCAAAACCAGGGCATGTTTGAGAGAGAATGATTATATATTAATGCTTGTGTTGGTTTAACAGGAAAAAAAATCTGTCCTGAGAATATGTCAAGCTTGCTTATGGCAATTTGATGGAGCTTGCCTGTTCATCTGCAAGAATTCCAAGTATCACATCAGCTCACATTATCAGCTCCGGCCTATAGAACATAGCAAGCATGAACCTTCTTAGAGATTTTGGTGACTCTTCTTTGGGGACATTTAGATTGGTTGGGTGTTGGGTCCTGAGTTAGTGCAGGAAAACCATTCTAATGTTCCCATATTTCTGGCTTTTGCAATGCTTTCCCAAACTCATTTCAAAGAAGTTCTGGCATCCTCACTTCACTTACAGCAAGCTATTACTGTGTCCAAATTACAAAGGTATGTCCCAACACACTATGCATACTGGTCCCAGATGTCATTGCCAAAATGTTGAATCCTGAGTCATAGATGAATGTCCACTTATCAATATATTCTCCCCTATCTAGCTTTTGATTCACATTTTACTCTGGCCAATACTTTCTGATCTCTCAAATGCATTGTATTTATAAATTAACCTGTTAAATTGAAACTTTTTTGTACAATTATTTAAAATGACAAAAATATTTTTTAAAAAGAGATTGATCTCTTCCATGTTTCTCTGGTTCATGATCTTAAATATGAGCTACCTACTTTAATTCCTTTGACTGATAAATTATATTTTATGGATCAAGGAATTTCTTCATTCTTCAGTATTGAAATCTGACTTGTTTTCCAGCCTAGGCTAATGAATGAGAAGGTAAGGATGCTAAAAATAAGCATCATCTTATGAAACATTTGTTAAATCTGTGATTGTTGCTTGCTGTCAGGTACAGGAAGGCTTTTACTGAGCAGAGAGTTTAGAAAAATGTAGGCTACAAACTATTAGGTTCACATATCTAAATTCCTGAGAATCCAGATCTCAGGGTTCCATTCTTTCACTTCCATGCCCTGTCTTATCATAGGATATGTGTCAGAGTTTTACAGTTGTTCTTTTCTGTAGCATTGGATTTCAACTCTACCTGCTCTGGGGTTACAGAAGCTGAGCATTTTATTGTAAGATACCACAGAACCTATGGCGGCCAATGTCTGAATATGTCCTTTCTTTTAGTGTTTAGGTCACAGTAAATATTAGTAACTTCTATTTGAGAAAAGCCTGAAAGAAGTTTAAATACTCAAGGGAACTTAGGCTCAATGGTTTCCCTCATTCGTCATAATCAGTAGAAACCTTGGGCTCTACTAGCAGAGATCTGCAATAGAGCAAAATCTTGATACATAAGGCCATATAATGTGAAGCTAATTGAAAGGACCTCCAGGATATTGAAACAAAAGCCATATAATGAATGATTGTTGTCCTTAATGTACTATGTTGTCTCTCATCTCCTTTGCTGTCCCTTGGTTATCTCATATTGTTATAGTATCTCACTTTGTTATCTGATATATTGAATTTATTTGTATTTGGAGATTTGAAATTTGATAGGGAAGGGGGGGGAAACCAAGACGGGTGTGGGGTGTGGGGGGGGAGGGAAATGGGTACCAAGACATGTGAAAGGGTATCAATGCAGGTGAATTAATGCACCTTCTATCTGGCAAATATCATGTAACCCTTTTACTAATTATAATAAAAAAATTTAAAGAAAAAAAAATATATATATTCTACTGGTCACATTGTAGTTATCCCCTTCCTGTTCAATCACACACACACACACCCATTTTCATTGAAAAGGATTTGCGTTATGAGCCTGGTTACGTCTGCAAGCTACAGGAGAAGCTTTGATTCTCTGCTGTACTGATTCAGATTCTGACTATAAAAACTGGATTTTAAATCCCTTTATGAGACCAAGTAACATTCTAGTAGAATGTCTTCTTTGTTTCTATAGCTAGTGTATTCCTTCTTTCCTTCCTGATGCTCTTTACCAGGTAAGTGTTATCATTTGACTCTATAACTACAGGACTTAGCATGTCCATTGAAATCAGGATACTCATTACAACGACAGCACACAATCCTATCTTCCCTGTCGTACAGAGAACAGCCTTCACAGAGCTTTACTAAGATCCTAGCATAGCCTTCACTTATGTGTTGTTTAGTGCCCTAATGAAGAGAGTATCTTTTGAGGAACTCAAAATGATGCAATAAGAGTGACTGGGAGTTTAACGCATGGGCCATTTATTATAAATACACTCAGACAGCCCCATTTGGAAGCTTGAGTTTTATTTTATGAGTTATATGGAGGAATTTCTACATCTCCAATGCCATGAAGGCCACCAATGAGCCCAAACTTCGTTAATGAGCCAAGAAGACTTTGAGAGCCATGGTATGTTATCCATACAGTCTCTGAAAGGAAGCCCATTTCAATACACTGAACTTAATGTAGCTCCATAATAGGGGAACAATGAAAGGAATTGGTTTAACAGACATGACAAGAACAAAAAGGCAAAAGAAAAACACTAAGATAACATAAAGGATATCATGTAAAGAAATTACCATCCTGAAGGCTAGAGAACAAAAGGAAAAAGTTGTATTTGTTCAGACCTACAGCTTAGAGAGCAACCTTGGAGAGAGAGAGCAACCTTAGAGAACTTATGCTTTGAGGAGACTTACTGGAAGCTGGTGACTCCCTGGAGAGATATTGCCAGACAAAGAACACATACCCCGAGGAAATATAGGCTCCTAAAAGCTACAGGCTTTTAGTCTCCCTCTAGTGTTCCCATTTGGGAAAACCAAACAGCAAAGCCAGCTTCAAAAACAGAAATATGGCTTGAGGAACATCAAAAGTGAAGTATATGAAAGTAGGGAAGCTATAGCTGAATAGCCAGCGTCCCAGACTAAGTTCCCATGAGATAAAAATTGTCACAAACATGGAATAACGTCATTATTTATGAGCCCAGTGACGTCTCAGTTCCAGCAAAAAGAAAATAGAAGAAAGGAAAACTAGAGACTCTTTTTCTTAGAAATATGCACACTACTTTCAAAATATAAGTGGAGATAGGTGTTGGTGGCTCACACCTGTAATCTTAGCTACTCAGGAGGCTGATGTCTAAGGATTGCCATTGAAGCCAGTCCAGGCAGAAAAGTCTGTGTGACACCTCTTTCAAGGTAACCTCCAAAAATTACAGCTGTGGTTCAATGTGGTAGAGTGCTAGTCTTGAACAACAACAACAAAATCCCAGCCACAGTGCCCAGGCCCTGAGTTCAAGCTCCATGATCATCAAAAAAAAGAAGAAAAGAAAAGTAGAATCTGACCATCTATCATTTCATTACATATTCCAACCACCTTCATCAGACATCTAGGCTTCTTGGACCCATCTCCCTGTTTTGACAGTGGCCCCGACATTTCTCCATAATGGCAACAATGACTTTGAAAACAATAAAAAAACCACTTTTTTCCCATATATTTTTATTGTAATTAATAGAAGGGTTACATTACATTCACCAGATGGAAGGTGCATTACTTCACATACATTGATAACCTTTCTCATGTCTTGGTCCCCATTTCTCTCCCCCCATCCCCACCCTCATCTTGTTTCCCCCCCTTTCCTATCCAATTTCAAATAACCAAATACGCATATATCCAATATGTAAGATAACAAAATGAAATACTGTAACAATATGAGATAACCAAGGGACAGCAAAAGAGATGAGAGATAACATAGTACATTAAGGACAACAATCACTCATTATATGGCTTTTGTTTCTATATCGTAGAGGTCCTTTCATTTAGCATCATACTGTATGGCCTTATGTATCTAGGTTTTGCTCTATTGCAAATCTCTGCTAGAAGAATCCAAGGTTTCTACTGATTATGGCAAATGAAGGAAACCATTGAGCCTAAGTTCCTTTGAGTCTGGCTTAGTTCACTTAATATGATTTTTTCTAAGTCTTTCCATTTCCTAACAAATGGGGCAATGTCATTCTTTCTGACAGCAGCATAGAATTCCATTGTGTATAAATACCACATCTTGTTGATCCACTCATCAACTGAGGGGCATCTGGGTTGGTTCCATATCTTTGCTATGGTAAATAGTGCTGCAATGAACATTGTTGTGCTAGTGGATTTAGTATGTCCTTGTTTCTGGATGGTTGGGTAAATGCCAAGTAGTGGAATTGCTGGGTCATAGGGGAGCTCTATGTTTAGTCTTTTGAGGAACTGCCATACTGCTTTCATAGTGGTTGAACGAGTTTGCACTCCCACCAGCAGTGTAGTAGTGATCCCTCCTGGCCACATCCCCTCCAGCATCTGTTGTTATTAGTTTTCTTGATCCTGGCCATTCTAACTTGAGTGAGGTGGAATCTTAGAGTTGTTTTGATTTGCATTCCTTTTATGACAAGAGATGTCGAGCATTTCTTCATGTGTCTATAGGCCATTTTTATTTCTTCTTCAGAGAAGACTCTCTTTAAGTCTTTGGCCCATCTGTTGATGGTATGGTTGTTTCTTTGGAGATTAGTTTTGGATTGATTCAATTTTTTGAGCTGTTGATATATTTTAGATATGAGGCCTTTGTCTGTTGTATGGTTAGTGAAGATCTTCTCCCATTCTGTAGGCTTCCTAATTAATTTACTAGCTATGTCTTTTGCCATACAGAAGCTCTGCAGTTTAATGCAGTCCTACTTACCCAGCCTTTCTCTGATTTGTGGTGATTCTTGGTCCTTATTAAGAAAGTTTCAACCTGTGCCAAGGAGGCCTAGTGTATCTCCTATTCCTTCCTGTAAAGTTTTCAGTGTGTCAGCTTTTACCTCCAGGTCTTTGATCCATTTGGAGTTAATTCTAGTGCAGGGTGACAAAGAAGGATCCAACTTTAGTTTTCTGCAGGTGCTTAACCAGTTCTGCCAGCACCACTTGTTGTAGAGGCTGTCTTTCTTCCATTCTAAAAAACACTTTTTAATGTGAGGCATCACACTCTTTTTCTTTCTGGATATATACCTAAATGTCTCCTGATAAAAGGAGCCTTCATCTTTTCCCATAGTTTCATCCTTCTTTGTCTCTTGCTGTGAACAAAAACTTTGCTTTACTTACAATCCTATGTTGCTGTGTTTATACATATTATCTGTCTACATGCCCAAGAATTAAATTTCATAAGAGCATCACGTCATTTTGTTGCTGCTCTTTTCTCTGTACTTTAAGAGTGGTTGGCACATAGATGATACATAAATATTGCTGAGGAATGTAATTTATATAGCTACTTGGAAAAATGCTGTGTTTTGTTTACAAATAGGTATTTATATTTCATAGATATGTATATATGTATTGTTAAATTTGATTATCTCACTTCCTAGCAGTAAGCACTGGAAATATATATATATATATGTATATATATATAAATTCCTAAGGGGCTTATATCCAAATTATATATATATATATATATTTAGAGAGAGAGAGAGAGAGAGAGAGAGAGAGAGAGAGAGAGAGAGAGACCTGAATGTGTTCTAATGTAATGTGAACATTTCAGCACTAGAATCAGCACAGAGAAGGAGGTGGTAAAAATATGATCCAGTTCAGAGATAGCAGTACAATGCCTATATTGTGTCAAATCTATAATAAACAGTCTTCTTTCCTTTAATTTTTCAGAGTCTTTCAGTACAAGAAAAAGAGACAGTAGAAATAAATGAATGATTGAGACGTGTTTAAGAAATCACTTTAAGGGCTGGGAGTTTGGCCTAGTGGTAGAGTGCTTGCCTACCATGCACAAAGACCTGGGTTTCACTCCTCAGCACCACATACATAGAAAAAGCTGGAAATGATGCTGTGGCTCAAGTGGTAGAGCTCTAGCCTTGAGAAAGCCTGAGGGCAGAGATAAGGCCTGAGTTCAAGCCCCAGGACTGGCAAAAAAAAAGAAAGAAAGAAAGAAAGAAAGAAAGAAAGAAAGAGAGAAAGAGAAATCACCTTAAATGAGAAATAATTTTAATTAACATAAGTTACCATAACAAAGGCTTGGTACTTATTTTTTTAACATTTAAAAACCAAGTGAGGGCTGGAAATGTGGCATAATGGTTTTAGTACCACAAAACAAAACTAAAAAACAGGAAAAGCTGGAAGTGGTGCTGTGTCTCCAGTCATAGAGCACTAGCTTTGAGAACAGAGAGGCTTAGGGACAGTGCCCAGGTCCTGAGTTCACAGCCCAGGATTGGCAAAACAAACAAACAAACAAACAAACTAAAAGATCTGTAACAAAGGGTTATAAAGTGGAGATATGGCTCCAGTGGTAGAATGTAAGCATGAGCAAGGTGTAAGTTCAAGCCCCAGCACTGGCATCAAAAGAAAAAGAAAAAACCAGAGGGAAAGTTCTATTCCTAAATGAAAATAATTTATGAATACAAATTGAAATTAAATCTCAGAATCCACATATATAAAAATCTCAATATATGCCACAAATTTTCCAACATTTTCCATTCCAATAATTTCTTAGAAATACACATTTTATATTATCTACATTGACTTTTTTGTCCCCATAATAAAACACTGGACCAAACAACTTGGGGAGGAGAGATTTATTTTGGCTTATATTTTGAAAGGTTTGAGTCCATCCTGATAGGAAGTGCATGGTAAAGAATGGATGTCTTAACTCATGGCATCTCAGAAGCAGAGGAAAATAATGTCAGAACTTAGTTTTTAAATTTTTTTCTTTTATTCTGTCTGGGGTCTTAGGCTATGTGATGATAAGGACATCCACATTCAGATTTGAGTTCCCTCACCCCTTAATTAATGCTCACTGAAAGCCACCACACACACACACACACACACACACACACACACACACACCACACACACACACACACACACACACACACACACACACACACACACACACACACACACTGAGCTGTGCTTTACACTTCTCCTTGGTGCTTCTCAATCTAATCAAGTCCACAATCAAGATTAATCATCATAGAATCTTAACTTCCAAATATACCACTGGATTCAAATGATCTCTTTTTGAAACTGAAAGTTCCCTGTGGGTAATAATTTAGTTAAGAAAGCCAAGTTGTAGTGTTAGCAAATAGAAAAGGCATTCAACCAGAGCAGTTTTAGGCCCTATGAGGACAAATATGAGAATCCAGAACCCAACATCACTAGGACACTGTTGCCTCTCCTTTTTGTCTTTGCGTAAGAACTAAAATGGAAACCAATCACTCCTTTATATTAGAAATCCTGTTTTGCTTTTTCAGAAATATCCAAAAATCATAAGACCTGGGAAAGCATGAAAGGAATAATGAATGGCTAGTGATCTCAGGCTGCTCACAGAGGAAAAAAGCACTGTAGACAAAGATAGGACAATCTCAGTCTTTAAGGTCTTACCCTAAGCAAATATTCTACTAGAATGAAGGAAATACAATTAAAGACAGCAAGTGGTAAGGGAGACAATTCAGTGCATGGGAGAGAGACAATGGAAAGAAAACCAGGACTATCATTATCAAAGACTAAAAATAATGATTATGTCTACCTATTCAAAGAAATGAAAGTAGTGAGAGAAAATTTCAGAAAGAAAAAAACTATAAATAAGAAGTTATATTGAAGTTTTAAGAAAGACCCAAACATAAATTATAAAACCTTTAAAATGAATAACAAAAATTAAGAAGTTGCTGAAAGAATAAGGAACAGACTAGATGCAACAAAACTAAAATTAGTGAAGTGGAAGATGGAACAGAAAAAATAACAAAAATTATGAACAAGGGGACAAAATAAGAAATAGAGAAAGCAATAATGAGGCATGGATAATCATTGTCTAGTTTATTTCATTGTCAAATATTAACTTAAAATTTTAGAAGAAAAGGAAAAAGACAGCTGGATAGATATAATAAAGATTTTTCAAAATTATCGAAAATAGATATTCATAGATTCCATAAGCCTAATCAATATAGGCAGTATATAAGAAAAAGAAATTCATATGTAGATTCAACATAATGAATCTGTAAGAGAGGCAAGTGAACATCCTTCACTATCCATACAAGATGTTATTACATTGCAAGGAAATTTATTGCCCAGGCTGGGAGCTTTTCATTGATGATAAGAAAAGAAAGACCAATTGAGTGATATTCTCTCATTCCAATGAAAGAATAAAACTTTTAAGCTAGAATTTTACAAAAGTAAAATCCAAGGACAGAAGTAAGTGAGATAAGAAAGACAGTTCCTCTCAGATGCCAACTCTGTGAGGAATGCAAGCCTGAGAATGAAGGCTCCTTGTGTTCCTTGTTCCCCAATACATTCGCTGGCAAAGAACATTTTTAAGAAGAAAAAAAATCATGAAAAGAGTTGGCAAAACGCATTCAGAAATTAAAAGAAATGCTAAAGAATATTCTTAAAAGAAAAAAAACCTGAAAAATATTAGTTCTGAATGGAAGACAGAGATGTAGAAAAGAATGAAGAACAGGAGTGGTGTAACAATGTCATTCAGCCCAATCTTCAGAGTGTAGAGACCCAAGAACGGTAGATAAAATATCTTACAAGCTATCTACTTTACACCATCAAAGTACTGACAAGAGAACAAAGGAATACAGGGCTAAAATGCAGAGACAAACTCAATGTGATAAAGCCGACAATGAATGCTACTTGAATATAAGGTGTTAGTGATGGTGGAGAGATGCTAGTGAAGACATAAAAGCTATTTTGACAACATTGCAGGATTAATGAGATTATGAAAGTGAATATGAATCCATTGTCCAAAGATCAGATCAACCTCCAAGGACTAGAGTAAATAATTAAAGATAGAATAACGATAGATTGATCCTCTTGCTTACTTAAAAAAACTTATCCAGGGGCCGGGAGTTTGGCCTAGTTGTAGAGTGCTTGCCTAGCATGCATGAAGACCTGGGTTCAATTCCTCCATACCACATACATAGAAAAAAAAAAGCTGGAAGTGGTGCTGTGGCTCAAATGGTAGAGCTCTAGCCTTGAGAAAGTCCAAGGATAGTGCTTAGCCCCTGAGCTCAAGCCCAATACTGGCAATAAATAAATAAATAATAAAAATAAAATTTAAAAACCTTATCCAAAATTCCTGACATTGGCCTGCACATTGATAGTGTTTTTAGCTAATTACAGAACTAAATTATATCTCAATGTTGGAGTTTTTCTAATCCTCACAGTTTTCTGATTTTTATACATATTCTTCTGCAACCATAAATAACCAAACACTCAGAGACAAGGGAAGAAAAGCAGGATAAACAATAAAACACCTATCAAAGTCATAGAGTTTTTCAGCATAGGTTTCAAAATAGATATTTTGTGTATCATACATACATATTAATCTATATAATAAAACATTGTCTATAGAATGTATATTCCATCATAGATTTTTATGTCTTTGTAGTTATGTTTATATCTCCAAGACCATGTCCATAACCCAAATTTTGAGTTCTTACTCTTGTACTGCTTGGATCTAATATCCACATATTAAGGATACCATGCACCTTTTGTTCCTTTGGTCTTGACTTATCTCACTCAACATGATTCGCTCTAGTTTCATCCGCATCCCAACGAATGCCATTATTTTATCTTGTCTGTTGGCTATGTAGAATTCCAATGTGCATATATATATATACATATATAGATATGTATATATATATATACCACATTTTTTGTATCAATTCATCTGTAGTGGGGCATTTGGATTGTTTCCATTTCTTGGCTATTGTGAATAATGCAGAGATGAACATGGCTGAGCAGGTGTCCTTATCATATCCTGGGTTATGATGCTCAGAGTAGATGCCAAGGAGTGGTTTGGTGGGATTGTAGGGGAGTTCTATTTTCAGTTTTTTTAAGAAACCTCCAAACTACCTTCCACAGTGGCTGTACTAGTTTACCTTCCCACCAGCAGCAAAAACAACTCTTTTAAATACCAATCTAATAACATACATTATTTGTACAAAGGGTAGTTCCAGTGTGACATCTTTTTAATACCATGAGAATAGTCTATTACAATATCATCATTTTAGAAACATTAGTTATATTTTAGTCATCTTTATCTTACAACATTGTGCTTGGTATTCAATGGGCATCACATGCATGTGATATTAAACTGGCACAGTGCCAGTAGTGTGGCCTACGGATAGAGTGCTTGCCTACCATATTCACAGAAAAAGGCAGAAGTGGTATTGTGGCTCAAGGGTAGATTGCTAGCCTTGAGAAAACTCAAAGACAGTGCCTGCCCTGACTTCAAGCCCCATGACTGGCAAAAAATAAGTAAGATAAAACAAACTGGTCTCAAATCAAATACTTTGTCCCAAGGCAATATAATTCACAAGGAATAGAGCCTGGATCCAGATTTTCTAGTCCAAGTTCCAACAAACATGTAACATCTGCCTCTCTACCTTTCTATTGTAGTTGGCAGAAACAATGCCCAACTCTTGTCTCCAACTGCATACACAGCTAAATAAAACACGTTATTTCCACCCAACAAATACAAATAGATTGAGAATTTTAAAAGACACTAGAAAGAAAAGAAAATTAGTCTTGACTGTTCACAGTAGGACAAAGAAGGAATTGTGTAACTTTCCTTTGACTCCTGATAAGGAACTATCATCTCTTCCTTTAGGAATGAGCCACAATATTTGCAGATGTGATTCTGGAAGCTGCAGAGATAATAGTAAACGTTTATTTTTAACTACTTTGAATTTTCCTTCCATCTGAAGAACGAACGGAAGATAGATTCTCATTCCTCACATGTGTGTGCCAGCTTCTACCAAGTATAATTAGTTCATTAGGTAGTAGTCAGGACACGTTGATGTAAAGATTATTTAAACACAGTTAAATGGCCCTTGTGCCTAGTCTTCAGACATATTTGCCGTGATGAAATGCGATAATTTGTATCTGAATGTTTTCCAGAGGTGTTAGGAGATTAGTTCTCTGCTTGACACATTGGAGAGTTGGTAGAAACTTTAAGAGGCCGAGCCTAGAGAGAAGTGTTCAGATTATTAAGGGTGTGTGCTCTGAGGGAATTGTATGGCCCTGGTCTCTTCTTTTTTTCTTTGATTCCCAGCCACGACATGACTGATTTTGCTCTGCCTGTACAATTTCACCATAATCTGTTCCCTTGTAACAGGTCCCAAAGCAACCTATCAATTGAAGTAAAACTTTCCTTCTTTTAAGTTGGTTATGCAAGGTACTTTTTATAGCAATGGAATTACTGTGCATTGCCCATAGAAAGCATTGTTTCATGAAACTTTGCTTCATGTTATATGCATAAACATCTATGTATATGTGTGTTTGTGTGTAATGAGTTGTATAATTTTTTTTAATGTGGGACATTGTAAAAGCGTAAGAGCAGGGAGCTGGTGGCTTATGCCTATAACCCTAGCTACTCAGAAGACTGATATCTGAAGATCAGGCTGCAAAGCCAGCCTGGGCAGAAAAGTTGGTGATATTCTTATCACCAATTAACCACCAGAAAGTCAGAAGTGACACTGTGGCTCAAAGTGATAAAGTGTTAGGCTTGAGCAGAATGAACTCAGGGAGAATATCCAGGTCCTGAATTCAAGCCTAATGACTGACACCAAAAAAAAAAAGATAAGAATAACTCTGATTTTGATAACATTTTTCTTCTGTATCATATGTGAGTCATAGTAAAGGCTTGTACTTAATGTGTTCTATTTGTGATCATTCAGACTGAAACAAAGAAAGACCGGAGTAACTCGTATGTTGTTTTATACAACCGAAGTCATCTGAACTGGAAACTTGATAGTGGCCTCAAAGCACATGGAGAGACAGCTGATCAGCAGGTGCAAGGCAGTTTTGTGGCATTATTAAGCTAAAGCAAGACAACTATGCTGTGCTGGTCCTCTAATCTAGTCCAAAGCAATTAAACAAGGCACAGCAGATCCACAATCAGAAAGCTCATTGAGCCTCCTAAACCTTTACTCTCGGTCACTGCAACTTGTCTTATTTTAATGTTTTCTGTTTACCTGTCTAATAAGATAGGAGTGACTTCAATTTCCAGTATGAAACAGCTGGTAAAGTTATCTCAGCTTAAGACTATTTCCTCTCTTCGGCACAATGCCCTTATACTGAAACTATTTTGGCTATCAGAAAAACCGTTAATGAATACTTTTGGATGTTTGAAAGAAAAACCTTTAACATTACAAATTAATAAATAGATTCAGGGGGTCGGGAGTTTGGCCTAGTGGTAGAGTGTTTGCCTAGCATGCAGGAAGACCCAGGTTCGATTCCTCGGTGCATAGACAAAAAGGCGGAAGTGGTACTGTGGCTCAAGTGGTAGAGCTCTAGCCCTGAGAAAACCTGTGTTCAGGCCCTCAATTCAAGCCCCAGGACTGACAGAAAAAAAAGACTTAGGAATATCCAAAGACAAATTCAACCTAACAAATTAAACTTGAGTAAACTGTCCATTTTACTCCAAATGCAAACTACATGGGCAGAGGTAGCTAGGAATAAATGTAATTTCACTATGAGTCCTGCCAGTACAAGCATTGGTCTGCTTGAATCCTTAATAGAAGCAGACATAGCCTGGAAACAGTGAGAGATGAATTTCATCATCAGTTACCAAGACCAGCCTGACTTTCACAGAAGTGATGGCAATGAACTAGGTATCATCCAAGAATAGGTGGCTCCATTTCTGAACGATTGGACTGGATATTGGTACTGAGAAGAAAGTAAATTTTTCAAGGAGAAATTACCTTTTTCAAAATAAAAACAGCACTTCTAATTCCTTATATTCTCTTTCTTATTGTGTCTTAATATTGTGGATGATTTAGCTCAGCCCTACAGCTTCAATAGAGGACTAAATGATGTGCTAGATGCTTGGTAAAGTCTTACATATGCATGCTTCCATTTGTCTTTACAAAAACCTACCTGCTAAAGAGTTTGTTTTCCCTTTCCTCCCCTTTGTCTTTTTTTTTTGCCAGTCCTGGGCTTGAGCTCAGGGCCTAAGCACTGTCCTTGGACTTTCTCAAGGCTAGCACTCTACCACTTGAGCCTCAGCACCACTTCCAGCTTTTTTCTATGTATGTGGAACTGAGGAATCAAACCCAGGTCTTCATGCATGCTAGGCAAGCACTCTATCACTAGGTCAAACTCTCAGTCCCCCTTTGTCTTTTTTTTGCCAGTCTTGGGACATAGGCCTTGAACATTATCCTTGGGCTTTCTCAAGGCTAGCACTCTACCACTTGAGCCACACCACCACTTCTAGAACCTAGGGCTTCGTGCATGCTCTGCAACCACTCTTACCACTAGGCCATACTCCTGGCCCTTTTTCTTTTTCTTTTTTTTTTTAATTTTGTTGTTGCTGTCATAAGTGGGTCACACTCTTGATAGGTTGGTACTATACCACTTGAACCATACCTCTAGCCTGTATGTAAGAATTAGCCATCAAAAATGAAGTTTCCAAGTAGCACTGTGGCTCATGAGATAGAGCACTAGCCTTGAGCTGAAGAGCTCAGAGACAGTACCCAGGCCCAGACTTCAAGTCCTACGACCCACCAAAAAGAGAAAAGAAAAGTTTCCCAGGAGAAATTACAAAGATTTCTTTATCCATGTTCCTGGGAATGTTGGTGGAGAGGACTGTGAAGTCATAGAAGATTTTAGCAAAGACAGGAATCTCCTCCCACTGTGGGAGAAAGCCATACTTTGGACAGTGAACCCAGAATGAATAGGAAATGGCCCTTCTGAGAACTGCACTGGGAGAGTTTCTGAGTGCTCTCCAGGGCAGATCTTTAGCACTTGTTCTCAATTTCTAGTAGGCTGCTTTCTAAAGCTAAAATAGGAAGGCCATGCTTTGGAATCTAAATAGTTGTTTAAAAATCAGTTCAAAGATTCCTAAGAACATGAGAACATAATTTTCCTTTATTGATTATGGTATATATTATACCTTTTTACTCCTATAAATCAGTTGGCAACCTGTAGGCTACATGGGAATTCTACCCAGCCAACTGTTTTTATAAGGCTCATTAGCCATAAATGGCTTTGGGTTTTAAAACAGATATTTTTAATCCAAAGTAGAATATTTTATAATACATGAAATTTCTGTGAAACAACACTAGGTGTTCATAAATATGGTTTGTTTTTGATAATATAGTCAAATTCCTTCATTTGTGTATTTTGTGTGGCTGTTTCTTTGTGTCACAATGATAAAACTGAGTAGTTACTACAGAGACTACTAAGCACAGAGCCTAAAATATTCATTCTATTTATAGATAATTTTGCTAACTTTTGCTCTACATTAATGAGGGGGAAGAGGAGATAAGTGAATAATGAATATGAAGGCATGAAGAAGCGGACGTGGTAGTTCACACCTGTAATCCTAGCTACTCAGGAGGCTGAGATCTGAGGATCAAAGCCAACCTAGGCACAAAAGGACCTGAAACTCATCTCCAAATAACCTCTAGAAAATGGAAAGTGGGGCTTGGCTCAAGAGTAGGATGGTAGCCTTGAGCTGAAGAGCTAGAGCTCAGGGACACTGCCCAGGCTGAGTTCAAGCCCCATGAACCACAAAAAAAAAAAAGCATGAAGAATTTTCCAGTGAGTTCCTATTTAAGAGTCTTGAAAATATTTGCAAAAAAGGCAAGCTGGGAGTTTGACCTAGTGCTTGCCTAGCATGCATGAAGACCCAGGTTTGATTCCTCAGTACCACATACATAGAAAAAAGCCAAAAGTGGTGCTGAGGCTCAAGTGGTAGAGCTCTAGCCTGAGAAAGCCCAAGGACAGTGCTCAGGCCCTGAGCTCAATCCCAGAACTGGCAAAAAAAGGCTTATAGCCAATAATATAGAAATAATATTACTATCTGAATAATATGGGGACTAGGCAGGAATATCTGGAAATGATGCCAATGATGCTAAGAGCTCAGAAGTCTCTGAGATTTGGGGAAATAGAATAGCAAGAAGAAAAGAATTTTATTTGTGTGTTAAACAGGAATGGCATGTAGGGGTGCCACTTGGGGTAATGTCATAAGGCTATGGATCAGAAGAAACTAAGTTAAATTATTTAGGTCTCAACTATTTTTGTAAGCACCTTTTCATCTTTTCCACGAAGCCTTGTCATTTTGAAAGGGCAAAATAAGTGTCAAAGGAAAAGACAGATCAAGAAAGTTAAATAGCAAAGACATCTTCACCTGATCTAATTTATGTCAAGGCATGATTGAACATGTCTTAAGATACCAAGAAGATACTAGCATCTCCATCTATCAAAGAGCTATTAATTATAAGTGAGTGGTTATTGATAACATTTGAGAGTTTGGAAAGAATTTAGAGGGTTCTTAAAATGTAGAGTCAGAAAGATAAATGCTCCAATTAGGAAAAGAGAAGATGCTGTAAACTATAGAATTGAGGTCTTGATAGGGCTTCTGTTAACACTGTAGGATGAATTACTAAGTCTTTAAGCACTTGAAAAGGAAACAGTAGAAGTGCTAAAAAGAAATCATGCCAGAAAATCCTACTTTGAGAAAAATTTATAATATTTATATTGATTTTACAAAGCACACAGTCAAGTTCTCTTTCTTTGTAGAAGATTTAGAAGGGATGATGTTGCAGATTAAGGGTTCCATCAAGTACAAGTATATGCACTTTTAATTAGAATACTTGATTAATGATATTTCCCAGAGTGTTGATTAATGAATTAGGGCCAAATTACAATGATTTCTCCAGGAGTATGGAAATGTCTTATTCTCTATTTTTTAAAATTGTTTGAGGTTATTGATGCTGACAGGATGCCTAAATTTTCTGAAACTGAATAACAGCAAAGATAAGCAGTAGGCTTCACTGTAAAATAAAGATTCAAAAAGATCATCAGAAACAAAATTCTATAGTTAGCTAATAAACAAAACCGAGCAAAGCAAGAAAAATAAAGCAGTCAAATAAGTTGTGGGCCAGATACAATGGTTCATGCTTGCATTCCAGCTACTTCTGAGATAGAAATTTAAAGATCATGATCAAAGACCAGCTAGAAAAAACTGCAATCGTATCTAAAAGGATCATGGCCTAGATGGTAGATCAACTGCCTAGCAAGAAATGAGGCCCTGAGTTCAAAGCCCAGTACTATTTTTTAAAATAACCTCTCAATACATTACCCTGACAATAAAATGGGAATAGAAATGTGGTTCTCAATGCCATTTTCACATTATAATTTCTTAGGGAGATTATTGTAACTGTATTTTGTTGTCAGGGTAATTTATAGCGGGGTTGCAGTTACATTGTCAGGTAGTGGGCTCATTACTTCTTGAACATTGATACCCCTTCTCATCTTTTTCTCCCACTTTCCCCGACCCCAATCCCTTCCCAATCATCTTGGTTTTTCCCCTTCACTTTCCCTAGGGAAAATTTTAATACTAATGATGTAAGGTGTAATATGAGCATTCATAGTCTTAAAAAGCATTCTGTATTACTATGGTTTGAATTGGGAATGTCCTTTGAAGTCATACGTGTTAAAGGCTTGATTGCCAGCTGGTAAAGCTTTGGGATAGAGATTGGATCATGAGGTCTCTGATTTTACCAGTGGACTCATACATTG
Organism: Megascapheus bottae; assembly: GCF_031878675.1. Lineage (NCBI taxonomy): Eukaryota > Metazoa > Chordata > Mammalia > Rodentia > Geomyidae > Megascapheus > Megascapheus bottae. The sequence continues at coordinate 60,019,024 of NC_143510.1, forward strand.
AATGGTTCATAATTGGAGGGACTATTGCAAACAGTGGAAATGGCAAAAAAAAAAAAAAAAGTAAGGTTAGAGGAAGTGAACCTCTAAGAGCAGGCCTTTAAAGGATATTTTATCTGGGGCACCTTTCTCTGTCTCTCTCTGCTGCCCTGCTGCTACATAGTGAGTAGTCTTCTCTCCCACGCACTTCCACACACAAGATATCTACTTCATCATAGGCCCATGGCAATGAAACCAACTAACTGTGGACTGAAACTTCTTCAACTTGTGAGTCCAAATAAAGCTTTCCTCCTTTAAGATGGTTTCTTCCGTGACAAAAATGTTTAGCAGAAAAACCAACAATGGAATTCCAAGGCCAGCATGGATCACTTTGTGATGCCCTAACTCTGAAAGTAGGACATGTAGAAACTCGAATAAAAGAAAAAAGAAAAGTTCATGTAAGGAAATGTCTACAGTATTCTATGGATGTAAGATCAGTGAACTGATCATCCCACAATATGTGCCATTGAAAAACTTAAACCAATCTTGAGTTGTAGATACCAAATAAAGAATAATGAAATGGCTCCCTTTTGCCCGGTTATTACACTGTGTCAGCCATAGTAAAGGGGATTTTTTAGTGCATTTAATATTTAATCTTCATATTAACTCTGAGAGAGATATTATTATCCCCAACTTATGGTAGAGAAAGCTGAAGCCTATTGAGATTATTTCACAACTGATTCATGGAAAGATTGAAGAGACCAAATGAGTTTGAGATTAATTTGAAAGGAAATTTTCAAGGATTATTATTGAAGCTAGGTGCTGGTGGTTTCTGCCTATGATTCTAGTTATTCAGGAGTCTGAGAGCTAGAGGATTACATTATGAAGCCAGCCCAGGAAGAAAGATGAGATCTTATCTCCAAAATAATCACTAAAAAGCCAATCTGGATTCATGGCCCTATTGGTAGAGTGCCAGCCATGAACAAGAAAACAGAGCAAGTATAAACCTGAGTTCAAGCTTTGAGAAGAAGGAATTGAATATAGATAATTACGAAAACACAAAATTTAAACGTTATCCCAAGATTTCCTAGTTTAGGATATTACAATATTTGCAAATGTGCTAATAGGGAAGACTTGAGCTCTATCTGGGTATTTTCTTAGCTTTTTCATTAAAGACTGGTACACTACTCTTTGAGCAGCACCTCCATTTTTGTTTGTTTGTTTGTTTTTGGTGATTAAAAGTCTCATGGATTTTCTTACCTGGACTCACTTCAAACCCAAATCATTTTAGTCTCCTTAAGTAGCTAAGATTACAGGCATGAGCCACCAATATCTAATTTCTCTTTATTTAGTCCTTGACTTTTTAAAAATCAAAATGTGTACTTGTAGTAAATAGATACTTTTTAAGCAATAACCATTGTAAGCACAGCACTTATATTGAAAACAAAATGCAGCACTTGCTAAATTCTAGTGCTTTCTTCTGCAGACTTGCTTCTAACAAGCATATTTATAAAGGTACATATTCAGTCATCTAAAAATCCTATAGAATGTTCATATCAATTTATCCCATAAAATGTTATGATGATTGATACTAATATAAAAGTCAGAGGTAAGAATAAAATGCTAAATATTCCAAAGGAAGGATCTTAGTGACATGAATAATTTTTGCAATTTTCACTAATATGCTACAAATGAATTTCTAACTCTAAAAGAATAATTCCTTCACAGAACAGCAATTAAGTTTGATTTAGAGTACCAGTAAAAATTAACCAAGAGATTCTAGCAGTTGTTTAGAAAAGTGGATTATGGCAAAAACTCTAGCTGCTATTTCCCATCCGTTGGAAATAAATCTCCTTGAGATTAGTTTTATATAGCATTTATTTCCTTTGGTATCTAAATGGAGTACAGTATTGACGAATGATCCATATCAGAAAGTACTTTGTGTCTGGATACTTGAGCATGATGCTGTCTATATTGAAACACAAATCACACTTGCCCTTTTCCTTCAGTATTAACATGTCAGCTTTGACATTCAACAAAGGTTTAATTATATTTTGGAAAATAGTAATGGTTGAATACGTATTAGTCTATTTTCTTCATTGTCTTCAACTCACAACAATGTAGAAAGTAAGCACAGTCCTCATTAACTCAGTAGAAAGCCACTTATAAGGCACTTGCCAAACTTATCTTCTACTACAACGCTCCTTCTCTATGTCTATTCTGCATTCAAATCAGGTAAAAAAAAAAACCCCAAAACAGTAGAATGTTGATTTTCCAAATTTTGTTTCATAGTACTCATTCCTTGAGATGGTAATAGGTTACAACTTAAACCTTGGTGCCCAAATATTTCAAGCAGCTGAATACTCTGTTCTTCTTTGGAATTCACAATACTCTGTATGATAATGATACTATGTTGAATGCTCCACAGTTAACATTCTAAAGCTTTTTCTTTTTTTTTAACTGCTATCTTGGCATCATCAATACACATTCTAAGACCAAGTACACCTGTATCTTGGCACTTGCTGTGGTTTTTGTTTGTCTATTTTCAGAGCTGTGATTGAACTCAGAGCCCTATATCATGCTAGGTAGGCACTCTATCACAAAGATACACCCCTACAGTCCCAAGATGAGAGTATCTATTTTTACTAACATGTTAGGGAACGTGCTTACTATGTAGTTCAAGATTTGACTAGTATTCAGGATAGCTTCCTTGCAGTATATATGGAAAAGGATGAAAATAAATTTGTGGAAGCTTTGACATTCCCCTTCCCCCATTTCCTGCCACATTAGATGTGCTTTAATGGTGCTGGAAGCATGGCTCAGTTGGTAGAGTAAGAGCATCAGATGTCAAGTTGGAATCCTGGTCTCACAGCAAAAAGAATTTTTTTGAAGTGCTTTCATGAAAACATAATGGGCTTTAATTTCTGTTATTTTACATTAGTAGTGTCAAGAAGGCTGTACTAAAAGACAATAAATACCTAAGGGAAACACAAGCAAATGAAATTAATCATTGTGTAATCTATAGTTAAATAAACTCAGTTCTACCACTGAGTAAAACAAAAAACAGGTATACATAAGGTACTTTAATCATCATTTACTTATTGAGACCCAGTATACTGAAAATAAGTAATTCATTTTGGAAAAACTCAAACAGCATTCATCTGAAAGCACTCAGGTCTACTTCCCTCTGACAAGGAAAACCTCATTCTTTTTCAGATCACTTCTCTTCTATGGAAGTCATTGTCATTCTAAATTTGTCTTTCTCACTCTTTCACACCTTTAGAGATCTCCTTTCTCAGATTGCCTCCACATGTGTATAAGGTATGACATTTCTTATTATCTTTGAAGCCTCAGAAATGATGCTGCCATCTTCCCACTAATACCTTCTCTCCCCAAATCTATATGACTGCCATGGGAAGAATGGATGTTAAGAAAATGGGACTGATTGATGGAGAATGCTGGGTCTTTCTTCCCTTGTTCACTTTAAAAATAAAACCAGAAAGCAAATCAACAAACACTTAGAGGACATGAAAATTCTCTTCCCATGAATCCAAGATGTCAATGCGGGTGAAGAATTGATTATGTATTTGAAAGCACTGGCGCAACCAATGAAACCAACAACTTCGGATTATTTATTCTTTGATTGGCCACCTACTGATTTGTGCTCATCTAAAGAGGACAAAGAGCAATGGAGAGGCGTCTCCGTATCAAGGGGGATAGCTGGAGGGTAGTCAGTGCTCCCTCTACCTACTGAGTGTGACCTGGAAGAGTCATTGGACACCTTTAAAAACTCACAACCTCTGTCCTCACAAAGATAGACTCTGGCAAGGAAGTTAGTGTTCTGATGTCTGCCAAAGAGAGGACATGAACAATAAAGGGAGAATTATAATAATTCGATTTTTCTCTTGTTTTTGCTATTATCCCACAAATTTAGAGGATTTAGAAGTAGAAAGGAGTATCTGAATGATCATGGGAGTGAATTAGTATTTTGATTTGTTTCCTGTGGTTAATACAATACCACAGACTGGATAATCAGAAACAATGAGTCTATTTGACCTATGATTCTAAATATGGCACCCGAGTACACCATCATGTGGTAGAAGGTACTGAGCATAGGTGATAAACGCATCCTTTTTAAGTGGAACTCAGTCCCAAGACAATGACACTAATCCACTTGTGAGGGCAAAACTCTCGTGACCTAATTGTCTCTTAAGGTCCCATCACTGAAACTACTGTGTAGTTCATTTACAGAGTGCTTGTATTGCAAGGGAAAGATTCTGGGTTCCATTCCCAAAAATGTATTATGCATGTATACACACATCTCTGATGGTAGTCACAATGACAATATCATTTTAACTTGAGGGTTGTTTTTGTGCCTGTTCTGGACCTTGAGCTCAGAGACTGGGAACTGTCCCTGAGCTTTGGTGCTCAAGGCTAGTGCTTTACCTCTTTGAGGCATGTGTCACTTCTCATGGACGTTCAAGCCCGGGGTGGCTTTGAATTGAGATAATCAGATCTCAGTCTCCTGAATAAGCAGCTAGGATGAAGTAAGGTATAAATCACTGGTACTCAGCTATAAAACTTGAGTTTTGAAGGGTATATTCCAATCTTTGTGTCTAGATTTGACTTTTAATACTTCGAAGGGTCTAGAACAATATGGTGTCTGCTCAACAGGTCATTATCATGGAAAGTATTTCAAACATTATCATGTTTGAAAAAACACAACCAAATAATATTTTATTCTGGCACCCCAACAACTTCAGATTCTTTGATACATCATTTACATGATTTTTCCATTGCCTAACCCTTAAAGACATTTATTTTTAGAACATTTAATGCTCACCTCATATCTTCCATATTTAAACATTTTAAAGATTAGTTGGAGCTCTACTCTTCATTTAAATTCAGAACACAAAACTATCTTAGTTTCATATCCATGGTGATACTTTTTCTCAATTTTGCCTAAGCCATAAGAATTTTGATGTAAGGTTTAATATCTGATTAACATGAATTCTCAAAGATAATGAACAAGTCTTGTTCATTTTGTGTGCCATTTTCTAGTTCATTTCACAGCAGAAGATCTCAATATATTTGCAAACTATTGGTTGTTACTAGAGAAATTCCTAGTGCCTTAAAAAACGTTTTTCATGCTCTGATTTCTCATCTGAAGCTTCTATTTCGACCATTGAACAGAAAGGAGACGCTGAGATTGACTCTCCCTAGACTTTTTTTTTTTTTTTTTTTTTTGCACCTCAGATGAATCCAGCACAAACTTATCCTCCAAGCATTTCTTCATGGTTAAGTAGCAAGGTATAGTCAGTGATACACAAATCAGGCTCTAAGCTTTAAGCGTAGTTAGCTTTCCATCATTTGACAAAATAGCTGAAATTTTAAGAAGCAAAGTTTTATTTTGTCTTATGGATTCTGTCCACTGTCATTTACTCCTATGGCTTTGGGCCAACGGTAAGACATCATGGCAGGGAATATTTGGTAGGTGAAGCTGCTCATTTCATGGTGGCCAAGAAAAGAAGAGAGAACATGAGAGAAAGAGAGAATAACTTCTTCAAGGATAGTGCCACAGTGACCTCACTTTTCTTTCTTTTTTTTTTTTGCCAGTCCTGGGCTTGAGCTCAGGGCCTGAGCGCTGTCCTTGGACTTTCTCAAGGCTAGAGCTCTACCACTTGAGCCTCAACACCATTTCTGGCTTTTTTGTATGTATGTGGTACCAAGGAATCGAACCCGGGTCTTCGTGCATGCTAGGCAAGCACTTTAACCACTAGGCCAAACTCCTGGCCATGACCTCACTTTTCTTCTCCTCACTTCCTTTTACTAATCGCCACACACACACACACACACACACACACCAGAAAGGAGAATGAAAACAGGGGAAAGCATTCCAGATAAGGAAAAGCATCCAGTGTAATGATTTGGGGGTCTAGGTTTTGAGGCAATACTGTCTAGGTTCCCATCCTAACTCCATTGGTGGTCTTTAGTTACTTAAATCTTTTGTTAACATTTAGTTTATAGGGCTATTATGAGGATTAAATGAATTAATACAACATAATGCCTATAAACAAGTGCTCATTGTTATCACCATAATTATGGCTATTCCCCACATATCATTTTTATACTTACATTTTTCCACTTTATGATGGTATTAAAGCAATAAGCATTTAGTAGCAACATTTTGAATCCTGAACTCCCAAAGTAGCAATATGCAATTAGGTGAGCCACAGTACTTAGCCATACCATTAGAAGGACAAACAACTATACTGTGTTTCTAAGCTATGATGTTCTATACACGGGTGTATTAAATGGATTTTCCCCTTTTTTGTGGTGTGTTTCTAGTGCTTGAACCAAGATCTATGCTCATTATGCAGGTGCTTTGCCACTTGAACCATGACCCAAGCCCTTTTCAGTTTAATTACTTTGTGAATAGGGCCTCATGTTTATACCTGGGTTATACTAGGGGTTATACTAGGCCACTATCCTTATCCTTATTTTTTTTTTTTTTTTGCCAGTCCTGGGCTTGAGCTCAGGGCCTGAGCACTGTCCTTGGACTTTCTCAAGGCTACAGCTCTACCACTTGAGCCTCAGCACCACTTCTGGCTTTTTTCTATGTATGTGGTACCGAGGAATCGAACCCGGGTCTTCATGCATGCTAGGCAAGCACTTTAATCAGTAGGCCAAACTCCCGGCCCCCCTTATCCTTATTTTTACACTGCCCATATAGCTAGGATGAAAGGCACACACTATCATACTTGCTCTCAATTCATTTCTTACAATATTTTCAATTTTTGATGGATTTAGCCACTTGTAACCTCATAAATTGAGAAATACCTGTATTATAATTATTAAATGTGAGAGACTCAAAACATTTGCGAGAGCAATTTCTGTATCAGAATGACAGACAAGAAAGAAACAAAAGGTTAGGGACAGATGAAAGAAGCCACTGAATTCCAAACCATGGATTTTATTTTGTAACAATGATCCACTGAACAGTTTTAATTGACAAGGTAGCACTATAGAAAATAGTATTTGGCACAATTTATTTTGTTATTGTCTTAGAGTACGATTCTTGAGGGATTTCATTATTACAGCCTCACACATATTTATACTATATTCCAAATATATTTCATCCCTTGTTTTGCACAACTTTTTAAAATGTAAATGATTGCATATTATTACTATTAGTATTATTAATAGCTAGCTTTAATTATATGGGCTCTTGAATATCAAGTATTAGTAAAAAAATATTAGTTATAAATGGTTACCTCTGTCACATACTTATATCCTAGCAACTTAGGAAGTTCAGATGGTTGAGACCACAGTTAAAGGCCAGAAGACAAAGTCAGGGAGACAGCTTAATGAAAAGCTTAACTCTGTGGCTGAAACCTGTTATTCTAGCTATCTGAAAGCCTAACAGATATATCAGGAACATAACCAATGAGAATAAGGCTGGTGGTGTGGCTAGCTCAGTGATTAGATCCTCTGCCTAACCAGCATGCATGAAAAAGGAAATAAATATCAGTTGAATTATTAGAATGCTGGGAGTCTTTGTGCTAGACACCTTTATAGGTGATTTCTGACACAAGCAGAAAACAGGCCTATGAAGATATACTCTCAGGAGCATATGGGAACAGAGGTTTACAGAAGACACAAATCATGATTTGCCATCTAACTGAACACATGCTAAAAGAAAGGAATATTACCAGGTAGAAGATTTTGAGTTTTGAGATTCATAAAATGAGTTGACTGTTATTACAGCAAAAGTTTTACAGGGCAGAAGGAAATTAATAGTGGCTCAAGTGCTGAAGGGCAGAATGATGAGAAATGCCATAACCGTGGCAGACTTGGGCAAGGTGGAGGAAGATGTATAGCATTATTATAGAGGAAAAAATACATTTATTTTATTAAAGTCAAAGGATATACGGGGATAGACAAAAAATCAAGTGACATTTTGAACTGTTTTAATTACTATTATTTATAAAAGTACCCTTTTGAAGACACTCAGTAATATTTGGTGAAAAGAATGCTAATGGAATCTCGGCTAGCCCTGATGGGATTGGATGCATTTTGGAGACTGAACGTATTCAAAGATGTATTGTTTTAAGTAAAAATACCAGAATAAATCTATTGACCGGGTTGTTTTCCTTTTAGACAGATCTAAATCTGCCACGAAACTCAAATTCCACCTACCTGATGCTTGGTAACAAAATCTTAGGTGCTGATTCCCTAGCTGGGTTAAATATATATGTATACATACATATATATATCAGATAAAATTGTCATATAAATGCTTATTTGACTTCTGATGGCTGTGCTCATATCTTAGGAATCAAAACGTGTGTGTGTGTGTTACATACAACAGAGTAAGTCACAAAAGCTGACTACAGAGGATAATCTTTCAATATTTTGAGTAGCACGACTTGAACACAATCGTATTCCAAATAAGATCCGGCGGGGGTCAGCCAGTCCCTAGCTGGCTGTAGGATGCATGAAAGGAGCGAACAAATCCAATGGTACCTCAGAGGTTAAAAGGGGCGAGGGTCAGTGCCAGATTTTAGGTCCCCTCCCAAAACACCCAAAGATCCACAACGCGCTGGCCCAAGTCACAGCAGCCTAGATCTGGAAACATCCGCTCCACTACAACAAACGTGCATTCAGGGGAATAAGAACCCGACAGAGTCCGGGAGCGCGCGCCGAAGGGACAAGTTCATTCAGCTTCGCTGCACCACAGCCTCCAAAACCCAGCACTCCCTCCTTCCACGGCAGCCAATGAGGAAGCTACAAGTTCCCGCAGCCAATCACAACCGGACCCAGTGACTCGAACGATTGCATTCTGGGAGTTGTGGTTTTCACGTAGCCACGCTGACGGCACGGTAGTTAAGGCGATTCACCACGCGTCCGATTCGAACGGAAAGCTCCATTTTTATGTGCTGCCGAACCCAGGCTAGTGCCCTTAATTCCTATTACTTCCACACAAGACACTCGTGAAAATAATAATCTCCTTGAAGGCATTCAGGAAAAATAAACGCAACTACGTTCAGACGTGAGAACCACTTCTTTCCACACAATCCCCGTCCTTTTAACCGTCGCTCTAAAGTCTCGCGAGATCCATCCCTGAGCTCGTTGTCATGCCTCCTGAAAGGCAGGTCACGCGGTGACTGACAGGGGCGACAGCCAACAGAATTGTCCTGTAAACTAGCGCCTCCACAGCGTGGCTCGGGAAGTCTCGGCGAACTCTGACCCTCAGCTTTCCGTAGCGTCCCGCGTCGGCCGCCCCCGCCCGCTTCAGCGAAGGAAGGCGGGTTTTGGCCTCTGGCCTTACTAGAGCGAGTGCGGAGGGAGAGGGAGCTCCGACAGCCCGTGGAGAAGTGTCTGGCTTTCCGGAGCGGCCCTCCCGTCCGCCTCTCCCGCTCGTCCAGGAGCTGGTGGTCCTCTCCCCGCGAGCAGCTCCGTCGTTAGGCCGTCCGCCGCGCGTCCTTCCGCTTCCCCCCCGGCCCAGGCCCGCGTCTGGCCGCCAGGGCGGGGTCTTCCTGTGGAAGCGCCCCAGGCCGCGTCGCGCTGCGACCCTGGAAGCGGGGGCCGCCGCGCACGGGAGGAGGAGCCCCAGCGGCGGCGGCGGCGGGCAGCAGCACCCACAGCGCCGGCGGGCGGAAGCCAGGCCGTCAACATGGCGAGCGCTTCCTACCACATTTCCAATTTGCTGGAAAAAATGACATCCAGCGACAAGGACTTCAGGTAAGGCCTCAAACCAGACCCCGGGGTGTTCCATCCGCGCCTCGGGCCCTGGCGCAGGCCGCGCCCCACCCGTGCTCCGACCTGGCCCGCTGCCTCGCTACCCTTCTTTATATTTTCCCCAATCCCCCCCCTCCCCACCCCGGGATCCCCGCCGGTCTTCTTTCCTTCTCGCTCGCTCTCTCCTCCAGGCCGCCGTCCCTACCCCCCCCCCCCCCCCCAGATCCTGGGCGGCTGCGTCTCCAGGCGCCCCCTCTGCCTGCCTGGCCTTCCAGACCGACGCGATTGTAGCGTCCCGGGCTGCGCGGTGGCCCCCCCGCCCCCCGGCCACGGCGCGACCCGTGGCTGCGGGAGGCCGGGAGAACGGGGCCGCCCGGGCCTACCCGCCGGCGCTTCCCAGGAGCTAGGCCGCCCGGCTCCCCGAGGCCTGACCCGCTGCCACTCCTCTCCCCCTAGATGCCAAGTGGGGTCTGGCTGCATTTTATACATTCTGGCGTAAAGATCAACTTGTTGCAGTCCTGCTGGTCGCTGTTACTTTTTTTTTTTTCTTTCTTTCTTTCTCCCCCCCTCCCTCCCCCCTTTGGATAATTCCTTAAGGTGAAGGTGGGAAGAAGGGGGAGGGGAGCCCGGGTGGTTGAAACTTGGTCCTTTGGGTTTTCCCGCCAGCATCAGTTTCTCTCATCAGGTTAAAAACCCACACAAGTATCTGCGTCTTTTGGGTCTCAGGTCCTTGCATACAAAAAATCACGGCCAGAGAGGTGACCTGCCGAACCGTAGCAACCAGCGAAGGAATCTTCCTGAAAGAAGGACTTGTGAACGGGAAGCCTCAGTGCAAGTTCTGCTCCAGGAGACTTGCACTGTGGGTTCCGAATGCTTGTAACATGCATATTGAAGATTTGATACATTTTCACAGATTGAGTAGTTTTGTTGTTTTAAATGCACACTACAGGGATTGTTAATATTCCTTCCGGCCCTCCGTTCGTTCACAAATAAGCCCCTTGATTTTTTTGAAAAGGCGTTTTATTTCCTTGAAGCTGAAGTTTTGTTCTTATAAGTAGTTGTAGTTTCGTACTTGTATATTTGAAAAAATGACGAACCAATAATTTGCAATTCGAAGTATGGCCAGAACGTTTTGTTCAGATGTATGCATAATACGTTTTAACACAGAAAGTTTTTAAGATTCTGTCTGAAGGACTTTTTCAACTAAGTTGATGTGCTTGTGTATTAAAATGGCCAATGAAATCTGGTATTGGTTCTGTGGCTTCAAAAGCCATTGAAGTGTTGCTAAGTAGGTAATTTTTAAATATATTTGCTTCTCTTAAAAACAACGTTACTAACATTAAGATTTTGGTGCTGTGGTTTTTTTTTTTAAGTGACATGTTTTGGGCATTTAAAAATTTCAGATTTCGTAGTTCTAGGGTCAGTTAGGTATTGGGGAATAAAATTTTTGTGCTGTTTGCTTTTCTTTGGAGTTTTGCTTGCTCTTATTTTAGTCTTGAAATTTAAATAAATGTTTGAGTGAAACACACATAAAACTTGCAATAGCATAAGGTGTCAGTTGAGCTCATCCTGAAAAAGTACTAAATATCTTCCTGATGCTATTTAGTTTTAGTCTAAAGGTAGCACTCTATGATAATACAATTTTACTCAGGTAGACTCAATGATGGGTGTTTAGAAAGACTAAAAAGAAATGTCAGCTTGTAGTATTGTGGTTACTGACTGAAGTTTTCTTAATTAAATTTCCCACAAAACAATGCACATATGCATACATTCTTTTTTTTTTTTTTTTTGCCAGTTTTGGGCTTAAGCTCGGCCTGAGCGCTGTCCTTGGATTTTTCTCAAGGCTAGAACTCTACCACTTGAGCCTCAGCACCACTTCTGGCTTTTTCTAAGTATGTGGTACCAAGGAATCAACCCAGGTCTTCGTGCATGCTAGGCAAGCACTCTACCACTAGGCCAAACTCCTGGCCCATGCATAGGTTTTTTTTTTTGTTGTTGTTGTTGTTGCCAGTCCTGGGCTTAAGCTCAGGGCCTGAGCACTGTCCTTAGACTTTCTCAAGGCTAGAGCTCTACCACTTGAGCCTCAGCACCAGTTCTGGCTTTTTTCTATGTATGTGGTACCGAGGAATCAAACTGGGATCTTCATGCATGCTAGGCAAGCACTTTAACCACTAGGCCAAACTCCCTGCCCCAACCATGCATTTATTTTTTGCTGGTCCTGGTACTTGAATGCAAGACCAGGAGCTGCCCCTGAGCCTTTTGGTTTTTTTTTAGCTCTTTACCACTTGAGCCACACTACCACTTTGTGACTTTTTTGATTGCTAATTGTACATAAGAATCTCATGGACTTTTCCTGCCTAGCAGGCCTAGGACATTATCCTTATATCTCAGGCTCTTTAATGGTTAGGATTACAGGAGTGTGCCACTGGCACCCTGCTTTTTTTTTTTTTTCTCGAATAAATATGTGAAAGTAATATTTCTTTAAATTACAGTAATTGCTAACTTGATAAGGATTATCTGGTTTGGAATAAATCAAAATATTAACTACAATGGTTAGTATACTGTTGATGTAGTTCTCATAGTTGGTAAATGTTACATATGGTATCCTTAGGGATAGTAAATGACATTCAGTAATTTGATATCATTAAGATGTTTTGGTGGTTTTTTTGTTGCTAATCCTAGGGCTTGAACTGAGGCCTGGGCACTATCCCTGAGTTTTGTTTTGTTGTTTTTTTTTTTAATAATTAATTGGTGATGAGTCTTGAAATTCCTGCTCTGGATGCCTTCCAGTGAGATTGTCAGGTCTCAGCCTCCTGAATAGCTAGGATACAAGTGTGAGCCACTAGAGAATTCTTCCCCCCCCCCCTTGTTTTTACTTGTGGGTTGTTTTGGTTGGTTGTTTTTTTTGTTTTGGTGTAGGAATGGTGTCTTGAACTTGGCTTGGGTGCTGTCCTTTTTCTTTTTTTTTGCTCAAGCCCACCTACTACTTGAGCCACAGCTGGACTTTTTGGTGATTAATTGGAGATACATCTCTTGGATATCCCCCTCCCACCTGTTAGCCCTGGCTGCCTGGGATCCTCAGATCTCAGCTTCCTCGGTAGCTATGGGTGAGAGCCACCCAGTGTTCTGCAGCAATGGTAGGAATTTTTATCAAATCTATTTAAAGATTTAATGTAGTATGTCTTAACCATCTAGTTAGCAAACAGGTCTTTAGTACTGAATCATTGAATTTTCAGACATTTAAAGATTAATAGAGTATTTTGAAGGTTTTTCCTGCATATTTTCAGTGTAAGCATTAATTTTTTATTGTTATTGTAGAGTTGATTTACAGGGTGGTTACAGTTACGTGAATTGAGTAATGAGTAATGAGTGTAATTCTTTTTGAACCATGTCTCCCTTTCCATTGTTCTCTCCTAGTCTTTCCTTCCCATCCCCATCCATAATGTATCCAGTTCATTTTCTACATAGTATCTAGTGAGTGTCCTTGTTTTGTAAATATGCCTTGTTTTCATGATGAATTTAGTTATTTTGATGTAAGTACTAATATTTGATGTCATAGTAATATTTTAAATTTTGAGTGTGTTGAGACAACTTTTATTTTCATGTACTTCACCACTAAATGAATTAAAGTACTGCAAAGAAACAGGGACTAAAGACATACTTCTATTTCTATATATTTCTGCTTAATACACTTTATCCTAACAATGGGATAGTGTGCTTGCTTACGCATTCTACCACAGCACTGTTAGGTCTTACATTTTTGCCTAGAACAGGCTTTAGGTCAGCCTAGTCTCAAACCAAGATCTTCCACAGCTTCATATCTGTTCCTAGATAGCAGGGATTAGCAACTGTTCTTTTGTTGTTTTCTTTTCTCAGTTTCCTTTTCTGGCCAATGGCAGGTACCTTTAAGCCATTGAATTTTTTTTTTTTTTTTTTTTTTTGCTAGTCCTGGGCTTGGGCTCAGGGCCTGAGCACTGTCCTTGGACTTTCTCAAGGCTAGCACTCTACCACTTGAGCCTCAGCACCACTTCCGGCTTTTTGCTATGTATGTGGTACTGAGGAATTGAACCTGGGTCTTCGTGCATGCTAGGCAAGCACTCTACCACTAGGCCAAACTCCCGGCCCCATTGAATATTTTTATTGCTCCTATCTTCACTGTTATACTAAAAATAGAGTATGTCTATTATTCAAAGATAGTTTGGTTGCCTCTAACATTCATGTTACATGATTTTTCCTAACTTCCTAGCTCATTCCTTGCTATTCCTAATATGCCCCCATTATTTGTAGTAATTATGTACTTTATAGAGATGTCAGGGATACTGAATTAAATGCTCAGACATGCCTCTAAGATGGGAACTTTTTCTCTGCCAAAGGCTATTTGGATAATTTTAACATTCTTGAGGGATAGAAAAATTATCATTATAGGTAAGTGGCTATGGTCAGCAAATAAGAAGAATCTGTGTTTATCCCATCAATACTAAATGAATTAATATGCTTTATATGCCTCCAAAGGTCAGATATTCCCCATCCCTACTTATGAAGTTGGTTTACTGTGAATCCCTGGGCATTTTTACCATTTAATCAGTTCATAATCTTGTATGTGTGCTTTTCTTAAAAGATAACCTCTCTGTGCGTGTGTGTGTGTGTGTGTGTGTGTGTGTGTGTGTGTGTGTGTTTCCCAGAAGCCTTCTTGTGCTTAGAAATGTTAAATAGCATTTCAATATTATGCATAGGGCCTATGTTGAACAGCAAAATCTTAGTGGAAAGTGCAAGTGTGAAAAAAATGAGGCACTAAAATTTGGGAATAAGATGTTTGCAATAAGAGCCGAAACTCGGGAAGCAGAATTCTATTTCAGTTGTGTGTTGGGTGACACAGATTGTCAACAAATGACAATGGAGGGGGAGGGAAATGGGTACCAAGACATGTGAAAGGGTATCAATGTACGTGAATTAATGCACCTTCTATCATGTAACCCTTTTACTAATTACAATAAAAAATGCAAAAAAAACCCAACAAATGACAATGGAAAGTATTCATTTGGGCGTACAAAGTAAATTTTAACAATAAGGCAAAATTGGAAATACATCAGTTTTGACTAATTAACATTGACTTTTTTTTTTCCATTGATGATCCTAATTTAGGCTACCATAATTTCTCTGTTAAACTGATGAAATAGGTTTTAAACTGTCCTTTATTCAATTCTCCCCTAAATGTCAGAGTGGGAGTAATTTTTTTTTAAAGGCAAATCTGATCATTCCACTTATTTTCCCATCTTTATTCAGTAGCTTCTTACTGCTTTTAGAATAAAGACTAAAGGTCTGAGAAACTCTACAGATCTCTTCCATTCTTGTTTCTTGCTTCTCTGGCACCAGTTTCTTCCTTACTGAATAATTCTGACTCTTCAGACCTCAGTCTTTCCTGACACATAACCCCCTAGTCCAGTCTATTATAGTTACTTTGTTAGGCCATTCTATTTTGATGACACATTTCTTCCCCACGTAACATTTATTTTGGTTTATAATTATTCATATATTTACTTACAAATACAGTTTAAAAATTAAATGTAGCTATTTCATTGTATGCTATAAGACCCAAAGCAGTAGGAATTATATCTGCTTTGATAGCTTTATAGCAGCTAATTCAGTAGATTTCTTATTACATATATGGTAGGTGAATTTACTCATTTCAGCTTATTTTAACCTGCATTTTCATTCCTGTTTAACATTTCTTCCCTTTTTAGATTTCTGTGCTTCAGTCACATTGAACCTGTTCTTTTAAACCAAGAATCTCTGCTACTTCCCTCCACAGCTCCTAATAAAAAGTAAATCAAAATTCAAATCCCAAACCAGCTTTCCCTGTGAAACCACTGTTCATCCATTGAGAGCTAAACTAACAGGCAGGTCTTTGATTTGATTGTTTTCATAGGCTCTTGCTTTTTTTTTTTTTTTTAATTGTGAAGTTTGTCTGTTTCTGGTTTTTTGTGATACCTGTTCCAATAGATGAAAAGGAAGGGTCAGAGTCTGCATGTATCATTTCAGCTTATATCCTAGGGGATGGGGTGTAGCTAAATTGTAAAGCTCCATGGATTTGATCTACAGCACTGTGAAAATACTCCAAAAAAACTCTGGTACAAAAACTGCCATATTGTTTGCCAGTCATCTCAGTCTGTACTACCATATTTGAACTAATAATGGCTGTAGAATTTCTGAATTAGCATCTGAATCTTATGGATGACTTTCAAACTGGTGAAACAACTTTCATATGAGGAGAATTATTGTGCAATTTTTTGTATCAGTTTAATGGAAGTAGCCAGATTTTGCTGGTTTCAGGATCACCACTAAGAAGTGATTCTTAGTATTCTAAGTCTTCCATCCAGTTCTTTTGGTAATTAAAAATACTATTGCTGATTTTTGCTGCTGCTTATTTCATTAAGTATCAATTCGATTTTTGAAATTTAGTCTTAAAATATCATTGCTCTTGAGGTTTAAGATGTAAATAAGCTGTGTCTGTCATTGAGTTTTAGGGTAAGCTTTCTAGGACAGTAGATTATGAATATAGGAGTGAATCTCAGTAAAAGTAGAACACATTCAGAACTATACACAGCTTACTGTTTGGTATTTTTTTTATTTTTGCTAGTCCTGGGTCTTGAACTCAGCCTGAGCACTATCCTTGGGTTTTCTCAGGGCTCAAGCTTTACCACTTGAGCCACAGTACCACTTGTGCCTTTTTTCTATGTATGTGGTACAGAGGAATCAAACCCGGGGCTAGGCAAGTACTCTACTGCTAGGCTAAACTCCGGCTTGGGATTTTCTTTTTTAATTAAAAATTTTTAAGTTGTTGTAAGAATGTGCAGCAGGATTATAGTTATGTATGTCAGGTAAAGGATATATTTCTTAGCCAGGCACGATGGCTCACACCTGTAATCCTAGCTACTCAGGAGGCTGAGATCTGAGGATCAAGGTTTGAAGCCAGCCTGGGGACAAAAGGACCCAGACTCTTACCAATTAACCTCTAGAAAACAGAAAGTGGGGCTTAGCTCAAGGGTAGGGTGGTATCCTTGAGCTGAACAGCTCAGGAACAGTGCCCAGGCCCAGTTGAAGCCCCATGACCCACCCCCCAAAAAAGAAAAGAATGTATTTCTTTCTGGGCAACATTTTCCTTGCCACCATGTTTCTCTTGAAGCATATAACTGGCATTACAGAAGTCTTATAAGTTGTAACTATTATGATTAATGTGGTTTAAGTAAAATGAGAGTGAGCTTTGTGTTTGTAGAAGTGCTTACACTTATATTGCAGTTATCAACTTTGCAGTATTAATGAAAATTAGTTACATAGTTTTAATTTGCTTCTGTCCTTTTATAATGGAGAAGACTTTTTAACTAGTATTTAGTTTAAAAATGCACATCTGCTTTATTAGCAGTTTTACAGAACTTGATAATAATTGAACTTCATGCTCTCCTGTAATTAAAACTGACAACTCAGTGTGTTAAATGGCATTCCTAGTTAGTGGAACTAGATTTAAAATTACTTATGATTTCCTAAGGTTTATTACTGCAGATGTTAAATGGAAGAGCTTTCTAGAATCACTTATACCTGATACCCAGGGATAGATAGGGTGGGGATGAGATTTTTGTTTTGGAAATGTTCTAGTAATTTGTAATATATGAATTCCAGTGCAGCAAACAAAACATTATACAAAGATGTTTTTGAGAGTTTATTTAGATGAAATAAGATCAAATTTTCACCTAAAAGTAATGACAGTTAATACTATCAAAAGTATTATTAAATACTTTTATTAATAATAACTTAACATGTAATAAAAATTATTTATTGTAAGAGCTCTTAGTAAATTTGAACTCAAGATGATTTTCGGTAATGTTGATAACCTGATGTAAGACCATATTAGGACTTTAAAAGTACCTTAAAATACTAACTTTTAGGTAAGTTCTGTTATTTTTTGGTGACACTTAGTTTAAATTTATGATCATGAAAGGTTGGTTTTTGTATGAATTACTGCTCTGTCTTTATTCAATGGATAGAATCATTGAATTTGAAAAATAAATTTTTTAATGTTTGAATATTTTTAATTGACATTTTAACTTTTCATAGGTTTATGGCTACAAATGACTTAATGACAGAACTTCAGAAAGATTCCATCAAGTTAGATGATGATAGTGAAAGGAAAGTAGTGAAAATGATTTTGAAGTTGTTGGAAGACAAAAACGGTGAGGTACAGAATTTAGCTGTCAAATGGTAAGTTATATCTTGCTGCTTCCCTTAAATAATGGTAATTGACTATTGTCTTAAGTAATCAACCATGTCTTTCTGGATTTTCTTTTTTTTAAAGAATATTTAAGGGGGGGGGGCGGGAGTTTGGCCTAGTGGTAGAGTGCTTGCCTAGCATGCATGAAGACCCGGGTTCCATTCCTCGGTACCAAATACATAGGAAAAAGCCGGAAATGGTGCTGAGGCTCAAGTCCCAGGACAGTGCTCAGGCCCTGAACTCAAGCCCAGGACTGGCAAAAAAAAAAAAAAAAAAAGAATATTTAAGGGGCCGGGAGTTTGGCCTAGTGGTAGAGTGCTTGCCTAGCATGCATGAAGACCTGGGTTCGATTCCTCGGTACACATACATAGAAAAAAGCCAGAAGTGGTGCTGAGGCTCAAGTGGTAGAGCTCTAACCTTGAGAAAGTCCAAGGACAGTGCTCAGGCCCTGAGCTCAAGCCCAGGACTGGCCAAAAAAAAAAAAAAAGACTATTTAAATGACTCATGAATGTTTAGTGTCTGCCTATAGTACTTACATTCTCTTACAGAGTATAAATTAATAAACCCTTTCATAATATTTCTTTTAAATATATTCCTTTATAGTATATATAGAGAAGGGTCCAGAAATTGGTTCTCATACTTGATTGATCATAACCTGATTCTTTGGTTGCATTTGAAAGGACTTCTTGTTTTCTACATTTATGTTCTAGTTGGGATGAAATTTAAATTTTGTTTGGTTCACAATATAGTAAAACCCTAGTTATGATATAGGCAATTGTTTCTTACTTTTAGGTGCAGAATTTGAATTCTCAAATTCTATATTAAATCTAACAGTGTTTCTATATTAAACCTGTATTAATTTGTGAATGTCAAATTTTTAGAAGTCCTTAATTCACCTAGTAATTTTAACTTTTAGTTTTTGTCTTCTGAATTGTATATCATATTGGATGTTGATTTAATAAGCCATTGTTTCATTATTACTCCTTTATTGCATTCTTGTAAGGAGTTCAAATTCGCTTTACTTTTGGCTTTTTCATATATTTTAAAACAGGGAAAAAGGTGAGAATCATTAGTTGATGTAGTTAGATCTGCAGTACAAATTTCTTTAACTATAAACATTTGCAAGGTTAAAAATGAAAAGTTGAGTTTGGGAGCATTGAAGTTCTAGGACAGCCCAAGTAGAAAAATTATCAAGACTATTTCAGCAGAAGAAAATGACATGGTGACACATGTCTTTTCTCAGGTTACTCATCCTAGGTGTGATGAAAAGCCTAAAATAGGCAACTTTTGGTTTATGTGTAGATCCAAGCAGGAAGCTAGACTCGTATTTAAATTAAATAAACAACACTTAACTGCCTAGAAAATGCAAAGCCCTGTATTCAAACCTTAGTACTGTCACAGAAAATATAAATGAATGAGTAAATGGTCAGTCTTCATAAAATGGTTAGGGCAAGCCAAAATAGCCCACTTGGGAGAACGTTAAACTGAAGAAAATAGTTTTATAATAATGCAAATAATGAATAATTTTACTTTAATGTTTTTATCTTACAATTTTTTAATGTGTCTAATGAAAAATTAAATTTTAAGATTTAATAGAGCTGAATGTGGGTGGTACATGACTGAGATTCCAGACTATGGTAAGCAGAAATGAAAGTTGGAGGCCAGCCTAGGCTACAGAGCAAGATCCTGTCTCCAAGAAAATGTGTGTGCTTGTGTATGTGTGATTCATTTCTAAAAACTAAAGGAATGAAAATACAAATAAAATACATACAAGTAATAAGAATCATAGTAATAGCTAACTAATCTAAGCACTGAAATTCTATAGCTAAATTATTAAGGAGCCATATAAAGAAATTGGAAAAATTATCAAAATAACTCATCACTCCCCCCCAAAAGATTGAAAAGCCTGTCACAGTTACTTTTTTTATTAAAGAATTTATTAACATTGATTTTTACATCATATTACAAATGACATGTTAAACAAGTGTTCAAGAAGGGAATCTATATACAATCACTGGTACTTAAGAGTTTAGAACATAATTAAAATTAAGCTGAGGATTTGTATGTCATAGATACATATTAATCTATGTAATAAAATATGTCTATAGAGTCATGATGTCACAGTTACTTTTGAAACTTCAAAGGACAGATGATTCTAGTGCAGATAGTTCTAGTACTCTTCCATAACAGAGCAAGTTTGAAAATCTTTCAGACTTTTATTTGAGCAAATTACTGATTATAATTTCTAATTAAAGATAATAAATGGGAACCAGTGGACAAGCAGTATTTAATTGCTCAAAACAAAATACAGCAGTATATTAAATAACAATCTCTTTTTAGTTATTTTGTAGTGATTTGATTCTTCTGTTGACTTTTTAAGACATCTTTTCAGAGGCTAGGGATTATGAATTACCCCTTAAATTTATCACAACCTATTTGAAGTTAATGTATGACCATTTGATATATTATGTAAACCCTGCTATAATGTGGTTCCATTTACCTTCCTACACTTGTATTATAGCTATTTCTTTTTTTTGATGCCAGTCCTAGGGCTTGAACTCAGGGCCTGAGAACTGTCCTTGGGCTTTTTCCTCAAGGCTAGCACTCTTCCACTTGAGCCACAGCACCATTTCCGGCTTTTTCCTATGTATGTGGTGCCGAGGAATCGAACCTGGGTCTTTGTGCATGCTAGGCACGCACTCTACCTCTAGGCCAAACTCTCAGCCCCTGCTAGAGCATTCTTGGAGTTGAAGGAAGAAATGTCACCTTTTATGTATTTATACATTTACCATTTCTGTTGATCTTTTTTCCCTTTTGCTAGTTCAAGTTACCATTTGGTTTAATTTTCCTTTATTTTAAAGAATTCCTTTGACAATTTTTGTACGACAAAGTTGGTGATGACTCTTTCCTTAGTTTTTATGTGGAATTTTCTAATTTGTCTTGAAATGTAAAGAGCAATTTCACTGGGTATGCAGTTCTGAGTTGTTGGTAGTCTTTCTTTAACTTTTTTTTTCTAGATCCCAAGTTTTCTTTTATTCAGATAATTCTTCTCAATCATTTTCAGTTTCATAAGATGAAAAACAATAGGAAAAATATTAGAAACTGACTACAAGGAGTTCAGCAATCAAAATTTTCTTGATGTGCACTTGGTTAAATTAATAGTTATTAAAGCCAAGTTAATATTTTTAATTAATCTATATTTCAAGTATGTGTGCATATGTGTCTGTGTCTAGATTTTAAAAATACTTTTCTTCTTTATATTACAGTCTTGGCCCTTTAGTGAGCAAAGTGAAAGAATACCAAGTAGAGACAATTGTAGATACTCTCTGCACTAATATGCTTTCTGATAAAGAACAGCTTCGAGATATTTCAAGTATTGGCCTTAAAACAGTAATTGGAGAACTTCCTCCAGCATCCAGTGGTAAGCAAGAGCATTACTTTCTTTTCAAGTGAAGGTGTTTTTTTCTGATCTTACCTTTTCCTTCTGAATGAGAGGGAAATGACTATCCTAAAGAGATCTTGTCTTTATGACATGGTTAAGGAAAGTGATCTTTTTTCACCTTTTAAACAACCAAGGGAAGTTAAAGTTTGAAGCCTTCATCTTAAAGATAAATTTAGCTTTAAGTAAATATTTCTATTGACTTTTTCAAGTGTCTCCTGAGTGTCAGTTCTGAAGGATTTTGTATATATAGGAACAGAGTTTTATGTATCATGACTAGACTAGAATTGTGGTAACCTTTGCAGTGAGGAAAAGATAACTAAAATGATGAATTCTGATATTCTATTTCCAATGTGAATTTTGTTTTGCATTAGGCTCTATTGTGTAAATTTAAACATAGTGAAGACATAGCTCTAATCAGTTTTTTTCCACACAAATCTCAGAGTTTATTTCATTCTACCCAATTTTTTTATTTACGTATATTTTTATTGTAATTAATATATTACATTATATTTGTCATATAGAAGGTGCATTACTTTACAAACATCGATACCCTTTCCCTTGTTATGAGTAGTTTTAATTAAAGATCTAAGTAATGTTTAGAATTGATTTTGGCCTACTAAGCTATTAAAATGAGCAGTTTGAAAGTTACTGTTTCTTATTAATTATTAATAAATGCTTATTAATTCACAGTGCTAGTTATTATGCTAAATGTTCCTTGTTCACCAAAGGATCATTTAGTCTAAATATCAACCATATGAAAGATTTTAATAGCCTCCATAGATCTCAGGTGGAGGAACTGAAATTCAAAAGACATTAGGTTATTCACATTACTAGGTATTTTGCCAACAGGTAGAGATTCAGATTCTTTCATCTTGGGCTGGAATTAGATCCAGTGGTAGGGCACACTTCCCTACTGTACATAAGTCCTTGCATTCAATCTTTGTAGCATGGAGGGAGAAGGAGGCTGATGGGTAGATGGAAATAGCCTTTTTCTAGACCAGATCATACTAGTTTTAACTAAGTATACTAAGTAGTTATTTCAATCACATTCTACCAACCCTGAGGTACATTGTTTATAGTTACATTAGCTATATTGATATTTTCTTTATTTCCCCCTCATTACAACATGTTTACATTTAAATTTAAATTTCTGGTTTTAGGATTTTTTTTTTTTTTACTATTCAGATTCTTTTGCAGTTACTAGTTCCTTTTTCCCTCTTGCTTGTCAAAAACATGACTTTAATGATGCCTTTGATATTTGGGTCCTCAAACAACATTTATGCTTTATAATGAAGTTGTATATCATTGTGTTACAAAGAACCTCATGGGTTACAGTTTTCTTACCAATTTCTCTTAAAGAAACTGTTAAGCATTAGAGCTCAATTATGTTCTTTATTCCACTGATGATTAAAAGATCAGTTTACTAGGTAGAAGAATTAAACAGAGAAAACTCTTGTAGCTGCTTTTCAAATTTAGCAATAAATACACTATAGGTACTACTGAACTCAACCAACATTCAGTATTTTCCCTGTAAAGTCTGTGGAATCTTCTTTGTTCTGTTTCCTATTTCCTTTTTGGTAGTTACAACTTATAATTTTTTTGCATGTGCCATTATTTTTTTGAAAAGCAATTGGGTTTGAAATTTGTGTATAGTTTAGAATGTATATTTGGTGTAGCTACTGTGGGTATAAGGTAGACTTTGAACATTCTTACTTTGAAATTATTTTGGCTTACTATTCATGTAGGCTCTGCATTAGCGGCTAATGTATGTAAAAAGATTACTGGACGTCTTACCAGTGCAATAGCAAAGCAGGAGGATGTTTCTGTTCAGCTAGAAGCTTTGGATATTATGGCCGATATGTTGAGCAGGTAAATCATTTGTAATATAGATAGCATTTTCATTTAAAAGTCACTTTTAGTACAGCCTAATAAAGCATGGTCCAAAATTGTTCATGTTTAGGGGCTGGGAGTTTGGCCTAGTGGTAGAGTGCTTGCCTAGCATGCATGAAGACCCAGGTTCGAATCCTTGGTACCACATACGTAGCAAAAAGCTGGAAGTGGTGCTGAGGCTCAAGTGGTAAAGTGCTAGCCTTGAGAAAGTCCAAGGACCGTGCTCAGGCCCTGAGCCCAAACCCAGGACTGGCAAAAAAAAAAACCACAAAAAAACAAAAATTGTTCATGTTTAAATTGTTTTTTAATATGTGTGATTGAAGGCAAGGGTATTCATAAACTAATTACACTTATGTACTGTCATGTAGGAAATGTAGTTACGAAAAATGAATTTACAGTTTTGAAATTTTGGTTGTATTCACCAATTTTTGTTGACAAAGTTTAAAATTGAAACCAGTTTATGCTTTGTTTTTCTGTTTTTACTGCTTGTTGGAAAGGAAGGATTAATTTAACTTAATCTATGTTGTTTTCTCAGCTACTAGAAGAATATACCTCAAAAGACATACCAATTTTAGTTTCTTGTTATTTTAGTTCTGTATTATTTCTGACTTTCTAGTTAATTCAAGTACCTACATGTGAAAGGGTGTATATGAATTATAGTGACATATATATATATGGTAATATAGATGTACTATCATCACATACAGAGAGTATATACTTTACTGGGGAAGAGTGTATATATAGTGATGGGTTCCCTGTATCACATACCAAAGACTTTATACTTTACTGTCAGAGAAAAAGCGGCTAAAGAATAACTGGGAGCATGTTCCAAGAAGATTTCTGTGGAAATACTGGTATTTGATGGGTAGCATTTTAAAATATAAGTATCAGATATATTCAGAATATAGCAGTAAATACTGTTGGAGTGGGAAACACTGTATTCCAGTGTTCCTGGTTATAGAATGAATAGTTTAATAGTAAGAAGTTGTTCTTGTAGATTATGGCCATATTGAGGTTGGTGGGGAATGTATACTTAATTTGATAAGCAGTGAAAATAGTACAGTCATAGACTAGTTCTGTGTGTAATTTAATAACTGACATGGTTGGCATGTTGTAGATGTTTGAACATTGTTGATTAATTGACCTTTATATGAGAATGAAACACTATAGAGATCAATAGAGAAAAACACAGCAGGGGAGACAATCATTCAAGTTTGGGTGTTAATTTTCCAAGAACTCTAAATAAAAAAGTTGAGGATCTTGGAGAGAGAGTGATGCAATCATTGTTTCTTTTGGTGCTTTGCCTAGCCAGTGGATTTTGTATTTTAAAATAGGAGATATAAATCTAGATTTTAGAAGTAATTTGGGGAAGTAAAAATGAGCATACACTTTTAATAGGTTTTTAGTTTATTAATAAGGAGAGGGAGAATTGAATTTTCCTTCTATTTGGAATTTAGTTATATTTCAATTAAATTTATGCCCTGATTATTTATTTACACTGAGCTTGGAGGGCAGACATTTTAGTAGTGCTTACACATCTTGAATTCATATTTTTCTTTCCTTTTTTTTAGGCAAGGAGGACTTCTTGTTAATTTTCATCCTTCAATTCTGACTTGTCTACTTCCCCAGTTGACAAGTCCCAGACTTGCAGTGAGGAAAAGAACCATTATTGCTCTTGGCCATTTGGTTATGAGCTGTGGAAATATAGTCTTTGTAGATCTTATTGAACATCTATTGTCAGAGTTGTCTAAAAATGATTCCATGTCAACAACAAGAACCTACATACAGTGTATTGCTGCAATTAGTAGACAAGCTGGTCATAGAATAGGTAAGAAATTTTAAAATATTTTAAAGTTGTCACTTAAAAATTAGTGTGTTTTTAAGTAGTTGTATGCTTTTTGTAGGTGAATACCTTGAGAAGATAATTCCTTTGGTGGTAAAATTTTGTAATGTAGATGACGATGAATTAAGAGAGTACTGCATTCAAGCCTTCGAATCATTTGTGAGAAGGTAAGATTTTAAGATCTTCATTTTCTTTAAAAATTTTGCCTTAATAGAAAAGTAAGATCTAGACTAGATATATAGGGAGAAACTGCTTATAGAATTTCAGATGTATTTTAATTAGATTTTTAAAACTAATAATATAACTGGAAGCTATTGTGTTTATTTTGAGAGTTTTCCTTGTTGGGACTTTCTTCAAGTACTTACTATTTTTTGTTTATTTTTGCATCTTTAGAAGGGAAGACATGTCAGTATAATAAGTTGATCTGTCTTCAGAGAAGCACCATTACCTGATAAGAAATAGACTTTAAATTTTGTGTTTTCAGATGTTTTTCTTTTAGATCTTTTATGTGTATTTTGCTAGTGCGATGATTTTTCAGTTTGGAAACTTTGACTAGTATTTTGTAAACATCTTAATAAAATAGTACACTTAGGTATTAGAAAGCTATACTGGTTAACAGGTATTTTTGCTTTTGTATGGTTGGCTAGTATATTGATAGTCTAGTGATTGATGTGTGTGCATTCATGCATGTGCCAACTTTGAACTCTGGACCTGGGTGTTATTCTTGAGCTTGTATGCTCAAACCTAGTGTTCTACCACTTGATCCGCAGTTCCACTTCCAGCTGTTAGGGGTTAAAAGGAGATAAGACTTTTTCAGCCTGGCTGGCTTTAAACTGTGATCCTCAGATCTTAGCCTCCTACGAAGCTAGAACTACAAGCATGAGCCACTGACCCTCGTGTTTGATGATTTTTGTCTGCAGTTATCCTTTACCACTTGCATGTTTGAGAAGTAGCTTTATGATCATATCAAATTTATAAAGTGGAAATTGGGCTTTGTTTCTGTCCCTCTAATTAAGAAACAAATTATTGATTTATTTTTTGGTCCTATAGACATTTACATGTTCTGTCCTCAACATATAGCCAGAGGATCAAGCAGAATGATTATATACTGACAATTTTGTTTATAAAGCTAGTTGCTGAAGTGCTTATTCTAGATCTGGTCTTCAGTTTGAGAAGAAAGAACATATTACCAATTTCTCTTTATAATTTCCTTTTATTAAGTATTAAAATGTGTGTGTAGAGGAGAAGCTTGCCTTAAAAATTGATTAAATAAAAAACATTGAAACTACTTGAAAATGTAATGAGTGAAAGTAGAAGATTGTTCTGGGAAACATTGTTATTGTTGGTAATAAGGAAAATTTTGGCAGATGATTAATCAAGGAAAAACTAGTTACTTGAAGCACCTTTTGTCTTTTTCTTTTTCTTCAGATGTCCTAAGGAAGTATATCCTCATGTTTCTACCATAATAAATATTTGTCTTAAATACCTTACCTATGATCCAAACTATAATTATGATGATGAGGATGAAGATGAAAATGCTATGGATGCTGATGGTGTTGATGATGATGATCAAGGTATTTCAAATGGAATCAAAGGAACCTATTTTGTTAATTTCATAATAGAGATCAGAGTTGTCTACAAAGATGCTTCTAAATACAAATTGCTCCATTGTACTTTAGCGTTCAGATTTTCTACAAAATGTTTCTGTAGAATGAAATTTTTTCTTTCCTTTTTTTTTGGAGGGGTGCGGTGCTGGGGCTTGAACTCAGGGCTTGGGCACTGTCCTTGGACATTACTCAAGGCTAGCGCTCTGCCACTTGAGCCCCATGCCACTCCTGGCTTTTTCTGTATATGTGGTACCATGGAAACAAACCAAGGGCTTCCTGCATGCTAGGTAAGCACTCTGTCACTAGGTCACATTCCCAGCCCAATTTTTTTTTTAATACTTTTTTTTGATGTTGTTCGGTCCTGGGGCTTGAACATTGGGCCTGGGCACTGTTCCTGAGTTCTTCAGCTCAAAGCTAACACTATACCACTTGAGCCACAGTGTCACTTCCTGTAAATAATTTTTAAAAAATTGAATTTGAGGGCCAGGAGTTTGGCATAGTGGTAGAGTGCTTGCCTATCATGCACAAAGACCCGGGTTCGATCCCTCGGTACCACATAAACAGAAAAAACCAGAAGGGGCTGAGGCTCAAGTGGTAGAGCTTTAGCCTTGAGAAAGTCCAACGACAGTGCTCAGGCCCTGAGTTCAAGGCCCAGGACTGGCAAAAAAAAAAAAAATAGAGGAAATAAATTTTAAAAAAAATTGAATTTGAAGATAAATTTGTTCAGAGCAGTTTGGTTTTGAAGAAATATTTGTTTTGCTTATTCATAATTATATTCATAAAAATACTAAATACTGTGATCCTCAAAACTCTGTAATTTTATTTACCCTTTTAAAAGCTTGTATTAATGTGAAAGAAAATGCTTTTTAATGTAGCCTCTTTTGTTTAGTATTTTTAACTAAGTCTTGGTGAATAAATCAGATGGCTTGAGTTTTGCCAATATTGAGTTGACTTCCTACTATTGTCCTAAGGTAAATGAAATTAATCCATTTTTTCTAAAGTCTAGCTGGCTATATTGTAGCCAGAATTACATCCTCAAACATTTAGGAATCATTTAATGATATAATCCTATAGAATACACATTTATCTCTTGAGTACTTCATGAAATGTTTTAATGCTTCCCTAACTTTTTAAATCCTAACTGACTCAACTTGATACTAAGGGGAAATAATTTACATACCTACAGTTTGTCCTACCAAATATAAGAAAGTTTGATGTAATAAGCTTGAGATATTTAAAGTGTATCATTGGGAATTTGGAAAGCATAGTAGTTGTTAAGTGGGCAGCGTTTTCTTGCTGTAATTATGGTATAGTTTCTTTAGACAAAATTCTGAAAGGTTGAGAATAGGCATATTTTCCCTATTCATACAATAATCATTAAATTTAGTTGCGAGGCTGATTGATGTTAGGATTCTTTTTCCCCTTAGAAAATTAGAAGAGGATTTGTAATTATTCTTTTGTCAGGTAGGCTATAGCCACAAGTCATCTCATAAATAACCCTTTGTTTAATTTGGTTCTTTCTCAAAAGTGAAAATTATGATTTTTTACATTTATATTCTAAAGATTTATATATTATTTTTATGGGCTATAAGTTAGAAGATTATTAAACAATTAGAAAGCAGGTTTAATGTTAAAAATACAATCACAAAATTTTTAAAGTTTATGTGCAAATTTACATAAGCTCTGCATATGTTTTAAATTCTAGTTCTGTTTAAATTTGCCTACTGCTCTGTGTATCAATGAAAAGTTAGAATTAACGGTTTTGGTTAAGAATATTCTTAACCTTCATATTCATCTTCCATGTCATTAATTGCCTGTTTATATTAAAATTTTACTTTAGGGAGTGATGATGAATACAGTGATGATGATGACATGAGTTGGAAAGTGAGACGAGCAGCTGCTAAGTGTCTGGATGCTGTAGTTAGCACAAGGCATGAAATGCTTCCTGAATTCTATAAGACTGTATCTCCAGCACTGATATCCAGATTTAAAGAACGCGAAGAGAATGTAAAGGCGGATGTTTTCCATGCCTACCTTTCTCTTCTGAAGCAAACTCGTCCTGTACAAAGTTGGCTGTGTGACCCTGATGCTATGGAGCAAGGAGAAACACCTTTAACAATGCTTCAGAGTCAGGTTAGTTTAAAACTAATATAGTAAATGTGATGCTTAAAAAGTTATTTCTAAATGAAATATGAGTTTTAAAAGCCAAATAGTAGCTTACATTTTGTAGTCTCAGCTGCTTGGGGGAGGCATCAAGATAGGAGATCAAGATTCAAGGCAAAAAAGTAAGATGGTATCTCAAAGAACAAGACAGGTGTGGTATTTAACTCATGTAATCCCAGCTAGGTTATACACATAGGTGGGACTCTGGTCTGAAGCCAGCTCAGCAGGAAGCCTGAGAGCCTGTGTGAAAAATAACTAAAACAAAAAGACTGGTGATGTGTCTCAAGTGGTAGAATTCTTGAGGTCCTGAGTTAAAAATCCTGGCACTAAGAAGAAAAATAGGGCTTTTAGAATATCTTTATAGTAGCACAGCATTCTAAAGTATACGTATATATACTGTTAATTCATGCTCTTTAGTTGCGAATTGTTTATTCTAATTTTCAAGTTTTTTTTTTTTTCTTCCAATCCTGAGGTTTGAACTCAAGAGTTTGGATGCTATTCCTAACGGTTTTTTTTCTCTCTTTCTTTTTTTCTTTCTTTCTTTCTTTCTTTCTTTCTTTCTTTCTTTCTTTCTTTCTTTCATCCATCTTTCTATCTTTCTATCTTTCTATCACTTGGGGCACGTTGCTACTTTTCTCTTGATTTCTTTTTTCTTCTCTAAGCATTCTTGATTTTTTAACATAAACATTTCTTGCCTGGCATTTCTCACCAAAAGCCTACTCATTAAACTAGGTAGCTCTTGTTTGTTTGTTTTTTTTTAATAGTACATAACTAGACATTTTCTTATTTTATATGTAGTTCCTGGTGCAGCTTTAGTGAGAGGGGGAGTCTCTCAATCATACATTTGTTTTTTATAGGTTATGAAACATGTTGAAAGAGATTAAATTAGAGGAGAAAGAGAGCATAACTTACTAGTTTTTAATTAATGGAAGTAAATATTTGAGAACTTAATTATAACTGAACATTGAATAATTGTAGAAGTGCATGGGATAAAGTAGAAGTAGTAAGTGTGTAGAACTCAAAATATTTAGTAGAATCATCAGAAATTCTGAGTTTTATAGAAAATTAGACCTTTTTTGTGTCTACTTCTCAGATCATTATTCAGTTATGGTATTTGTGTGTGTGTGTGTGTGTTTGGTGGTGGATTGGGTGCTTAATCTCATTCTGCTTGCTTGCTTATTTATTGTCATATGGCCTGAATTCTGGGCCTGGGCGTTGTTCCTGAGCTCTTCAGCTCAAGGCTAGCACTCTACCACTTAAGCCACAGTGCCATTTCCTGTTTTCTGGTGGTTAATTGGAGATAAGAATCTCATGCTGTGCCAGGGTTGACTTTGAACTGCAATCCTCAGAGCTCAGCCTCCTGAGTAGCTGTGATTACAGGTGTGAGCCACAGGTGCCTGGCATCTGCTTTTTTATTGAAAGAGTTTAGAGGCTGAGTTAGTGACCTGGCATATTTAAGATTTGTTAGTAGACACCAATTTTAAGTTTTACTAACAAACCAAACATTTGAAAATTAAAGCCAGGTTTCTTACTGTACCCTCCCCCCCCATAGTGTGTTTACTTTGCCTTGCTTCATTGTAACAGCAAGTGGGGCATGACTATTTTTTTAATTTAATTGTCAGGGTAATGTATAGAGAGGGGTTACAGTTACATTGATCAGGTAATGGATACATTACTTCCCGAACCTTGATACCTCTCCCTCCTCTCACCCCCTCCCAATCATCTTGTTTCCCTCCCTTCCCTTTCCTATTTTAAATATAAAAATATACATGTATACAATATACCAGGTAACATAAAGTCAAATACAGTAACCACATGAGATTAACCATAAGGGGGAAAAAAAGAGAAAAGAAATAACTGTACATAGTACATTAAGAACAACAGTCACAAAGATAAACCTCTAGTTTCTATATCCTAGAGTTCATTTTGTTTAGTCTCATTCTATATATGCATAGCTTTTGATCTATTGTGATTCACTGCTAGGAGAGTCCTAGATGTGTACTAATTATTATAAATGAGGGAAACCACTGAGCCTATGTTCCTTTGGGTCTGGCTTACTTCACTTAATATTTTTCCCAAGTCTTTCTTTCCATTTCTTTACAAATGGGGCAGTGCCATTCTTCCTGATGTCAGCATAGAATTCCATTGTGTGTAAGTGTCACATCTTCTTGATCCATTCGTCTACTGAAGAGCATCTGAGTTGGTTCTATATCTTAGCTATGGTAGTTAATGCTGCAATGAACATCCTTGTGCTAATAGCATTAGTATGGCCTTGTTTTGGACATTTGGGTAAATGCCAAGGAATGAGATTGCTAGGTCCTAGGGTTGCTCTTATGTTTAGTCTTTTGAGGGATGGCTGTTTTCATGGTCACTTTTCTATAAATTTTTTTTGCTTTCTTTTGATGTCTGCTGGATTTTTATTTATAAATTATATACCTGATACTTATGAAAAAATTTGTTAATAGAGAAGATTTTTGTTGCTGTAAAGGAAACTAAGTGACAGCTTTAAAAAAATGGTTATAGTTACAAGAGAACATATATAGAACATTTAACAAATTCATACCTAACAACTCCCTGTTGGAAGTAGCAGTAAAGAAATGAAATGTAAGCTAAAAGGAGATCAGTTCTTCTTTGTCTTCATTCTTCATAATTCATATTGTTTATTATGGAAATACCAATTGATAAACCAGCTAATGAGTATGTGATACTTACAGGTCCCCAACATTGTTAAAGCTTTACACAAACAGATGAAAGAAAAAAGTGTGAAGACCCGACAGTGTTGTTTTAACATGTTAACTGAACTGGTAAATGTATTACCTGGGGCCCTGACACAGCATATTCCTGTACTTGTACCAGGTATGTAAGAAAAGAATCATTGTCTTTGGGAACATACTAGGCTTTTTAATATTTAGGGAAACAAGTATTCCCTTTAAAGAGGATATTTGTGACAGCTTGGTATAAGTCCTCTTGTATATGTGAAGTGAGATATCTGCAAGTAAAAAGTTAATTTTTAAAAAATCTTCTTTTCTTGAAATGGAAAATTAACATTTTAACCAAAATATCTTTGGTTTTAATATAATAGTTCAGATTATTGTGGTGTGCTGCTGGTGTCTCGTGCCTGTAATCCTGTCTAATCAGGAGACTGAGATCTGAGAATCATGCTTTGAAGCCAGCCTGGGCAGAAATGTTCTTGACACTTTTATCTCCAGCTAAGCACCAGAAAAGGTAGAAGTGGAGCTGTGATTCAAGTGGTAGAGTGCTAGCCTTGAGTAAAAAAGTTCCAGGGATATCACCCAGGTCCTGAGTTAAAGGCTCAGGACTAATACCACATACACTATATATAGAGAGAGACTGAAATTTTTACCATTTTAGAGATATATACGGGTAGGAATTTTAAGAATATTCCATGGGTTAGGCTTTTAATTTTTTTTTCTTAAGCCTACATAAAAATGAACTTTTTTTGTTGTTGATATTTTAGGAATCATTTTCTCACTGAATGATAAATCAAGCTCGTCAAATTTGAAGATTGATGCATTGTCCTGCCTATATGTAATCCTCTGTAATCACTCTCCTCAAGTCTTCCATCCTCATGTTCAGGCTTTGGTTTCTCCAGTGGTGGCTTGTGTTGGAGACCCATTTTACAAGATTACATCAGAAGCCCTTCTTGTTACCCAACAGCTTGTCAAAGTAATCCGGCCTTTAGATCAGCCTTCCTCGTTTGATGCAACTCCTTACATCAAAGATCTGTTTACCTGTACCATTAAAAGATTAAAAGCAGCTGATATTGACCAGGAAGTCAAGGAAAGGGCTATTTCCTGTATGGGACAGATTATTTGCAACCTTGGAGACAATTTGGGTTCTGACTTGTCTAATACACTCCAGATTTTCTTGGAAAGACTAAAGAATGAAATTACCCGATTAACTACAGTGAAGGCATTGACACTGATTGCTGGGTCACCTTTGAAGATAGATTTGAGGCCTGTGTTGGGAGAAGGGGTTCCTATCCTTGCTTCATTTCTAAGAAAAAACCAGAGAGCTTTGAAACTGGGTACTCTTTCTGCCCTTGATATTCTAATTAAAAACTATAGTGACAGCTTGACAGCTGCCATGATTGATGCAGTTCTAGATGAGCTCCCACCTCTTATCAGTGAAAGTGATATGCATGTCTCACAGATGGCTATCAGTTTTCTTACTACCCTGGCAAAAGTATATCCCTCTTCCCTTTCAAAGATAAGTGGATCCATTCTCAATGAACTTATTGGACTTGTGAGATCACCCTTATTGCAAGGGGGAGCACTTAGTGCCATGCTAGACTTTTTCCAAGCTCTGGTTGTCACTGGAACAAGTAATCTAGGATACATGGATTTGTTGCGCATGCTGACTGGTCCAGTTTACTCGCAAAGCACAGCGCTTACTCATAAGCAGTCTTATTATTCCATTGCCAAATGTGTAGCTGCCCTTACTCGAGCATGCCCTAAAGAAGGCCCAGCTGTAGTAGGTCAGTTTATTCAAGATGTCAAGAACTCAAGGTCAACAGATTCTATTCGTCTCTTAGCTCTCCTGTCTCTTGGAGAGGTTGGGCATCATATTGACTTAAGTGGGCAATTGGAACTAAAATCTGTAATACTAGAAGCTTTCTCATCTCCTAGTGAAGAAGTGAAATCAGCTGCATCCTATGCATTAGGCAGCATTAGTGTGGGAAACCTTCCTGAATACCTACCGTTTGTCTTACAAGAAATAACCAGTCAACCAAAAAGGCAGTATCTTCTGCTTCATTCTTTGAAGGAAATTATTAGCTCTGCATCAGTGGTGGGCCTTAAACCATATGTGGAAAACATCTGGGCCTTATTACTGAAGCACTGTGAGTGTGCAGAAGAAGGTACCAGAAATGTTGTTGCTGAATGTCTAGGAAAACTCACTTTAATTGATCCAGAAACTCTCCTTCCACGACTTAAAGGGTACTTGATATCAGGTGGGTGTCTTGATTTTCTTGTCTAAGAATGTTATTGTTAATTTGTTGCTTTGGATAGTGTAATTAGGTTGAAGTTTAATAAGTGATCTAATTCCTTGTGCTGACATATTGCTGTTTTCTAAATATCTGAAAAGCTCACTGTAAAGAGCTTGCTGGTATTGGTTATATTAAAAGTGAGAAAAAATGTTCAAATAAGAGATGTTAAGAAGAAAGATTCTCATTGGGAGATATGAGAATCTATCGGAAGGCAGCCAGGACAAAGAAATACATGAGATTCTTGTCTCAGCTATCAGTTCCCCCTGGGAACTGATAAAGGAAATCTAGAGGGGAAAGCACTGAGGGCAAACCCTGTACAAGTAAGCACACATATAAAATATTTGGATTTGCTAGTGTTGATCCTATTAGAATGAAAAGATAGTTAATTGCTATTCTTAAGCATTTTTTAAATTCTCTCTTTCATAGAAGTTATTTCTTCTGAAATCTATTGGAATTTTTAAAAAAATTTATGATACTGGGGTTTGACCTCAGGGACTTAGGTTGGGTTGCTAGGTAGGCAGTAGTAAATTTTGCTCCTTTTGTATCCTAAGTTTTATTTAAAAAAAAAAATGGCCTGTTTGCTCAAATATATTTTAAGAAGGTGAGTACATTGGTATTATGTGTCATGACTGAAAAGGATTTTGTGGTCTGTGGAGGAGCATATACCAATAGACTTACAACTTTATTTTAATTAGGCTCATCATATGCCCGAAGCTCAGTTGTTACAGCTGTGAAGTTTACTATTTCTGATCATCCTCAACCTATTGATCCACTATTAAAGAACTGCATAGGTAAGTTAAGATAAATGTACTCATTTTAACTGTTTGGGAGAGTTATTGCCAATTTCAATAACTAAAGAGTACAATGGATTTTTTAATTACCAGAGTTGAGTTTAGTCACTAAAAATATTGGATAGCGTATGTATTTGCTTAGTTTGAAATTTATTACTAGATGATTTGGGAAAGAACTAAAACTAGTAAGTACAACATCTTGTCTTTAGAAACAACATACTTGATCCCCATATTTGGGGGATGACTCAAAATAACTCATGAATAAAACAAAAAGATTTTAGATCTAATGAACCAGTCAAATGAAAATGAATTTAATTTGTGCTGTTAGACCCTAGATTTTCCATCATTGTTTATAATCCTCCAGCTCCCATGATCTATGGAGATGCAAGATGGGACTAAAAAGATAGTACTAATTCCCAAAAGAAGAAAGATGAGATATCTAAAGGAATCTAGAGCATCTCTATCTGTAAAGACAGGAATTAGCCTTTAGAGTTACTAATACTTTAAAACACCCTGTATTTTATTGTTGTTATTGTTTTCTCTTGAATTAGTAGGAACCAAACCTTTAAAAGTTAGTTTGGTGGTTTCCAAAGGATAGGAGAAAGGAAGTACTAGGGAGAGACTGGAGGGACATAACTAAAAAGCTTTATAGCTCCATGTCATTCTGCAGTGTGCCAGAAAAGAAAAATAATGAAGTATGTATCGTCAAATGCTTGCTTCAGTTTCCTTTACCTTTATCCATTTTTTGCTTAGATACATTTATATTTTTGTATTGTATATGAAGAAACAGAGGAGCTGGACATGGAGGCTCGCGCCTGTAATCTTAGCTACTCAGGAGGCTGAGATCTGAGGATCAAGGTTCAAAGCCAGCCCCAGGCACAAAAGGACCTGAGACTTATCTCCAGTTAACCTCTAGAAAATGGGAAATGGGGCTTGGCTCAAGGGTAGGGCGGTAGTGTTGAGCTGAAGTGCTCAGAGACAGCACCAGGCTAGTTCAAGCCCCATGACCCACAAAAAAACACAGCAAAAAGAAAAAACAGAAAATAAAACTTCAGTCAGTCAATATACATTTCTGTTATATTTAGTCAGGTGGTAATCTTTCTGGTCATTACTATTTTGTCTGTATTTGTCCATTTGAAATGATAAGCACTAAAGAAATTTTTAAAAATCAAAATTCCAGGACTAAGGAATTGCATTTGGTGTAATCTATAAGACCATTTTGCATTTCAAATGCTTTATTGAATGTAGATATATATTCTATTCTAATTATTAGTTTTCTAATTAGCTTAGAAATTATGCATATAGAGGTGTCTAGTGGATTCGTTTGGCACATTAAAATAAGTTTGAAGTTGTTTTGTTAACCATGTTCTTTTAAGTCAATGTTGGAACTTTCCTGGGCATAAAATATGCAATGAGTTTATGAATATACAATGTCTGAGGTCTCTTTCTTTTTTTTTTTGCCAGTCCTGGGGCTTGAACTCAGTGCCTGGTCATTGTCCTTGGGATTTTCTCAAGGCTAGCACTCTACCACTTGAGCCACAGCACCACTTCCAGCTTTTTGTGTGTCTGTGGTACCAAGGTATTGAACCTAGGGCCTCATGCATGCTAGGCAAGCACTCTCCAACTATGCCAGGTTCCGGGTCTGAGGTCTCTTTCAAAATGTCAACTTGCTTTGATTCAGATAGATACTCAAGTCTTTTGTCATTGCTTATTTTCCTGTCCTAAAAGAATCTATTCAGGATGGATCATATAATGAGAAATAATTATGTGCCTAATTATATGTCAGATAACTGTGTTCAATAATATATATATACTATTTATTTTGTTTAGTAGCAATTTATTGGTAGTGAAAGTTACACATTTACTAAAAAGATGAATCACTGTCTTTGATTTCAAAGACTTAGGCATTTTTATTTCTTCTCTACATTTATAAAATAGCAGATTTAAATCAGTTTCAAAGTAGCAAGATGTCATCTTATTTGTCAATCCTTTGGCCCTTTTTTTTTTTTTTTTTGCCAGTCCTGGGGCTTGAACTCAAATCCTGGGCATTGTCTTTGAACTCTTCTGTTAAAGACTAACACTCTGCCACTTGAGCCACAGCACTACTTGGCTTTTCCTGTGTAGCTGGTACTGAGGAATCAAACCCACGGCTTCATGCATGCTAAGCAGGCACTCTTCCAGTAGGTCATACTCCCAGCCTTTATTGGTCCTTCTAAGTTTTAGTTTGTTCATGTAATACTTTTATGATCTTAGCAATGTATTTCTCAAAAAAGTCAAATAAAATAGACCCTTTGAAGGTACATTTCTCTTTGTCATTTGATGAAACTGAATATTTGTTGGCAATATTCCATCTCTTAAAGCAAAGGCTTCTTGTTAATCTTATTTTGAAGGTAATTTTTTAAAAAAAATTTTTAATTGTTTTGGCATTTGGAGTTTGAACTCAGAACCCTGTGCTTGCTAAACAAGTACTTCTTTTGTTTTAGTTTATTTTTAGGTATGGTCTGTGCTTTGCCTGTGTAGGTTTTGGACTATATTCTTTCTATACTAATCCGTTCTGTGTAGTTGGGATTGCTGACGTGATCCACCGTTCCCAGCTTTACAGTTTTTTGTTTCTGTTGATTTTAGTGAATTATACAAATGAAATATAAAGAGGTTCTTGAAAATTATTAGTCTTTTGGGCTACTGGCTGTATCATTTTCAGCCCACCTTTTCATAAAGTATCTATAAAATTAATTACTATTGAGAGCTTTAGAGACTGTCATATATAACCTCTGCATTTACACATGTCAGTTGAAAATGTATTAATGGTTTCTTTGCTACCAACATAAACTTTTTTTTTTTTTTTTGCCAGTCCTGGGCTTAAGCTCAGGGCCTGAGCACTGTCCTTGGATTTTTCTCAAGGCTAGAACTCTACCACTTGAGCACCACTTCCGACTTTTTCTAAGTATGCGGTACCAAGGAATCAAACCCAGGTCTTCGTGCATGCTAGGAAAGCACTCTACCACTAGGTCAAACTCTCGGCCCCCCCAACATAAACTTTTTTTTTTTTTTTTTGCCAGTCCTGGGCTTGGGCTCAGGGCCTGAGCACTGTCCTTGGACTTTCTCAAGGCTTAGCACTCTACCACTTGAGCCTCAGCACCACTTCCAGCTTTTTTTCTATGTATGTGGTACCAAGGAATCGAACCCGGGTCTTCGTGCATGCTAGGCAAGTACTCTACCACTAGGCCAAACTCCCGGCCCCCCAACATAAACTTTTACAGTTCACTTAGTTCATCAGGTTTGTCCATGACTTTCAATAAAGAAGTTATAGTGATACCAACAAGAATAAGCTAAACCAATTTAGAAAATATAATGAGTATTATATTTTCACCTCGCTGTAACTGTATATTGCTTTTACTTCACATTTTCAGGTGATTTCCTAAAAACTTTGGAAGACCCAGATTTGAATGTAAGAAGAGTAGCCTTGGTTACATTCAATTCAGCGGCACATAACAAGCCATCATTAATAAGGGATCTTTTGGATACTGTTCTTCCACATCTTTACAATGAAACAAAAGTTAGAAAGGAGCTTATAAGAGAGGTAAGTTAATTAAGCTGTTGTTCAAACTTATGTGTTACTTTTAAAGGCCATGTTTATATATATTCCTTTTTGTTTTAACAGGTAGAAATGGGTCCATTTAAACATACAGTTGATGATGGTCTGGATATTAGAAAGGCAGCTTTTGAGTGCATGTATACACTACTAGACAGTTGTCTTGATAGACTAGATATCTTTGAATTTCTAAACCATGTTGAAGATGGTTTGAAGGACCATTATGATATTAAGGTAAGATATTTGTGACTTTATGAAATGTTTTGGAAGACCTTGATGTAGCAGCTTTGCCCTTGTAATTTACTCATATGTTTTAAGTGAAAAATTGTTTCATCAATATTTCAGTAAGAATTTTATAAAGTAGTAGAGAGAAGAAGCAGTAAAGAGGTGTTATGATGGAAGTGGATATAAAAGTGAAATTCAAAAACCTTTTTATTAAAGAAGGAAGTAGAAATGGGCAAGAAATGCTGTGGCAGCTTGCTTAGTGCATAGTTTTTGCCTGTATTCTTTTCCTCAAAAGTTTTAATAGTTAAGACAAGTTTTGCTCTTCACAGAATAACTAACCTGTGGCCTTTCCTTATTGAACTTGAGTTGCGACCCATGCAAGGTTTTCCTAGTTCCTTGTATTGTCTTATGATTAATTTTCTTAGATTGTATTTGAACGTGGTTGGTGAGGGATTTTTTATTATTTAATATATTGTGTATAATACTAATAATTTGTTAGAGGTAGCTGAATAGTAATTGAACCATTGTACAATTTCAACCTTCATGATTTTCATATATGGTAGTGGCCCGATCCTCTAAAGTTTAATGGAGTATTACCCTGAAAGCTACTATAATTTTGCAAATTCAGAGGAAATGATTATCTATAGTCTAATATAGAACTATTAAAATAGTGGAAAGTTAGCTTTTCTTCCATTATAATAGTTTTCTAGTTCATTGAATATCAGTTATGCTGTGTGCATGAGCTTTTTAAGCTCTATCCTAATAGGTTAAATAAAATTCTCTGAGGGGATGGAGCTTGAGGAATGGGTATGTTCCAAAAACTTCCTTGTTAATTTTAAAGTACAGCAAAGATGCAAAACCAGTTTCCTAGTTTTGTATTTTAGGTTGATGATAGTTGGTCTCTCTGCAATTTACTTGAGCTATGGACTGAAACAAATTATGTAATTTTTGTATGGCAGATTATAGGAAATGCATGTTAGTCATTTTTCTTTTTAAAAGATTGTCAGAAATTGGGATTTTGTCAACAGAATGTTGTCAAGTGTAAATTTTGTCTTCTCTGTTTCTAATAGATGCTAACATTTTTAATGTTGGTGCGACTTTCTACCCTTTGTCCAAGTGCAGTACTACAGAGGTTGGACCGACTTGTTGAGCCATTACGAGCCACATGTACAACTAAGGTAAATCATTGATAGACTAGGCCAAACTCAGTGTAAGACATTTTGGAGAGTGGAGAGAGTCTAGTATCTCGTTACCTCTAATGTTTAGGATAAAGTGTTAAAATTTTGTGATCATGAATTATTTATTTATTTTGCCTGTCCTGGTGCTTGAACTCAGGGCCTGAGCACTATCCTTGGGCTGTTCTCAAGGCTAGAGCTCTACAATTTGAGCCACAGCACCACTTCTGGTCTTTGCTTTGCTGTGTATGTGGTACCAAGGAATCAAACCCGAGTTTTTGTGCATGTTAGACAAATACTCTACCACTACTCCACGCTCCTGACCCAATGAATTATTTTTTTTTTTTTTTTTTTTTTTTGCCAGTCCTGGGCTTGAGCTCAGGGCTTGAGCACTGTCCTTGGACTTTCTCAAGGCTAGAGCTCTACCACTTGAGCCTCAGCACCACTTCTGGCTTTTTGCTATGTATGTGGGGTACTGAGGAATCGAACCCGGGTCTTCATGCATGCTAGGCAAGCACTTTAACCACTAGGCCAAACTCCCGGCCCCCCCAATGAATTATTTTTGTACCATAAATTCTCTCATTCAGAAGTAAAACTTTCCCAAGACAAAAGTTAGTGTAACTTTTTTTTTTTAAGATGTATAGTTTATTCTGTCTTCTTCTGGTTTTTCAGCTGTAATTATGCTAGTACCTTCGTTTTCTATTCTAAGGCACATTAGTATTGGTTCTTCGGTAGTGAACCCAATCTGGTACTGGAGATTCTTTGTTGGGAGATTCTTTATTATTGTTTCAGTGTCATTACTCCTTAGATCTGTATTGATTGTTCATGTCATCATTTGTTTTTCTACATTGTTTGATTCACTGAAACATCATTAGGAACAGTAATCCCTGATGATGCTCTGGATTTCAGTGATACGTACTATCAGATCTTCTTTGTCTTTAATTTTTTTCTAGTTTGAGTCTATTATGTCCTTTTGATTAGTTTGACTAATTGTTTATATTTTGAAAGAGCAAACTCATTGTTTAAACCATATATATATATATATGTACATGTGTGTGTATGTGTGTGTGTGTATGTATGTATATATGTATGTATGTATACATACTGAGAGAGTTTTTATTAGTTCCAGCTCTTTTTTTTTGTTGTTCATTTTTTGTAGGGCTTG
Source organism: Megascapheus bottae (assembly GCF_031878675.1). NCBI lineage: Eukaryota > Metazoa > Chordata > Mammalia > Rodentia > Geomyidae > Megascapheus > Megascapheus bottae. The sequence goes on from NC_143510.1 coordinate 60,059,905, forward strand.
AACTCAGCCTGGGCACTGTCCCTGAGCTCTTCAGCTCAAGGCTACCACCTTACCCCTGGGCCTGAGTGTTGTCCCTAAGCTCTACAGCTCAGAGCTACTGCCTTTCCTTTGAGCCAAGCCCTACTTCCCATTTTCTAGAGATTAATTTGAGATAAAAGTTTCAGGTCCTTTTGTGCCTGGGCGGGCTTTGAACCCTGATCTTCAGATCTCAGCCTCCAGAGTAGCTAGGATTACAGGCGTGAGCCACCGCACCTGGCTTTTTTTATTTTACTGATTTTTTAGTTTGGCTTGTTTTGCTCAGAACTTTAGTTGCATACTAGGTTATTTATTAGGTTACAATACAAGATGGACAGCCTAACACCAGTAGTGATGAACTTAGCTATTGAAGAAATTAGGAAACTAATTTCATTCACAATAACCCTAAAAACCAGCTTGGTACTGCCATAAAACAGCTGTCTGAATTCACAGAGGTATCTAAAACATTAAAGCAAAGGTAGCTTCTTCAACAGTTGTAGAAGAGTGAACCTTAGATATTTCTCATGATGTACAAAATCAACTTAAAATGATTGAAAAGATGTTAAGACCTGAAAGTTTGAAACTGCATTAACGGAGGGAAGACTATGAGTTATAGGTGTAGTAATTATAGTAGCTCAGAAAGTAATAACAAAAATGGACAAAGGAGGGGGGCGGCTATCATTATATTAAAAGCTTCTGCACAGCAAAGGAAGCAGTTGCCTTAGTGACCTCTGGTAGACAGTCATCTGATAAGGGATTAATATTAAGAAAAAAGAACTCAAAACATCAGTAAATAGCCAAAGGGAACGCAGTGTTTAAATGAAGGAAGTACAAATAGCCAATAAATATATGAAAAAAATGTTTGTATACATGAAAAAAATGTTCCTAATCTTTAGCTAAGGCTTTACTGAAATTGAAATCAAGACAACATTGACCTTTCATCTCACCTATCAGAATGGCAATTATAAAATGAGAAAAAAACAGGCCAGACGTGGTGGCATATGCCTGTGATCCTAGCTGCTTAGGATGATTGCTATTTGAGGGTAGTTCAAACAGCTATTAGTAAAACAGTATCAGAAATAAGCTGGGCATGATAGTGTATACTCTGCAATACCAGGTACATAGTAGGCCAAAATAGGGGTCCTAAGTTTGAGGCTGGCAAAAGTTGGAGATACTGGCTAATCAAAAAATTCAGGTGATTCAAGGTCAAGTAGTTACCTAGAATGCTTAGAGCTCTGAGTTCACTCCCAAGTACAGAGCAAGAGAGAGAAAAGGAGAGAAGCTAGGAAAGAAGGACGGAAGTTTGGAGAAGGGAAGGTAGGAGTGGGGAGGGATGATGTATGGAAATAGGATTGTATATGTGGAAGGAAAAGAGAAAGGGAATGAGGAAGGAAAGAGGAAAAAATAGGGATATAAGGGAAGAATAAACTAGTAGAAATGTACATTAGTCCAGCCATTAGGGAAATGAGTGTGGTTTCAAAAATCAAAAACAAAACTATGGATATATACCAAGAATTGGTATATATCCAAAAGAATCAAAATCAGTTTATAGGGCTGGGAGTTTGGCCTAGTTGTAGAGTGCCTGCCTAGCATGCAGGAAGACTGGGGTTTGATTCCTCAGTACAACACATACAGGGAAAAAAAAGCTGGAAGTGGTGCTGTGGCTCAAGTGGTAGAGCACTAGCCTTGAGAAAAGCCCAAGGACAATGCTCAGGCCAGGACTCCACCAAAAAATAAAAATAAACTGAAAACCAACTGCTGAATGTGAAAAACGGAAGGAAAAAAAAAAGTTTATAATGATAACTGCATACCCATGTTTATTGTGGCATTAACAATAGCAAAATTATAGTCATCAGTGGATGAATGAATAAATTACCTGCACAGTGGAGTTTTATTCACCTGTAATGACTGAAACGAATAAAAATGGTCACTTTCAGAAAAAAAAAACTGGAGATTATGTTAAGTTAAATATTTTATCTTGTATGTAGAATTTAGTGCACTAAAAAGGGGCATGAAAGTAATAGTGGTACTTAACAGATATGTGATTCTGGCTAGGGAAAGAAGCATCGAAAGCTAAGGAGTGATGACTTCTTTTTCATAAAATTTGAGAAATTGGGATCAAGTATATGGTATCAAGGAATCGAACCCGGGTCTTTGTTCATGCTAGGCAAGCACGCTACCACTAGGCCAAACTCCCGGTCCCAAGAGATATAGGTTTTTTTATATTAACCCAAATAGTTCTAGCTAATCAGATAAAGCATTGAGGCACCAGTCTGTTTAGTTTAAACTAGGTGGCCAGAATTTAAGTATACTTATCTCCTTAAATTTTGTTAATAATAGAACTGTTCTTTGTAGCATATAATCTAAATTTTCTCTTCATTACAGGTAAAGGCAAACTCTGTAAAGCAGGAGTTTGAAAAACAGGATGAATTAAAGCGATCCGCCATGAGAGCAGTAGCAGCACTGCTAACCATTCCAGAAGCAGAGAAGAGTCCACTGATGAGCGAGTTCCAGTCACAGATCAGTTCTAATCCTGAGCTGGCGGCCATTTTTGAAAGTATCCAAAAGGATTCATCATCCACTAATTTGGAATCAATGGACACTAGTTAGATGTTCATTCAACATTGGGACCATTACATTTGACCATACAATGCACTGAATTGACAGAGTTAGTCATAAGACATGGAAAAAGAAGTGTCTAAAAACTTCAAAATGTTCCACTTTTTTTTTTCCTTTCACAGAGACAATTTGTTCAGCTTTCTTCCATTGTTTTTGTAGCATTTATTTCAGAAATATATGTATTTCCATAAGCCAGAGGTTGTAAAGCCACTATTGTTTTAGTGGTTAGGACAACATTTAAAATGGAAACTAAAAGGTAGGATTTATGGAATGTGGAGATAGGGTCCAGTATCTATTTACCCTGTAATATTTAGGATTAAAATGTTAAAATTTTGTGACCATGAATTTCTTTATTTTATAGCTTTTCTCATTTAAAAATCAAAAACTTCTGGCAAGACAAAAACCATGTTCCTTTTTCCTGTATAACTTTCAGCTGGCAGATGAAAATATCCATATAAGATTGGTTATATTTCAGAGGGGTTGATAGTTTCAAAAATAATTGAGGTATCATTTTTTAAGTATAAGGATTTACAATAGCCCTATTGAAAACACTAATTTTGCATGAGCAAGTTTACAAATATGTATTGTCTTTAAACAGCATGTGCAGATTATTCATAATACAAGAGTTAAGATTAAAAAGTATTATTAGTGTAATTTTCAGATATTTATTTTTGCACAGAAAACACAACCTGGAGAGAGGACTAAATTTTTGAAACTTTGGTTTTCTTAATGCTCGTGTGAATTTGCAGATGTTTTCAGCAAATCAAGACACAGTAATTTGCCACTTTTTTTCTATTACAAATTTTCTTATACATTAGAAATTTGTATATTTCAGTTTTTTTTTTTAGTTACCCATTTGTGTATGTGTGTTTCCACCCAGAAATTCTTAAGGCAAGGTATTCCTTTTGTTGTTAGATGTCTACATTCATTATCAAAGGACACAGATACCATGTATACTTTTTTTTTTTTTTTAAATGTTATTAGGAAATTTCTGAAGCCGGCTATTACAGGTTTGTTAGCTAATAGTGTTTTCATTTAGTTGAGTTAGATCTTTTTTCCCCATCTCTTGTAGACCTAATTTACTTATTGTATTTGGTAAGTATTAACTACTTTTCCGGATTAAGGGATATGTGCTGGTGGAACAAAGCTTTTGCAGTACCTTCTATTGTAGTGGGAATTTTATTTAACATGTCCTTCAGTGAGCTCATTTCACACTGTAGCCTCTTCCTTCAAATTTGTGGTGCTCCTGTAACAGTAAGAAATAATTTCTGAAATAAAAGACTTCTAATGCTGTGCAAACAGTTTACAAGTATTGAGGGAGGCAGTTGTTAAGTTGAGTGACCAATTTTCAAACAATCAGATGTTTGAAAACTGTACCCTTTGTTTTTGAAACTGTGAATTAGAAATACTTTTCCTTACATGCTTAAAATTCCAAATACGCATTGGTTTTAATTGATACATTCTGTAGTTAATAGGTTAACGGCTTGATTTGATCTGCAGATAACAGTTCAATGTGCAGAGATAACAGTTCAATGTGCAGATAACAGTTCAGAAGACCTTGTTACTAGTGAAGATATTGATTGATTGGCATATTGACATGGAAACATACCTGGAGTTTAGTGCCATTTCAGAATATGGCAGGTGATAACCTTATACCATAATTTGCATAAAGCTGTAATGAAATTTATTTTGAGATGTTATTATGTACAATGCATTACTATGGTATAGATGTTGTGGATATATTTAATTTTATTGGGTAACATGGTTTTACAATAAATTACAATACTGCAGGCTCTAGAACTGATTAGGAAACTGATATGCATATGTTTATGAATCTCATAATTCCCTAAAGTTAAATTCAATTACTTGTATTAGTTTTTTCCTTGTTTTTGGTGTCCAAGATGCATGTTATTGGTTTTGTTTTTCGTTTTGCTTGGAGTCTTGCAAGCCAGCTCATTTTTCTAACATGAAATTGTAGTACTGAAGAAACATACTGCTTTTATGGATTTAGTGTTTATATATCTACACATACATAACAAAACTGAAAGAACACTCAACAATTTAGTGCTTAGTTTTATTGGTGAACTCCATACTTCCAGAGTTGATAACCTCATGCTGGAATAGAAGTGACTTAGTGTGGAGTAGACATGACGTGCTCTACCACATTTGTTGCTGACTGGAAATGTTAAAAAGTTAGGCATAGCTGTTCTCCACATGGAGGGTTTAGTGTAAGAACACTTGTTGGCTGGTTTTCATGAGAGAATTTTAATTAGCTAAATTTCTCTCTAAATTTTCTGTGGGGGAAGTATTGGAGATTAACCCCAGGAGGGCTCTTATTTTAGGACATAGGGCATACATTTTGAATTTGGAATTTTTGTTGTGAAAGTGTTGTGCATGATAAAACTATTAGCAACATTCTTGGCATCTATCACTAGAGGGCAAGACCAACAGTGCTCTCCATTCCCAGGTAAAGGACAATGGCCATTGCTGCAGTTGGGAGTTAACGTCCTTTTTATGCTGAAACTGGAACTGGAACCTCACAGCCTTTGTGCTGTCCCTTTGCTTCTTTGCTCCAGACTGCAGTCTGTCTGAGTCATAGCTCTACTTTCATTATTTTGATATTTAATTGGAGATAAAGGTCTCATGAACTTTCCTGCCCAGGCAGTCGTTGAATCTTGATCCTTAAACCGCCTCCTGAGTAAGATTATAGGCATTGCCACCAGCACCCAGTGAGAATATGTTTAAAAGACTTTTTCTTGTTTCTAGCAACTATTATCCAGCTGAGATTTCAGTTAAGTATTTCTGTGGGGAAGATAAATAGATCTTCTGTTACATACTGAGTAGTTTTCAGACATCCTTATGTGATTTTTTTTTAATCCAAACTACTTGATAAAAAACTTGATAAACTTAGAAAAAATATGTCAGTGCTAGTGTTTAAAGTCAGAAATTTCATTGTTGCTAGGGCCATATACTCAGGCCTTTTGCTTGAGTTATGTTGGGATAGAATCTCACATTTTCCCCAGGCCAGCCCTGGCCGAGTTTCTCTTATTTATGCTTCTCAAATTGCTGGGATGATAGGCATGTACCACCATATCAGGCTCTTGGTGTCTCTTGACTTACTACCTGTGTTGGCCTTGAGCTGTCATCTTTCCTGTCTTCCTACTGAAGTACAGGTTTCAAGCATGAGCCACCACCAGTTCAAACCTCATGTGGTTTAGTGAGAATAAGTTTCCACATAAGTAGAGCCTCTAGTGCTTTGAATAGTCTGTAAATCTCTTAAGTTCTTTCTGCATACTTAATAGAAATGACCATAAAGGGGCCCTGTAAAGTAGTATCTGGAATAATTTAAGTGCCACAAGAGAATAAGAACAGCAAATCATGAGCAGCCAGTGCATTTGAGATCATTACTTTATTAAAAACAAAAAACAAAACTTGTTTCCCAGTACGAGCCCACTTCCTGTTTAGCCTTACAGTAAATATACCTTATTCTAAAGCATGTCTGAAAATTATTAAAGTCACACTGACTATAGTAGATGTTTGATATTTTCCTAGGATTAGTTTATGATAAATTCCTAATATTCTCTATGGATTGTGATATCTATGTAGGATTTTGAAGACATGTCAGTGGCACAAATATCCTATTTAAAACAAGGCTGGTGAATGAGACAAACTTTTGAACCATGTCATTGCCACTTGGTCAAAATGGCATAAGCTAGGGGAAGTTAATTACCCTTTATATAATGATTCTACCATAGACAATGCCTTAGTAGTCTTAGTGTTGACTAAGTTTGCAAGCCTTGAACGCTGGACTGCATATTTGTAGGTATTTGAGTGTTTAAGAAGTACTAGATTTGGGATGGGAGCATAGCCTAGTGGTAGAGTGCTCGCCTAGCATACACAAAGAAGTGGCACTGTGGCTCAAGTGGCAGAGCAATAGCCTTGAGCAAAAGTGTTCAAGGACAGGCTCTGAGTTAAGCAAAAAAAAAAAAAAAAGATACATCTTTTTAAATCCATATTTAAATTAAGGGCTTGTTTCAGTAACTGACTTAAGTAGAACCCAGCAGTCAGATGTGGCCATTTGGCTTCCCAGATGATGAGTACAAGTGCTGAGACCCCTGCTCCCATGACACCCCATTCCCATGGATCTTACTATCCTCTATGTAGAATGCACAAAAAATCTGACAGCCTGTACCCCCATAAATTGTTACTATGCTTATGTTCCTGTATGTGGCTTGTCAAGTTGCTGGTGAACCAAATTACATTTTTTTCTTGATACCTCTTAGCATGTGTACTTGACATTGTCGAAGAGAAAGACATACTACGTGATTACCATTAATTAGAATACTAATTTGGTGTGATTTGTACCATGGAGGTTCTTGTCAAGTTTGTATTCCACATGTTGGGGAAAAGTATTGACTAAAACACAATCAAAACTGCATGGTATATTCAAATGTTCAGTTTTCCTGGTTAGAATGTCAGTTAGGAAAGCAGGCAAAAATTGGAAAGTCATAGTTTGAGTTTAATTGTGGAAGTAATAGAAATTAAAAGCTTAAAATCCAGGCAGTGACGAGATCAGATATTTTTTTTTTTAAGAGAACTGATTTGAAGATAAGAAGGAAAGGTGTTGCTGCTGTTAGAATAGTGGGGTAACAGATGAAAGTGGTAAATGGAACTAATGAGGTTTAGAACATACATAAATTTATATGCTTCAAAGCCAGGCTCCCTAAGGAGGTGATTTAGGACAAGATTAAATGTCCAGTGTTGGTATCTTGGGAGAGAGCAATCACCCTATTTCATCCAGGACCCTCAATGACCAAAACTATTCAAGATAAGGCTGGTTACTGGCAAAAGGTTAATCATATCTGAGTGGGAGTTTCCACTTCACCCAGTTTTGGTGGGTGAGCTAGTCATGAGTTGAGCACTCATTCACAGGATTGGTGAGAATAGCAAGTTCACAGTAAGCTGGAGAAATTTTCTGTTCAGGAGACTGGGGAAGATCAATTGCACATTCCACAAAAAGTTCTTTTTCCTTTTCAAAATTCCTTGCAACCATGCTGTCATAGGCTTTTCTTACACTCAGACTCTGCTGCCTGCTTTTATTATTTTCCTCAGTATTGCCTACAACCATCTTCACACCATCCAAGGAAACCATAGCGCTTAGGGTAGTGGTAAGTGGTAAAGCACATACTTTTAGAACATTTTAGATGTATTTTTTCCCCCAAAGCAGTGGTCTTTTAACAGTGGCAATTTAACTGTTTTCTTTCATGTTCTTAAATAGCCTTCACTTAATATTCTAACCCCATGAGTCCTGATGATTTTTTTTTCCTAGTTGTGTCTTGTATATGTACAAATTATAAGTGATAGATACTCATGGGGCACAAAATGACATATACTATGTGAAATGATTAAATCAAGCTAATTATCCAGTACAACTTCTGATTTTTTGCAATGAGAACATTGAAATTTAGCATTTTGAAAAATATATAAACTGTAATCATACTGTGCAATGTCTCAAAAATATGATTCTCCTGTCTGACTCAGAAGAGGAACTTCGTAAGCTGTAATTTGTATGTTTTTATCCCATCATTTGAACAGTTGTATTGAACTCCCAGTATCTCCTACAACCTATCAATCCAACCCTTTTATAACCTCAGTCACTCTGAAAGTGTTCATTAACTTAAGTCCTATGACCTCTTACATCCCACCGTTTTCTGTTAGTCCTTCCAAGCTCCTTGGCTGGCTTTGTTCATTTGTACTATTACTTGTCATTTTATTGAATTATGGTTGCTCTCTTTTTCCATTCCCTATAATTTCCTTTTACTTAACTACTCTAGCCTCCATACTTAATGGTAGCCATTAGCCTTTTATCAATACGACTAGGCTTTTTATCCCTGGTTTTCCATCCTTGTGTCCTCAACCCAATGGCGAAGTTGTTTCCCATAGTGAAGTTCCTTCCAGGCCCTTTCAGGTGTTGGTTAATATGGTCTCCCACTTTTCCCCATTGCCCCTCTTGATTCCATATGCTGTATTTAAAATAAGCCTGTTTCATTTTTAAAAGCAAACATTTTTAAGGAAACCATTCCCTCTGTATATCAACCTTAAGATAGCTCAAAAATTTTTTTGATAATTTTTTATTGTGATTAATAGAAGGGTTATATTCACCAGAGAGAAGCTGCATAACTTCACAAACATTGATACCCTTTCTCATGACATGGTCCCCATTTCCCTCCCACCCTCCCCCCATTTATCTTGATTTCCTCCCTTCCCTATCGAATTTCAAATAACCAATTAAGCACATACAAAATATATCAGATAACAAGGTGAAAAATTGTAACAATATGAGATAACCAAGGGATGGCAAAAGAAATGCACAAAAGGTTTCTCTCTCTCTCTCTCTCTCTCTCTCTCTCTCTCTCTCTCTCTCTCTCTCTCTCTCTCTCTCTCTCTCTCTCTCTCTCTTTCTCTCTCTCTCTCTCTCCCTCTCTCCCTCTTTCTTTCTTTTCTTTCTTTTCTTTCTGTCCTGGCTCTTGAACGTCAGGGCCTGGGTACTGTCCTGGGCTTTCTCAATGCTCGTGCTCTACCCCTTGAGCCACAGCGCCACTTTTGGCTTTTTCTGTATATGTGGTAACTAATCAAACCCTCAGGGCCTGGGTACTGTCCTGGGCTTTCTCAATGCTCGTGCTCTACCCCTTGAGCCACAGCGCCACTTTTGGCTTTTTCTGTATATGTGGTAACTAATCAAACCCAGGGCCCTGTGCATGCTAGGCAAGCACTACCACTGGGCCATGCTCTCGTTCCCCAAAAGAGGTTTCTGGAGACATCTCCCCATGAACTATTTTAGTCTTATGATAACTGGCAAACTTCTTAAGACCAAATATTGTCTATTGCACCTAGCTAAATGTGTAATAATTTAGCTTGTGGAATAAATCAACAGAAATAACCACCAGGGGGGCATTTGCATTTTCATGTATAAAATATAATAACTAGTCACCCCTCAATTACTCATCCCATTCTTCCTGTTTAAAATAGTCTCAATGGGTTTATTGTTCTAATTGTATTCATTCATCCTAATTAATTCAGTCATATTCATCCTTTCACCTTCTTTGTTAGCTCTCCCTCACTCCTAGTAGTACTCTACCATAACAGCTTATTTTCCTTTTTGAAATAATTGCATAAAGGGGTTTTAACCAGGATATTTCAGATATGCATATATTTTAAGTTGCTCAAAATAACCCTCTATTGCTTTTCCATTTTCTTCTAATCCCGTATTGATTAGCAGCTTTCACTGAGATTCCTTATGTTCATACAAAGGTCCAATGTATTTTGAAATTATTCACACTCCCATCCTTTGTTTCCCTTTCCCTTCATTCCTCTATACAGCCCTACAGTTCAGTCATGCTCTGTGTATGTGTGTATATGTATATGTCCATATCCATGAATATATCTAAAAACTAAAATAGTGTATCATATCTATCTCCAGAGACTTACTTTTGCTTCCCTGATTTCTTTTTGCTTTCACTTCTCAAACTAATCTAGCTTTCATTCTCCCATTGATGTCATGGAAGGTGATTTCAGTCAATTCTTAGATGGCATTTAGACATTTAGTCTGTTAGTCTGATAGTCTGTACCCCATTGTTCTTCCTGGGTGCACGAGAGACTCTTTCCCCTAGAACCACTTGCCCAGCATTCACAGTTACCTCCAGTCATGCCTCTGGACTGTGGGAGGTTCCCAGACTCTGAGGTCATGTCTGCATCCCCCATGGCCACTCGTGCTCCCCCCACCCACACAGTCCTCTTCCTACATTAACCCAGCCCATTTCAGACTCTTGATACTCTTCAAACACAGACTGTCTAAATCTGGACTTTTTTCCCTGGTTTGCCCATGTTTATCTCCATGAACAGCACTCCACTCACCTGTCTGCTCAAACTGGAAATCTGAGGTCATGAAATTGAAGGCAGAATACAAAAAGAACAAGGAGTCTGCTGTTAGATATTACATGGTTTGAGTTGTAGGGTGACCTTCACAAATTAGGTAACTTCACTTTTGCAAGAATTAAATAATAGTATTTATGCCACTATTAAAACTACTGGTACCTACTAAGTGCTACATAATTGTTAATTCTATTTTTTTCCATTTCCCCAAATAACCCCTCATGCCCATAGTCATTACTTTTCAATGTTCAGGACCTCATGTCCTAATCTATTGTTTTGACTGATGCAAATGCCACCCCCACCCTGCCCTGTAACTATTTCTCGGTTGATTCATTCCACAAGCTAAATTATTGCACATTTAGCAAGGTGCAAGAGACAATACCTGATCTTAAGAAACTTGCCAGTTACCATAAAATAAGGAAGCATTATAAAATAGTTCACAGGGGAGATGTCTTCAGAAAACAAGGGAAAGGGAGCAATGGAATTTCACAGAGGAGATAAATGTCTCAGAAGTGCTATTTCTAACAATAGGAGTCTAGTGTTCAAACAAAAGCAGCATTATTCCCAGGAGTGCTGGCCCCTATCCCCAGAAGTTCTGGTACAGTACATTGTAGGGGGATCCATGAATTCACTTCTCCAGTGAGCTCTAGGTTCTGACAGTTTTCCAGTACCACACTTTGGAAATGATTGCACAGTATTGCCTAGGAAACTTTAATTACTAGGCCCTTCTAGGCAATGTACACAGTGGTCCTGACCATTTTACATCTTTGTACTTCATCCCGCATGACTTCTTTTGTCCCCAAGATAAGTAATGAGCTCCAGATCTCATTAGTGTCTACCAGCTCAACCTCGGTATCTGTCACAGCTAAGCTTGACATTAGCCCTCTAAATTATAAATTATTTATCTCGGTCACTATGATATTCTTTGGTTTCACCCTTGATTCAAGTCCAAGATGTACCTTTTCCAAGAAAGCCTTGTCCTCTTTTCCTTTTATTTGGCTGGCTGCTGTTGGACTTATAGACTGAGTCAAGGATGATTCCCCATTTCTGCCTAGTGTGGCTCATTTGAAGACCTAACCCTGTGCTAGAAGGCTGACATTTCCAAGCATGTAATATTTTAAATGTCTTTTAGAAGCACTGTCTGTTAGGGCTGATGCAAGTCCTACGATTCCTCACTGGTTTCTCCTGTCATTGCCTATGGCTACTGAATGTGGGGTATAGGGAAGAGCCCACCAGACTAATTAGTCATAGATGTTTTGTATAAAACAACACAGCCCTGCTTTGAATACTAATCATGCACTTTTGAGTCCTTTATGGCCATACAAAGAGTAGCCTTATTTATTTTGTTTGTAACATCCTCCTCTTGGACACCATTTGAATTTTGTGTGTGTGTGTATGTGTGTGTAAAAGTTCTTATATTGGCCGGGAGTTTGGGCTAGTGGTAGAGTGCTTGCCTAGCATGCACAAAGACCCAGGTTAAATTCCTCAGTACCACATACATAGAAAAAAGCCAGAAGTGGTGCTGAGGCTCAAGTGGTAGAGCTCTCGCTTTGAGAAAGTCCAAGGACAGTGCTCAGGCCCTGAGTTCAAGCCCAGGACTGGCACACACAAAAAAATTTCTTAGATCATCACTTCTGCTTTCTGTGTTGCTTTGGATCTATTCCTTTTCCAAATTCTTATTGTTTTAGGATTTAAAAAAAAATAGGAATTAACTTGGCCCCTGTGAATGCTAAGCAGGCTCCCTAATACTGAGATACTCCCCACTTGAGGTTTTTGGTTTTGTTTTGTTTTTCAGTCGTAGGCCTTGAACTCCAAGCCTGCTCAAGACCAGTATTCTATCATTTTGAGCCACAGCACCAATTCTGGTTGTTTGGTAGTTGATTCCAGATAAATAACATAGATTTTCCTGCCCATGCTGGCTTTGAACCACAGTCCTCAAATCTCAGCCTCCTGAGTAGCTAAGATTACAGGCATGAGCCACCAGTGTCCAGCATGCTTGGCTTTTTGAAAGTGGCTCAATTACCTAGCTCAGGTTGCCTTAAATCCACTCTGTAATCCACGCTGGTCTCAAACTCATGATCCTCCTGCCTCTGTATCCCTAGTGTTAGGAGTACAGGCATATACCACCATGCCTAGTAGTAGGATTTTAAGACAACAAATATAAACACATGAAATTTGTCTGTCAAATTGAAACTCTTAGTCATCTCTTATGCTTTTAATAGAAATATATTGTTATCAAAATTTTAGAATCTGAATAAGGGTGTAAATCTAGGTCTGCTATTTCCTGGGAGTGGAATTTTAGGTAAATTATTGGTGTTTCCTCATCTGGTTGTTCATCAATAAAATGAAGATACATAAACTGCCCTCAAAGGATAGCTAAGTGTACACTCCATATGTATAGTAAGTACTCAAAAATATATTTAGCTATATGTCTAATCATGGACAAATGGCTATAGAAGATTAACAGTCCACTCAGATTTTTTCCATATATTTTTTATTATAATTAATAGAAGGGTTACATTACATTCGCCAGGTGAAAGGAGCATTACTTCACATACATTGATATCCTTTCTCACGTCTTGGTCCCCATTTCCCTACCCCCACCCCCACCCTCATCTTGTTTTTCCCCCTTTCCTATCCAATTTCAAATAACCAAATACGCATATATTCAATATATCAGATAACAAAGTGAAATACTGTAACAATATGAGATAACCAAGGGACAGCAAAAGAGATGAGAGATAACATGGTACATTAAGGACAACAATCACTCATTATATGGCTTTTGTTTCTATATCCTAGAGGTCCTTTCATTTAGCGTCATACTGCATGGCCTTATGTATCTAGGCTTTGCTCTATTGCAAATCTCTGCTAGGAGAGCCCAAGGTTTCTACTGATTATGACAAATGAGGGAAACCATTGAGCCTATGTCCCTTTGAGTCTGGCTTATTTCACTTAATATGATTTTTTTCTAAGTCTTTCCATTTCCTTACAAATGGGGAGATGTTGTTCTTTCTGACAGCAGCGTAGAATTCCATTGTGTATAAATACCACATCTTGTTGATCCACTCATCAACTGAGGGGCATGTGGGTTGGTTCCATATCTTTGCTATGGTAAATAGTGCTGCAATGAACATCGTCGTGCTTCCACTCAGATTTTTTTTCATATGTTCTTGCTACTGCCAATTACTTGGGATTTTCTAAGGAAGGGAAAAGTATGTGAAGAAATGTACCCTAAAAAGAATACTTTAATCTGTATTTTGAGAATCATAGGATGGCTTGATATTAGAAAATAAATTAGCATAACTTATTAATTGCTTAAAACAGTAAAACCATGAAAGAATCTTAAAGGAATTTCATCTGAAGCCAGATTTCAAATATAACCTTTAGAGATTTTTAAAAACTCATTAAGAGGAGTAGGAACATGGTCTAGTGGTGCTTGCTTAACATGCACAAAGCCCTGGGTTCCATTCCTTGGCACCACATACACAGAAAAAGCCAGAAGTGGTTCTGCGGCTCAAGTAATAGAGCACTAGCCATGAGAAAGCCCAAGGACAGTGCCCCAGTCACAATTTCAAGCCCCAGGACTGGCAAAATTTTTTGATAAAAAATGATTTATGAATATAAATATGAAATATTTTCTACGGATGATGTAATTATCTACTTAGGACCTTAAAGAACCTTACGAGAAGGAAATGATTAAGAAAATTTATAAAAGCAGATTCTCCTCATGTATTCTGATAGCGCTGGTCAAGGATGAATAAACATGGATGTATTCACTTCTTGACCATTCATAGAGCCATCTACACTTGGGACTTCTTTGTATATGCGATTCTTCAGTAATTTCTAGTTTTCTTTTTGCTATTTCTCTCTGGAGTTATAAACAAATTAACCTCATCAGAACTTTTTTTTTTTTTTTTTGCCAGTCCTGGGGCTATGAACTCTGGGCCTGAACACTATGTTTGCGCTTTCGCAAGGCTAGCATTCTACCATCTTGAACCACAACACCACTTCCAGCTTTTTTTTTGTGTGTGTATGTGGTACAGAGGAATTGAACCCAGGGCTTTGTGCATGCCAAACTTACCACTAGGCCAAACTCCAGGCTCCCTCATCACAATATTTTAACAGTGCTTTAATTACTTTCTCTTCAATATTGAATCTTTTCCTTTTGTAATGGATAGCTAATACTCAAGGAATTAAAACATGCAGAAGCAAGACCTAAATATGATTAAATTTACCTCAGAACTCCATTATTCAAAGCAGCACAACATTTCCTCTTAAGCTTACTAATGGAAACGGGGAAAATGAGTCCTGAGAACAAGGATAGGGATAAAGAGCCTTCTATTCTTAACTCTTTGTTCAAGTTCATTCTTCTGAAGAAGAGCCAAGTAATCTTTTTCTAAGGCTTGTAAGCCATAGAACTAAAAGCCTTTTATTCTAGTAAAGGATTCTTGTATTCCACAGTATAGATTTCCCATAATATAAACCATTAGTTCTATATTGAACATACTGCTATTTCAAACACCACCGCAGTGAATAATATTGCACTATTGACATGAAAATATTTTACCAAAACAACCAAGAAAAAACAAAACTTAAAAAAAAGATAAACTATTTTATAAGACTGATAAGGATATTACATATGATAATACAAATTCCACATCATCACAGGGAAAACAAACATCAATAAATGGTATTTTTCAATAGTTTTCACTTGAATTCCAGTTCATTACAATTGGACTGGTCACAAGATTATTATTTGATGATATCCTTTTAAGTTTGAATTGAGCTAGAAGATAGTATTTTAAAGTATCTTATTGATTTATAAATTCTATTTTATTGTCTGAGTGATGTATAGATGGGTAGTTACAGTTACATTCATCAGTTTGTGGGTACATTATTTCTTGAACATATTTTTCTCCTAATTACCCTCCCCGCACTCCTTCCCAATCAACTTGCTTTTCCCTTTGCCTTCCCTATTTCAAATAAATAAGTATAAACACAATATACCAGGTACCAAAGTCAGATACAGTAACCACATGAGATTAGCCATGAGGGGGAGAATAAAAGAGAATAGAGATAACTTCACATAGTATATTAAGAACAACAATCACAAAGATAAATCTGTTTCCATGTCCTCCAGTACATTTCTCTTAGCCCATCCTGTGTAGCCATATGCACATAGCTACTGTGGACCTCTGCTAGGAGAAATTTAGATGCATACTAATTATTACGATGAGGGAAACCATGGAGCCTATGTTTCTTTGGGTCTGGCTTACTTCACTTAATACAATTTTTTCCAAGTCTTTCCATTTCCTCATGAATAGGACAATGGCATTCTTTCTGATGGCAGCATGGAATTCCATGACGTATAAATACCACATCTTTACCCATTCATCTACTGAGTGGCATTTGGGTTTGTTCCATATATTAGCTATGGTAAATTCTGCTGCAATGAACATCATTGTGCTAGTAGCTTTATTATGTCCTTGTTTCTAGATATTTGGGTAAATGCCAAGGAGTGGAATTGCTAGGTCATAGGGGAGCTGGGGCATAGCAATCACCATACTGCTTTCCAGAGTGGTTGAACAAGTTTATACTCCTGCCAACAGTGTAGTAGAGTGCCTTCTGGCCCCATCCTTGCCAGCATCTGTTATTAGATTTCTTGATAATGGCCATTCTGAGGTGAGGTAGAATCTCAAAGTTGTTTTGATTTGCATTTCTTTTAGAGCCAGAGATGTTGACCATTTCTCCATGTGTCCATCAGCCATTCTTATTTCCTCCCACCTTTTAATGGGATGGCTGTTTCTTTGAAGATTCGTTTTTGAGAAATTCAATTTTTTGAGCTATATTTTTGTATACTAGTGAAGATCTTCGCCCACTCTGTGGGCTTTCTATTTAACTTGCTGTCTATGTCCTTTGTCATACAGAAGCTCTGCGGTTTAATACAGTCCCATTTGTCCAAGCTTTCTTTAATTTGTTGTGTTTCTGGGCCTTTCTTAAGACCTGTGCCAAGAAGTCCTAGTATATCTCCTATTCCTCCCTATAATGTTTTCAGAGTGTCTGCCTCTACCTCAAGGTCTTTGATCCATGTGGAATTAATTCTGGTGCAGGGTGACATATAAGGATCCAACTTTATTTTTCTACAGGTACTTAACCAATTCGGCCAGCACCATTTATTGAAGAAGGCTGTGTTTCTTCCTATTTTTGGGCTCTCTTATCAAAGATTAGGTGGCCATAGGTCTGTGGGTTAATTTCTGGGTCTTCAGTTCTATTCCATTAGTCTTCAGGTTTGTTCTTGTGCCAGTACCAAGCTCTTTTTATTACTATAGCTCTGTAATAGAGTCTGAAGTTTGGTATTGATATTCCTCCAATGCTGTTCTTTATGCTAAGGATTGTTTTTGCTACGTGGGATCTTTTATTATTCCATATAAATTTTGGGGTTGTTTCCTCTTTTATTAAAGAATAACATTGGGATATTGATGGGCATTGCATTGAATTTGGAGATAGCCTTTGTTAGGATTTCCATGTTCGTTCACAATGTTAATCTTCATTATAAATACAAGATTCTGAGTCTCATTACCTTCACCTCTAGTCCTGGCATGTGAGGCAGGGTGCAAGTGGATGGATCAGCTGGTCTCTGTAGTTTCCCCATCACAGATTAGTTTTCTTCGGTGGTGTGCTCTGCCTCCCAGTGCTCAGATTCTCAGGCTGCCAGATATGCCTAACCAAAAGTGATCCTCTCTCTCTCCTTTTTTTGTTAAAGTGAGATCTGGGTGGAGGGTGTGGTCTAGTGGTAGAGTGCTTGCTTAGCATGCACAAAGCCCTGGGTTCAATTCCTAGGTACCGCATACACACACACAAAAAAAGCCAGAAATGTTGTTGTGGATCAAGTGGTAGAGTGTTAGCCTTGAGAAAGCCCAAGGACCATGCCTAGGCCCTGAGTTCAAGACCCCAGCAGGACTGGCAAAAAAGTGAGATCTATTTATCTATCTATCTTCTTTCTATATGTGTATATATGTCTATATGTGTACATGAATTTATGTGTATATATAGGTATATGCACACATATATTATTCAGTCATAATGGAGAATGAAATTGTTATTTGGAGGAAATAGAATGAGAGATTATATTAAGTGAAATGAATGAGAGATTATATTAAGTGAAATAAACCAGACTGAAAGAAGTCAAGTACTGCATATGTAAAATCTAGTCTTTAAAAATTAATATGGGAGTGTAAATCAAGTTCTTTTTTTGAGTACATAACAGTAGGAAGGGAGGAGGTGTATAGGGAAGAAGAGGGTGTAGGGTAGTGAGTAGAATCACAGTATTCTAAATACACGTATGAAAATATAACAAGAAAACCTGTTAATTTTGTTCCAACAGGGGTGGCAGGGAAAGGAGGAGGAGTAACAGAGGGAGTAGGCTTTATCAGAGCACATCAGTATGTGTGCAAACCTCACAATGCACCCTTCTGTACAACTTGTGAGTGCTAATAAAAATAGAAAAAAATCGACACCAAACTACATCAATGACCACAAAACTATTGGATAAAGGGAACTAATTCATTTAAAATGGGATCCCTTATTCTCAGGTCTAAATGGAACATGTAATCCTCAATAAATCTAATCTAATCTCTGAATTTTCTGTTTTGTAAAGTTATAAACCTCTTTTATATTTAGGATTCAAAACTCAAAATGTTTTGAAGACATTAGTGTCGCTTCCGCCTAGACCAGCAAGGAAGTCGCGACACAGGATTCTTCTCCAAGTAGTTTATTCAGGAACCCTTAACAAGCTTCTTCCTTTTTCTTCTCTCTTTCTTCTCCTCCTCACCGGGCCTATCCCCGGTCTTATAAGACCTCCGCCTGGCCAATCCTGAAAAGCCACGTGGGAGATGCCGATAGGGCCAACTACGCGGAAGCAAGCCAGAAGCCAAAACTTAGCCATATAAGGAGTTGTTTTTCACAGAGAGCACTCACCGTCGGCATGGTGGAAGGCGGAAACCGGCACCATCTTTAAGGTGCGGCCCTCGCAGCTCCCCACAGCTCCCCCTTTTTTATTTATTAAGCAGCAGGCAAGAGTAGAGGTCAGGGCTCTGCTAAAAATTGTTGTTCAGGACCGTGCACTGGTCTTCACCTGGGGGGGGGGGGGGTACCTTTCCCAAGGACTACCAGACCTGTCCAATGCCTTTTTACAGACATGCTCTTCTTGGGGCTCGCGCCGGGAAGCGATTCCCAAGTGCAGTGCGCTTGCCTCGCATCCTGTGCTTACTCTTTAAGTGTGGCAAGCCACACATAGGGGGACTGTCCTGCTTCTATGGTAGTAAAAGCTTGGACCAACATAGCCATGTTCTGACGCTGGAGGCTCCTCATGCAGCAAATACGTCACAGGCATAACAGGATAACTATGGCCAGAAATCCCATTAATGATCCCATTCCCGCCCACTCTTTCAGGTGCCCCACTGCCGACAGGATCCAGGAAGAAATGTCTCCAGTCCAATTTCCTAAAAGATAACTTGATAATTGTTTAGATAAATTTGCAGCATATGTAAAGTTATTATACACCACATTGTTACACACAAACCCTCATACTTCTGCTCACATCCCAATTGTGCCAATTGCCACAAGGTGTCCACTTGCTCCTGTACCAAATCAATACGCTGATTCAACAACATTAACCCCCCTTTTAATTGGGCATTCGCCACCTGTTGTAAATCTAGGGCTTTAGCAGTGGTGGCAGACAAATCATTCATGTCTCATTAGTTACGGTGAAACAAATTCCCCTCCTTATATTGGGTGAGGGAGCCTATCAGTATACAAGATGGACAGGACAAAGAGATCCACGTGTTTTATCTCTACTACAAGTCTCAGCAGAAAGTTATTAGAATGGCATTACTCGCCCCCCCCCCCGTTTTTATCTTAAAAAAGACAAAACTTAGGATATTAGATCGGCTGTGCCTATCTTAGGTGTCTCCAAGCTCATTAGTCTTCTTACTCATCATGGGATCACCAAGTCCTTTTTACTTGGCTAGGTTGATAGGTACTTGGCTCCTGTCTTAGGTTGATAGG
The DNA here is from genome assembly GCF_031878675.1 of Megascapheus bottae. Taxonomy (NCBI): domain Eukaryota; kingdom Metazoa; phylum Chordata; class Mammalia; order Rodentia; family Geomyidae; genus Megascapheus; species Megascapheus bottae. The sequence goes on from NC_143510.1 coordinate 60,079,540, forward strand.
CTAATAGCTGGGACTTTCCCGTCTTTGACTACCAGCCGTCTAAGCAAATCAGACCTGAGGGGATGCACCTATTTCCATGGGAGCAGATGCCTGTCACATTAGTATTCACTTTCTGCGTTGACTTTGTAGGCAAACAATATTACAATTATAGCACATAAAAATAAATCCAAACTGATCAATCCCAAAATAGTGTCAAGATAACAACCACCCAAAGTTAGAATATTGTCATTTGTGCACATAACAATTCCAGTCCTCACATTCAAAGCATTCTCTGTAGGAACCACAGTGGCAAGGACAATACTCGCAGCAGTAAGGGCAGGAAAACACCAAAGTCTTTTTTTACTGATGAGTGGGAAAGCATTCTCCGCTGCCTGTACAGGCACTAGTATATACTGAGTGGCCCTGACTATAACAGAGAAAATAGGGAAACATTCCAACATTAACTAAGAGAACAACATTCACACAAGCCATAGGGAATAGCGGGGCAATGGAAAAATTAGAGGAGTCTTCCAGTCCCCCCCCCTTTTTGTTTTAAACTACTGTCCAAAAATGACTCTAGTCCTTTCATTTTAAGGGGGTTATGGGCGAAGATCCATTTTCTGTAACTTCTTCAAGCTGACTCAGGGGTGTCGTCTCTATATTTTGTCAAGGACTTTAAAAAGCTTTAGCCTGTTTTCAACTATTCTGAACCCAAACACAGGCTTTCTAAATCACTACCACTTAATTCTCTTTCTCAAATCTGCGCTTTTCACCTGTTCTTAAACTGTTTACTCCCGTATAGATTTACACCTGTTCTTAAACTGTTTACTCCCGTATAGATTTAGATTTACCATTCACACACACAATTGCGGTCTGAACACATTCGGTTCTATTCTAAAAGCTCTTTGCACACATTAAAATCTCTTGAAAAATAGAAAATAGGCCTCGCCCTACTGCTCTGGCCAGAGACTCCCACGAGGTTCCTCCCTTCCTGGGACATTGCCTCGCCTTCAGCGAGGTTCCTCCCGAAGAGACCTGAGCTTTGGAGGTGATCTGGGAATGATTAAAATCCCTTTCACACACATAGAAAAATTGGATGTGACGTCGTGGCGCCCATGTTCAGTTAAGAAAATTTTTTCACTTTGTTACGCTTTCACTCTTCTTTTATCTTTGTTTCTCCCCGGGTTGCCGCTCTTTCTCTTATCTACAGAGTAGAGCCCCGAACTATGCCTGCTTTGATCGAGGATTCCCATTTACCTGGGAACTTTCCGGTGCACCGCCCTGACCACAAGGAGTTCTGAATCCTCCGTAGGATGGTTCCCCGTAAGGGCCACCACTTGTCGCTTCCGCCTCGAGCAGCAAGGAAGACGCGACACAGGATTCTTCTCCAAGTAGTTTATTCAGGAACCCTTAACAAACTTCTTCCTCTTTCTTCTCCTCCCCCCCCCCCCCCAATCCCCGGTCTTATAAGACCTCCGCCTGGCCAATCCTGAAAAGCCACGTGGGAGATGCCGATAGGGCCAACTACGCGGAAGCAAGCCAGAAGCTAAAACTTAGCCATATAAGGAGTTGTTTTTCACAGCGAGCACTCGCCATCGGGATGGCGGAAGGCGGAAACTGGCGCCATCTTTAAGGCGCGGCCCTCGCAGCTCCCCACACATTAGGACATTTTTAGAGAATTACATAATTTTAAAAGATTTACAAATATATTTGATAGTAGTAATGCATGTAAAGATGATAGAACTTGAAGACAATGCAGGTCTTTTGTAGTCCAATTTAGGTTAATAGATGGACTAAAGGAAAATATGTCCTTTTGGGCATGTTGTTATTTGGCAATTTAAAAATGTAGGTATACATTCTGATAGAGCCTCTTTGATTCAGATATGCAATATTTGTACAACCTTGATAGTGACCTGGGCGATAGTGTTATTTTTTAGTTTCTTTTATCCAGAGACTACTGTGTCTGTGTCTTTTTGCCCTGATTTTCTCCTTGGCGCTAAATTCACTTTATAATTAGATTGTGTGTGTGTGTGTGTGTGTGTGTGTGTGTGTGTGTATGTGTATGTTCATGCATGCTATTGTAAAAGGAACTATTTTCTTGACTTATTGTTAGGTAATTATTAGTTTATAGAAACGTTGCTGAGTTGTCAGACTTTTTTTCATTTTTTGTTTCCTTGTAGTTTCAAGATCAAATGCTTCTAAGTTATAATTCTAATATGTATACATACATATGTGCATATATATATAATTTGACTTTTAATCTATAATTTTCCTGAATTCAGTTGTTAGCTCTAATGGTTTTCTTGATAGAAGATTAAGGATTTTCTGTACTATCATGCCATCTGCAAATAGGCAGTTTTACCTCTTCCTTTCCATCGTGAACACCTTTGGTTTCTTTTCCTTTCCAGTTGTCTTAACTGGGACTTCCAGCACTACAAAATAGAAATAACAACAGTGAGCATCTTGTCTTATTCTTTTTCTTAGAGGAAAAGCTTCAGTTACAAGGAACTGACTATCAAGAACTGGTGAACTTGAGAAAAGATAAACTTCAAATAAGATTGCAGCTACCAGTGACATTTCAGCTTAGTGGACTGTCTAATTGACCTCTACCTGAACAGCTAATCCACAGAAAGTGTAAGATAGGAATTTATATTGTTTTAAGCTATTTGACTATTCATTATGTAATGTTAAAGCCTAATATTAAGTTTTTCTGCTACCTCCTCCTCCTCCTCCTTCTTTCTTCTCCTCCTCCTCCTCCTCCTCCTCCTCCTCCTCCTCCTCCTCCTCCTCCTCCTTCTTCTTCTTCTTCTTCTTCTTCTTCTTCTTCTTCTTCTTCTTCTTCTTCTTCTTCTTCTGTGTGTGTGCAAGAGAGAGAGAGAGAGAGAGAGAGAGAGAGAGAGAGAGAGAGAGAGAGAGAGAGAGAGAGAGAGAGAGAGAGAGAGAGAGTGTGTGTATGGGGACTTGAACTCAGCACCTGGGCACCATCCCTAAGCCTTCTTTTTTTACTTCTTGCTCATTAGTACTCCACATGAGTCACAGCTCTACTTTGAGCTTTTTGGCAGGTTAATTAGAAATAAGAGTCTCATGGGCTCATGCCCAGGCTTGCTTTAAACTGCATTTGTCAGTCTCTTGACTAGCTAGGATGATAGGCAGGAGCCACTGGCATCCAGCTGTCTTCATATTCCTTTCCTTTGTAGTTTACTGCTATGTTTTACTTTAAGACTCTAGAATATAATGTTAGGCATTGAAGAGCGTGTATAGTAATTACTCATTATTCTATTTTGCATATATTCTATTTCCCAATGTAGAATTATTGCTTTACATTTACATGCATTTCTAAATTATGATAAGAGTAAAGAACATTGCTAATTAAGGTTCCATCATTTGTTGTATTTGCTAAGACTAATTCATTTTGTAGCAAAATAATAATGACATTAAAAACTCCTAACAAATACAAATCACAATTTATGGCAAGTACTATGTAGTTTTTAAGACATTTCTAATTTACTTTTTGTTTTTCTAAATTGAATCTTCACAAAATCCTACTGAACAGCTATTATACTTATTATTTCCTTTTTTTTTTTTGCCAGTCCTGTCCTTGAACTTAAGGCCTGAGCACTGTCTTCGGCTTTTTTCCTCAAGGCTAGCACTCTACCACTTGAGCCACAGCACCACTTCTGGCTTTTTCTATGTATGTGGTACTGAGGAATCGAACCGGGTCTTCTTGCATGCTAGGCAAGCTCTCTACCACTAGACCAAACTCCCGACCCTTATTATTTCCTTTTTAAGGCCCAGGAAAATAAAGTACTAAGGAGATGGCTCAAGGTCATAAATCTTGTAAATGGTATATTCAGAATTCTATTGAAGGATGCACAAGTCTTTAATCTGTGCCTTAACTATGTAATACTGTCTTCAGTGACCTACAAATTCCTGAAAGCAAAAGTTAGCCCTTAGCATTCTTGTGTTTCACATGTACAGTTTTTCTTTTTCTTTCTTTCTTTTTTTTTTTTTGCAGTGTTGGGTCTTAGGCATAATAGTCAAGTATTATACAGTACCACTAAACCACACCCTCTACTCACATTTACAGTTTTGTTATTTGTGTGTGTGTGTGTGTGTGTGTGTGTGTGTGTGTATGTGTGTGTGTGTTACTAAAGGACTTAAACTCAGGACCTCACACTCTTGCTTGACTTTTTCACTCAAGGCTAGTGCTCTACTATTTGAGCCACAGCTCCACTTCCACAGATACAGTTTTAACTAAGTACAAACAGTCTCATAGACTTTCAGGATTTTCTGTAATACAAGTTTATGTAATTTAAATTTAGGAGAGGGGTAAACAGAAAGAAACTCCTGATGGTCAAGCACTTCCTAGCTAAGGGCTATGTGTTCACTGATACTCATTAAGGAATCTAAGGGAACATTTCAGAGTTTGAATATCTTCCATTACAGTGTGGTGGAAGTCATATAGAATGGTAAAGGAGGGTAGAGTTTAAATAACATTTGACAAAAGACACTCATGAAAGCCTGTGGGCATTAGATATAAAGACAGGAAACAGACAGGAAACAGAGGACCACTGCAACACTAGAAAGACCCATACAGTAACTCATTGATAGAAATCAAGGGGATACTCTCAGGTTAGGTATGATAACTAAATGGATCCTTTTTCTCCCTTATCCTGTATCTATAGTTTAGAATCTTTTCCACCTCTGTATGGCCTCTTGTTAGAGGATCTTTTCCTGGGAGAGACAGGTCTAGGCATGTGTCCAAGGAATGAGATGATGGCCCTGGAGGCAGCATCTGACTCACCAAGCATTCCAAACAGCAGTGCAGGGAATATTGTTCTGTAATGCATGATTAATAAACATGTTGACTAGTTATATCTTAGACCCCAACTGATTAAATTGGTTCCTCTGTTGGGGAGACCTCAGACAGCATGAGAATTCTCCTCTTACAATGGCAATTTCAGATTCGATATTTGAGGAAGTATTTCCCAGGATATAAGGTGAATTTTTTCCTTACTGATTGTTAGCTGGTACATAATAAGCTGTCGGAAGTAGCTTGTGAGGAGTCTTGTGCTTGAACCTCATTCCAGGATGGACATGCTCATGCTCTTTTTTGCTTGTGTCTGGCTTTTTAGATCCTAAGCCTGTAGACATGGAGGAACCAATAAGCAGAGGACATAGGTTTTATGGGTACACTAAAGGCAAGCCCCACACTCCTTATACCCTCAGTTGAAGCAAGATGTTTAGTGATTTAAAGGGAAAAAAATCCTAAAAGGTCATAAGTTTGAGAAGCAGTCTTCTTCCAGCCCGCCTATCTACATTATAATTCTATTGTGGCTACCTAAACAGTTACCCACTGTTGCATCTATTAGTTACAGTTTTACAGTGAAAAAATGTAGAGCTTTTGAAAACTTACCAAAGCTGAATTCCTTATGAACAACCAAAGCCTGACCCCCTTTTATTACTACTAAGTGAGAGTTCATTAAAAATATAATATCTATTTACAGACTCAAGTTTAATTGCTGGATAGCTGGAGATTAATTACAAGTCCAGAGCTGTCATACTCTGACTCAGTTTTCGGGTCACAGGCACAGAAAGTCTGCCTCTGAACTAAAGCTGGCTGCACTTTCAATTCTGGTTTAAAGGGTTTTGAAGTTCTGAGGGAAATTGGGGCTTCTGCCTCCCTGGAGAACTTCTTATGTTCCAATTTATTTTGTTGGGAGTCACAAGAATGAGTGTATTGGATTTATTACCTTGGAACCTATTGGTTTTGTTTGTTATGTGCTCAAAGAGAAAGCCAAAGAAAACTGAAGAAATCATAAGTGGAAAGACCTTAGACACAGAGGGCAGCAATGATTTTGAATATGTCACTAAACTGACAAAATAATCTGAGTTCTTCCTATGAGTTTGATGACAGTGGGGGAGGAAGAGGGAACCAAGCAACAATCTGCTCCCAAGGAGCAAATGTTCTCTTGGGGACAAGGGGGATGCCTATCCCAAGTTAGTGAAAGTATATCAAATGATATGGGTAAGCAAAAGTAAAGCTGGGGGGAGGCATTGTATATATAATGCTAAGAAATGCCCTCTTTGATAAAGTGACAAGTGATTGAGATCTTGAAAGAAGTGGAGCACATGGCAGGTGAAAGAACAATTAAGTCAGTGGAGGCAGAAATTCAAGGACCATAAGTGGGGATAAGCAAGGATTTTTGAAAGAATAGCCAGGAGGCTAGTGGAGTTGAGCAGAGAGAATAAGGGGAAGAGTCATGGGAGGTTAAGCTAAGCGAGTGAGTCTTGGGCTAGAAGACTTTATATTCTGGAGAGAGCTTCAGATTTCAGGACTGCATACAGGGAGGTTTTGGAGACTGTTTTTGTTCCTTAGTGCTATGAATTAAACAACCTTATGGTTTAAGAAAGTATACTTTATTTATCTTACAGTTCTGGGGCTCAAGAATCCAAAATGAATCTCACCTGAAAGTCAATGTTTTTAATGCAATTTCTGAAAAGAAATTTACTTTTCATCAAGTTAATGGCCACTGTGATGTCTTTGTTCTCCAAATTAGATTACATTCTGAGGCAGTGGGGGTCAGGATTCCAGTATATCTTGGGGTGAGAGCATAATTTATTCCACAGAACATAAAGTTAAAATCTGGGTAGTGCCAAAGCTGCATTCCTTCTGAAGACTCCAGGGAGAATTTGTTCCTTGACTTTTCCACCTTTTGGAGGCTGCCCATATTCCTTGGTTCACGGCCTCCTTCCCACAACTACACCATTATAGACTCTCCTAACATTGGCACATCTTCTCTCATGTTCTGACTTTATTGCTTCTGATTAGGATTTTGATTACCTGAAAAATCAAAGATCATCTCCCATACCTTAAGACCCTTCAGTTAATCGCATCTACAAAGACTCTGTTACTGGGTAAGACAGCGTATTCACAGGTCCTAGGGACTAAGGATTTGGATTAGGACATTTTAGAGGGACTTGAAGTTAGGGATTGGGCACTGTGCCTAAACTTTCTGTACTCTACCACTTGAACCGTAGTTGCACTTCTGCCTTTTTGGTATTAATTGGAGACTAGAGTCTCACAGATGCTTCTACTTGGGATATCTTTGAACAGCAGCACTTAGATCACAGCCTCGTGAGTGGTTAGGACTGCAGGCATAAACCAGTAGCATCTGGTTGAACTCAGTCCTAGGCTTGAACTCAAGGCCTAAACACTGTCCTTGGACTTTCTCAAGGCTAGAGCTCTACCACTTGAGCCTCAACACTACCTCCGGCTTTTTTCTATGCATGTGGTATGGAGGAATCGAACCCGGGCCTTTGTGCAAGCCAGGCAGGCACTCTACCACTAGGCCAAACTCCTAGCTCCTATTATATTTTTAAAAATATTAAAATGGGAGAGAAAAACTGGGAGAGAGCCAGGGAAAGGGTGACATTATTCAAAAAGAAATGTACTCTTTATCTCACTTACATAATTGGAATCCCTCTGTATGTCACCTTTATAATAACATTTTTAAGAAAAATTAGAAACATTTTTTTTGTCTGTCGTGGGACTTGAACTCTGGGCCTGAGTATTGTCCCTGAGCTGTTTAGTTCAAGGCTGCCACCCTACCCCTGGGCCTGGGCACTGTCCCTGAGCTCTTCAGTTCGAGGCTACTACCCTGTCCCTTCTGGTTTTTTGGTGGTTAATTGGAGATAAGAGTCTCACAGAATTTTGGCATTGAACCATGATCCTCAGATCTCAGCCTTGATTAGCTAGGATTATAGGTGTGAGTCACTGCACCCGGCTGAATTAAAAATCTTTTTAAGAAAATACTAATATGGGTACACACTTTATCTCAATTATTTCTATCCCATTATTGAATTTTTTCTTTGGATTTATTTTTGTAGGACAAAATAATCATCCAAAAGCTTGTCTTAATTAATTTATGATTGTTCAGAATATTTCACCAAATGTGAGTTTTGCAAAAATGAAAACATCTCAACTTCATTTTTCTCTTCTGCTATGGAAGAGAATGCTATTTTATCAAATTTAAGGTAAGGACTTCATCTAATGACTTTCCCGAATTTAGATATTTCAAGGAGTAACTATCAAATTCTAATACCATTTAATTGTGTGTGTGTGTGTGTGTGTGTGTGTGTGTGTGTGTGTGTGTGTGTGTTCTGGGGCTTACGCTGAAGGATTGGGTCCTATCCCTTAGCTTTTTCACTCAAGGATAGTACTCTATCATGTCAGTCACAACTTCCTTTAGGGTTGTTTTTGTTTTTTTTGGTTAGTTGGAGATAAGAGTCTTATGGATTTTTTTTTTGGACTGGGCTGGTTTTGAATAACAATCTTAGATCTTAGTGTTCTGAGTATCTAGGATTACAGATGTGAACCACAGGCTTGAATTTTTATAGTTTCATTGTTTATTGCCTGGTAGAAACAAATTCTGTTGCTTCCCAGTTTATAGGTCATCTTTTCTAGTCACAGAAATGCTTTATATGTACTCATTTCATCATACAGAATTCAGTTAACATAGTTAATAACACTAATAGATGTTCAGTATATTTTAATGCTTCATTAAGAAATTGTGTAACATTTTAATGCTTCATTAAGTAATTGCATATAATATAATTGGAATATGCTCTACTGTGAACACATGGTGGGTGACTAATACAGAAACAATGGTCCAGATTGGTACCTGGCCTTGACTCACACTAAGGCATCAACAGCTTAATCACCATTGCTTGTGCAGCCTCTCTACAAATGTCAGTACAATGGAAAAGGCAAGCTGTGTCTTTGGTTATGATGGTAAAATGGTTGATTTCCATTTCCCAAAAGAATCACTGAACAAAGGGATTACAGACTATCTTTCAAAAATTTCTTGAATAGAATACTTCCAGTTTTTAGAGTATAGGGGTATTGGGGCAGTAAGTGTAAATGTGAGAGTCAATGTGATTGAAATTCTATATATGCATATGTGAAACCTTTTTCAAGAATTACTATACCCACTAATGCAAAGCAGGTCTTGTTTAGGATGGGAGTACTAAGGGGAAAGCAGAAGAAGAATAGACAATGTGAAGGATGGTGGATCTGGTTAAAAACTGTATGTAGACAGGTGTAGGTAGCCAATAATCCTAGCTACTTAGGAGGTTGAGATCTGAGGATAGCAGTTCAAAGCCAGCTTGGGCAGGAAAGTTTAAAAGACTCTTCAATTAGCCACCAGAAGAATCTGGAAGTGTTACTCAGTGACAACACCCAGTCCTGAGTTCAAGCCCTGTGACTAACATGTATATATTATGCACGCATGTAAAAATAGAACTACGAAGCTTGTTTACACTGGCTTGGGAAGAAGGGAAGAGGGCCAAAGGAATATGAGGGAGGGGCAAATTTAATCAAGGTACATTGTATGTACACCACACATGGACATGTACAACTAAGTGATACTAACAAAACTGTGGGAAGTTTGTAGTTTTATTTCCAGTGATTTTAACTCGCTAGAAATATTTTGCAAACTGAAGGGTTTTTTTGGTTATTCTTTTGTTAAATGCTGAGATGAAAGATTCTAGTACTAGTTAAGGGGATGTAAGAAAATGACAGAATTTTTTTATAAGAAAAGTTTATAAAGGTTGGGTGATATGCAAATAGTTACAAAAATGTAAGAAATGTGTTATCATGTTGGATTTCAGAGAGAGCTCAAATAGTATGATTCCTTAGAAAGGCAAAGTCAAAGCACAATAAAATAAGCACTGGAAAATAGAGACCTACAAGTTGGGGGTCAGTGTCCAGGAGAGAGGAGGGGGAGAATACAGTTAAGAAATCAATGTATATTCTACAAATTTAAGGGAAAAAAAGGGAAGGGGTGTGGGATAAGAATGTTGAAAGGAGTTTGGCTTAGTAGTAGAGTGCTTTCTCACTAAGTGAGACCCTGGTTCGACTCCTTGGTACCACATACATAGAAAAAAGAAGCCAGAAGTGGTGCTGTGGCCCAAGTGGTAGAGCCGTAGTCTTGAGAAAGCCCAAGGACAGTGCTCAGGCCCTGAATTCAAGCCCCAGGACTGGAAAAAAAATAAAAAAGAATGTTGAGAGGGGTGACATTGTCAAGATGTATTGTATTCATAAAATGATTTGTTAAATGGCAACTAATAAATTACGGTTTCTTTTTTTTTTTTTGCTAGTCCTGGGCTTGAGCTCAGGGCCTGAGAACTGTCCTTGGACTTTCTCAAGGCTAGAGCTCTACCACTTGAGCTTCAGCACCACTTCCGGCTTTTTTCTATGCATGTGGTACCGAGGAATCGAACCCGGGTCTTCATGCATGCTAGGCAAGCACTTTAACCACTAGGCCAAACTCCCGGCCCTAAATTACGGTTTCTTAAAGGCAATTAAAAAAGAAAAGCCTAATACTATTGTAGGCCACACAAGTACAAGTTGACTTAAAAAATAATTTATTTTAAATTACATGTCAAAAAATCTAATTTAAAACAGTAAACAGACCACAGTGCCCTATTGAAACTTTTTATTTTAAAAAATCATGTTTACTAAAAACCAATTTGTAGGGCCAGGAGTTTGGCCTAGTGGTAGAGTGCTTGCCCAGCATGCACGAAGACCTGGGTTCAATTCCTCGGTACCACATACATAGAAAAAAAGCCAGAAGTGGTACTGAGGCTCAAGTGGTAGAGCTCTAGCCTTGAGAAAGTCCAAGGACAGTGCTCAGACCCTGAGCTCAAGCCCAGGGCTGGGGCAAAAAAAAAAACAAACCAAAAAAAATTTGTAGTTTAGTGATTTTTATCATCTATCTTATGTATTCTATATCATATATATTGTCTATACACACATGCATTATAAAATCATTTTAATTGACAGATTTTTGGAAGCTTATTTTGGAAATTTTTATGTCTTGTATGAATTATATATTATACTCCTTGAGTTTCTTCACTTAGTAAATATTGTTTTAGTATGATATTCTTCATCCATTAAAATGTTATATTTGTATATATTTTTTATAGTTGCATGGTTACTATAAACATCGACCTTTTAAGCTGATTTGATAACAGCCTTCACAATAACAATAAAAATGACAGTTCAACTTTGGCTGAATGAACTTTCCAATGATTTACTTTTAGTCCTTGGGTTACATGAAAGAAATTAGAGCAATATTGGAATTAATGAATTTTCTCTTTTAAACCTCCAATGGTATGATTTAAAACTGACATCGTTTAGCTGTGGCATCTTTTTCTGATGTGGCAGCTACTGCTTAATACTTTGTATGTGTTAGCAAAGTAACTGGAATTGAAAATCAGCAAAATTGCTATTCAAATAACAATTCTTTTATCTAAATGAAAAGTTAATACTCTACCAAGTGCTATGTCAATGGTGCTTTTGTAACAGTGTGTGTTAAATTATCTTTGTTGGGCACTGTCTTATTAAGATATTCACTAATGAAGGGGAAGGTGATATTTTCTCAACTGAGGGGTGTCTTACAATAGAAATGTCCCCCAGATATGTGGTAAGTGTCAAACAGCAGGTTACAAACTCTTCCTCATCAGCTTTTTGAGAAATGAAAATTTGGTACTTGATTTCAGCTTATACACAGCCCTCTCCCAGCTCCCATTGTTTTGTTCATTTTTGCTGAAAAGATTCACAGTAAAATAATATAGTATTGTCAAATAATAAAACTAGAGCTGTCAACTTACAATAGTGAATGAACAAGCATTGTATCAAGGTTCTTTTGAAGGATTTCTCAGTCTTTATTTCTATATTCTGTCTCCCCAATCCAAATTTCAGCTTATTATTTAAGTATGCTGCTATTTAATGCCTCCTTTCTTCCTATTTTTCCAGCAGGTGGCCTGATGTTGTATGTTTCTTGAAGGATGTGCCAGTTATATAAGTCTGGTAAAGAGTATGTTTCTTTTTGGACAATGTCTTCCCTTCCCTTGTTCTCTCCCAGTTTTCCCCTTTCATCCTTATCCACAAACTCTATAGTTCATTTTCAGTGTAGTGTCTGGTTTTCTGTGCCTTCTCTTGCCCTCCCAGACATAAATGAACAAGGTAGAAAAGAAAACAAAAATAACAACAACAAAAAAGCTGCCTCTTTGCAATTCCTGGAGTTCATTTCAGTATTATTTTGTATGATCAAAGGAACATAAGCATTATGCATTTGTGCTCCTCTCCTGACAGTATCTTTGGTCTCACTATGTATGAATGCCTAGAGTCATGTATCCTTTATCATGTCCCCATGTATTTTTAGATCTAGCTTCCACATAAGAGAAAAATGATGCACCATTTGTCTATCTGAGGTTGGCCTACCTCACTTAACATGAGCAAATGCAATTTTACATCCGTTCAGACCCTGCTTTAAGAAAAGTACTTTTCTCCTTCAAAGAGCTAGATGCCCTATACAGTGTTACATTATACTGCTGTGGATGGAATGGTAGCTCCCCCAGAGACATGTCTGCCCCGGAACCTGAAAATGTGACCTCCTTTAGGAAAAGGATCTTTGTGGATGTATTTAAGGAACTTGAGATGAGATCATCTTGGTTGGCCATGCTTCCAATGGCAAGGGTCTTTTCTAAGAGGAAGACTGAGACAGACATATTAAAAAGAGACAGTTAACCCTGGAGACAGAGACAAAGGATGCTACAAAGGAACTTGGACCCCATGAGAAGCCAGAAGAAGCCACTGAATCTTGCTGGATTCCTCATAGATTGTGTAGTTCTGTCTTGCTGATGTCCTGATCTCAGACCTCTGGAAAAACAAATGTCTTCTGGTTTGAGTCACTAGGTTTGTGGCCATTTTGTTAATGGCAGCCTCAGGAAACAAACATTTATACCTTTATTATAGTATGTATCACATGTCTAGTCTCCTGCACTAAACCCAGGAAGCATTTCTAGTTTCACCATTTCTGACCTCTTCCTTGGAGGTTGGAATGCTGAAATATCCTGTGGCATATTTTTCAGGCTTTTGTGTGGACTGCATTCACGCCTTAAGAGGAGGTCTGCTAGTAGAAGAAGAGGTCAGCCTCTGGTAGCCACCAACTTTGCAAAGTGTTCCCATTTGGCTTAGCAAATTGCTCTGCAAAACATCAAGTCACATGAGCGCCTCAGGGAAGAGGCAGAGCCAGTGGATGAGAGGTAGGTCTTCCCTTTCAGTCTGTGACTGGCTAAGGAGGAATTAGGGGCAGGTGGCAATTTTGCCTTTTTTGATGTCCATCACAATGTTGTTGTTTTTACAGGGAAGAAGATAAGAAGATGAATAATTTATAAAGTGAAAGAGAACCATCAGATACTACAAATAGTATTTTATCAGTTAGACAAAGAATATCCCAAATCCAACTTCCCAAATTTACATTCCATAGTGTATGAATTTTATGAGTGTGTCACACTACTATACTAAAAGGAAACCTGCCATCTCAACCTCCTTCTGATGTTAATGAGTTGATTAAATTGCAAAACTCCCCAAAAGTCAAGCCTAAAGTGATTAGTGTGGGTTGACTTTCCTAGGAATAGCTTTGAGATGGAAGAGTGAATCTGGTGTACAAAGATGCTTCCTACTCTGAAGCTGTTTATGATTATTGTTATTGTTATTTTCACTCATTGCATAAGTATAGAGATGGCAAAGGTGGCAGATAGGTTCTTTTGTTGTTAGGTGAATCAAACCTTGTAAACAATGAACAGGATTTTTGTGTAGAGAAAATCAAACAATCCAATGATTTGCTTTTATTTGTGCCAAATGTGTAAAGAACTCCAGCTAGCTAATCTGGAAATAAAAGTTAATGTAGGAAAAGTCTTAGTTTTGTTACTAATGAGTTAAAATTCTTGGAATTCCTTATGCCAGAATCTAAGATCTTAAAATACCAAGATTCTTTTCAGAGCCAGTGTGGAAATTATTCTTCTGTTTCTCTCTGGGCTCCTGCAGTGTTGTTGATTCTGACAAGATGGGATCACACATCTCTTTACTAATGAGAACTTAGATCAGTTCTGGGGATTGGATTCTGGTTTGATATTATCATTGGCTCTCAAATAACTGATGTTGGAGCCCTGCACATTTGCTGGTAGCTTTCCTGTTTGCCAAACATGGTTAATTTACCTGGAATACGATGTAAGTAGAAATTTTCAGTGATTTCAATATGTCTTTAAACCTTTATGGAAAATTGGGGGTAATTATCTTCCTACTCGAAGCCTGAAATTCCGGCACCCCTCTTTTGTACTACTTGTTTTTTCTTCCAGGAGATGGCGATAGAACATCATAAATATCAAAGTACAAAATGCAACCTTTGGGCCCCTCCAGGCCTCAGAGTGTAGAGCCCATGACATGGGCTCGTTACTATTCCAGAAGTAAGCAATGAGAGGCCATGAGTAAGCGCTTTCATTGTAATATTTGATTAGGCCATGAAAATGGAAACGAGACTGGTCTAGAAAGAGGAAAGAAAGAAATTATGGCATAAGGGACTTATCAAGACACATTGTACACATAAATGCACAAAGTGAACCCCCTTTTGTATAACTAATTGATGCTGGTTTTAAAAAGTTTTCCCTGAAGCTTTGGGATTTAACATACATCCATTAACATGAATTAGTCTTTTATTTTCAGTTCTACAGCATCCTCACCCATATCTCCTTCCTCCATCCTCATTGTTAGTAAGTGTAGGGTACCTCAGAAGTTTTCTCCTGCCAGGAGCGCACTACCACGCCACTTCCCAGCATATCACTTCTATTTGACAGCTCTTGACTGGTATCCTTTTCAGTAAATCTTGCTAAACATAGCAATAACTGTGCAAGTTATTGAATGTTTAACTTGAAGAAGTGGCCAGATGAGTAGGATTTATATATCATCCTGAACTTTGGAAAATTCCAAAAGAGGGGATTGAGGCTTCAGGGAAATGGTAGAGACAAATGGGACTGAGGGTGGAAGAATGTGGTGGAGGACTTGAGATGGTCTAAAAAGGGCCATAAAACAAAGATAGTTTGTTATATGTGTTTACATTGATGTCATACCTACTCATTAAATTTTGGAATAAATATCTAACTGTATAGAAAGGAAAAAGAGAGACAAAGAGAGAAGGAAAAGAAAGAAAATGGAAAGAAGGAAGCATAGAGGGAGGAGAGAGGGAGAGAAGGAGAGAGGGAGGGAGGGAAGGAAGGAAGGAAGGAAGGAAGAAAGGAAGGAAGGAAGGAAGAGAGTAGAGAGTGAGGGAAGAAAGAAGGAAGCTGGGCTATTGTTGCTCACACCTGTAATCTGAACTACTTAGGCGGTTTAGATCTGACAATCCAGGCTGGAAAGTCTGGGAGACTCTTCAATAAAATACTCAGAAAAAGCTGGAAGTGACTCTGTGGATCAACCAGTAGAGTACTAGACTTACAGGAAAAAAATTAAGCTCAGGTACAGCACAGTTCAAGCCCCTCCTTCCCCCCTCCCAAAAAGAAAGAAAGGGAGAGGGAGAGAGGGGAGAGAAGAGAGAAAGAGAAGGGATGGGGAGAGGGAAAGAAAGGGAGGTATGCAGAAAGAGACAGGGAAGAAATCTATCTTTGGCTAAAATGTTATGCAGCATGAAACACTGGGGAGCCAATGTGCTTTCAGAATAAAGGACTCTAAGAGGATAAAAGCCTTCCTTTAAGCGAACCACATTAAGGGATGAACACTACTCACTGGGCCAGTGAGGGCTCCATGATCAGCCAAAGTGCAATAAATTAAGAGATCTTGGCTCTAAATCTTTCTTGCTCTTAGGTGCGTCTTCCAAATTTCCTGTTGGGTTTTCTATCTGAAATTCTGCCAATTCTTTTCTTTTGAATTAACACTCTGAGCTTTCTTTTAAAATGCACACATTTCTGGGTGGGTTAGCCAGTCATTGCCAGGTGAGAACACAGTTCCCTCGTTGTACTCTGGAGTGTCTATGACTATTTGGAAACTGTAATGCCCAACAACCAGAGAAGATGGTGGAGGGGGAGGACAGGGCCAGATACATGCCAACACCAGATCCATTTTGATGTCCAGTTGCTGACTGAATGTTCCCTCAGCCCTGACTGGTATAGCTAGTACCAGTTACATCTTTAAACCCTCGTTTCCAGTGAACAGAATGGATATTTATTAAGTCATTACCATGGGCTCGATATTGAATAAGGGGGATATTGTGTAAGGGGGGAGGCCTGGCATTTATTGCCTGCTGACCAAGTGACCTAAGTTTTATGTCCATTATTTCACACCATCTTCTCATCAACCCATTTTGAAATGATGAAACTTAGTGAAGAAAGTTAAAACATTAGACCTGGAGCTGCAGAACTGGGATTCAAATCTAGACTTCTTCTGTGTTGGAAGAAGTGTTTAGAAACCCCAAGTTTAGACTCAAATATAGCCAATAACATCTTTAAATTGGATTAATTTTGTCTTTTGACATTATGTTTCTGAGGTTTGAATTTGGTTTGTATGTCTAGAAGAGAGATAATACTATGGTTTAATTGGATCATTTTTTTTTTTCTGGAGTGCAGCCAGTACTTTGCAAAAAAGAAAGCAAACCACTGAGTAATTACATGATGAGTAAATATCAAAGAAAATCTGATGTCAGATCTTGTGTGCCTCTCTGGGGCAAAATTACTGTCTGTAATAAGGTCAGGAGAAATTTTAGATGCAAATAACTTTAACACAAGAGTGATTGCAGAATCCAAAGACCATGTACAGACACCGATTTTGAAAATGATGAGGGACATTTTATTAAAATGCTGAAGAATATATTTTTACAAACAAACTAACTTAATGAAGCTCTGTCTATTAAGTGCAATACACAAACTTATATTTCAGAATGAGCCTGATAGAAGACTAACACTTGCATATAATTGAAGTAATTTTTTTCATGTTTACTTTAGCTTGCCAGCTTGAAATAGGAATAGCTATTCTTTGTCAACTAGAATGCCTAATTCTGAAAAACAAAAGCATAGATCATCTTAATTAGAAACAAGGTTGATGATGTTGAGCTGTAATGGCCTTTGGTTTAGTTTGGTATAATTTCATATAGCACGAGAAACAGACACCTCTCCAGGACTGTTTCTGTTACTTCCAGGTCAGAGTCTGTTGGTTTATTGGTCCTAGTTGGTATATGAACCTCCCACAAACACAGCAGCTCTGCACTGAAGAGGCAAGAGATTGGCCAGCCCATACCATGCTGATGAGATGTCTTGATCACACTGCTGAGCCTTTCTCTTGCCCTTTCTGAGTTGTGTACCTGCAGATTGGCACCCCTCTTATCAGCTTTGCAAGTGGCCAAGGCTCTTTAAGAAACTCTGAGTTTGCCAAGCACTGCCATATGGCTGCCATAGGAGGAGAGGCTCTGAGAAGATATTTTTTGTGTGGATTATAAAAAAATTACTGTACAACTGAAAACTTAAGATTTAGGTATGTTCCTGGGGATATGCAGCAAAACATAATCCTTATTGAATCAGATAAAGAGAATAAAAGCTACCTTATTCTAAACTCAGCCTACTATGGATCCCTAAAAAAGATGCATATACACATTTAAATCAAATTCTATCCAATTCCAAAAGTGTGATATTTTGCCAGTCCTGGGGTTTGAACTCAGAGTGTAGGCACTGTCCTTGAGCTTTCTTAAGGCTAGTGCTCTACCACTTGAGCCACAGCACCACTTCTGGTTTTTTTCTTTGTATGTGGTACCAAGAAATCAAACCCAGGGCTTCTTTCATGCTAGGCAAGCATTCTACCACCAGGCCATGCTCCTGGCTCCTAAAATATGTGATTTTTTTTTTAAAAAAATGACTGTCTTTATTTTAAAAACATAATATAGCATAATGATATTCTGTAGCAATTTCCTATTAGATCTATGGAAACTCAACAAAGGAAAGTCTTGAGTTGTTTTAGCTTAAGTATCTAAGTTTTACTGAGGTATAACTTACACTTGAAATAGCACTAGTTTTATGTCTATATTCAACTATCATTGACCAAAGTGTATATTTGAATAGTCATCCTTACTGTCCAGATATGTATAATTTCCCCCATTTTTTTGAGAAACATTCTTGGTCATTAATCTCTGATAGACTTTCCACTCTATCCAGTTACTGAATTACTTCATCTTCTCCCATTTCTGTTTC
This sequence comes from Megascapheus bottae, assembly GCF_031878675.1. Lineage (NCBI taxonomy): Eukaryota > Metazoa > Chordata > Mammalia > Rodentia > Geomyidae > Megascapheus > Megascapheus bottae. The sequence goes on from NC_143510.1 coordinate 60,097,594, forward strand.
CAGCTTTTATAGCTACTTCCCCTTCTGAAATACCTCCTATGTGTTACTCAGTCCCCATGGGCTTTCCTGCAGGAACTTGGTTCCTTTTTCTAACTGAGAGCCTCTAAACTTCCAAATGCAGAGGAACTATTCTAGTAAGGTTATTCTGAACTGTCACTCTGTCAGTGTCTTCTCCACTTGACTCACACTTCTGTGCTTTCATGGGCCTCCCCAGAGACAAGGGTCTTCCATTTGTTTTGAACACCCCCTGGAGTACCCTTTATGATATTCTGTTCAATAAATGCTATTAATAGACACCATTTTCAGAGTGTAAATGAGCTTTATTTCCCAAAGTCCTATTCTCCCTCAGAGTAACCTTTGTGGACCTCATTCCATGCTCAGAGTTCCAAGCACATGCCCAGGGCACACGTAGTGCCATTAGCTCATTCAACCTTTCAACATAATTTCATACCTGACTAGTAGGAGATTGTCTTTTCTACAGGCACTGACCCATAGCATTGCACTGTCTGTCTATTAGTGAGTTCAATACTAAATTGGAATTTTAATGCTAACAATTAACTAGAATAATATCTCTCTTGGACAGTAGCCATTTCATCCTCTCCCGAGAGCTAAAATGCTATTTGAATCATTGTCAAGGCCATAGAAGTAAAAGGAAAATTTTGTTAGTACAATGTTTTAGGAAAAAGTTTAAATGGAGAAATTCCAGTTTTATAAAAATTTGTCTTTAAATTATGATTGTCCTTAAGTTATATCAGTTAGCCCAAAATTATACTGTTGCTGAAATATGGCCATAAAAAACTTTCTGCTGTTTGTAACCTGAATTCTGAAGAAAAAAAATGGACCTTATATTCATGTTGCTAATACTGACTTGGGTGGGTTTATAATAGGAGTCAAAGGAATTCAGAGATTTTTTAAAATATAAAGTAAAGAGGTTTATTTAGCTCACAGTTCTGGGGAGGAGGGCCCAGATAGTACCCCCAGGTACTATCTTCTACTCCACTCTATTAGGGTCTCAAAGAAATTTTTTTAAAGTCAAATTAAAAAAATTTTGCTGGCTGCTGGTGGTTCACACCTGTAATCCTAGCTACTCAGGAAGCTGAGATTGGAGGATCATGGTTTGAAGCCAGCTGGGATAGGAAAGACTGTGAGACTCATTTCCATTAAACCACAAAAAAGTCAGAACTGATGCTGTGGCTGAAGTAGTAAAATGCTAGCCTTGATCTAAAGATGCTCAAGGATAACGCCCAAGCCTAGAGTTCAAGCCCCAGGACTAGAAAAAAAAATAAAGTGGGCCCAGCCATTCATGTCAGTAATCTTAGCTACCTGGGAGGCAGAGATCAGGAAGATCATGCTTCAAAACCAGCCTGGACAAAAACTTTATGAGATTCTATGTATGCCAATAGGGGGTGTTGTGCCACATGTCTGTCATCCCAGCTACAGGGAAAGTTTAAATAGAACTGTGGTCCAGACCAACCTGGACATAAACCTGAAACCCTACTCAAAAAAATAACTATTGCAAAAAAGGATTGGGAGCCTGGCTCCTGTTACATAGCAAGTGAAAGGCCCTAAGTTCCGACTCCACCACCTTCAAATTACACTTGTGTTTAAGCCAAGTAGAAATAACGTTGCTTCAAAATGTATGTAGAAGCACTTGATAAGCCACCTCTTTGACCTTCCATTCTTGTTAGGGGTAATCAAGAATAAGAGAGAGATTGAGAGAGAGAGAGAAAGAAAAAGAGAGAGAGAGAAAGAGACTAAAGGATTTGAATAATCATTTACTATATAGTAAATTGATGAATAATCCATAGTTTATTGAGGTAAAGATGACACATAAAGCAGAACATGAAAATGTATTAGAAATACTCTAAAGTTAGAAACTTTCTTTTCTTTTTTTTTGGGGGGGGAAGGGTCATGGGGCTTGAACTCAGCCTGAGCGCTGGCCCTGAGCTCTTCAGATCAAGGCTACCACTCTACCCTTGAGCCAAGCCCCACTTCCCATTTTCTTAAAGCTAGAAACTTTCTAATGAGATAACTTAATTCATTGTTAGTTCTCTCTCTCTGCTTCTCTTTGTCTTTTTCTTTCCCCTCTCTGTCTCTCTCCATATAGGTACACATATACTACTTCAGAGATGTAGAAACTAAGACTCAAAAGTATGTTAGTTAATGACAATCAAGGTCACAGTGAGTCAGATAACAAACTCATATACTGTGGCTTAGAGGGCCAGGTCACTGTAGCCAGTGCTAATGTCTGTCCCTCTTGTGGTCTTAGAATTAGCCACTAAGCTGATCTTGCTCCTAATTTAATGTATTACTCTGTACCAAAATCTGGGTGACAGATATAGTAAACTCACTTTATGCTATTTCCATTTGCTTGGCAAGTCTAGTTTAACTGGATGTTTCTTGGCTTATTCACATAGGAGGCAGAGTGCTTGGCCTTCTGAGAAGGCCGTCTGTCCCCCCTTCAGCAGGTGCTAGCTAATACTGTCAACTGTGCAGTGATACATCACAGCCTTCCCACTACCACTGCTGGTTTTTAGGCTTTTTTTTTCCAAGGCAGGCCTCAGGACTAGAGGAGCAGGTCCTGAACACTGTCCCTTAGCTTTCTTATTCAAGGTGAGGGCTCTGCCACTTGAACAACAGCTCCATTTCTGACTTTCTGATGGTTAACTAGATATGAGAGTCTCACAGACCTTCCTTTCTGGGCTCACTTCAAGCTTGATTGCACATCTCAGTCTCCAGAGTAACTTCGATTACAGACATGAACCCCCCAGTTCCCCAGTTCTGGATCTACTTCAAAAATCTTAATGAATGGGAGTGAAAAAGACAAGTAATTAAGTCCACAATAATTTTGGCAAGAAAAACAAATAGGACATAGGATTTGGGAAACATAAAATCCCCCCTGGAGATGATATTCACTTGGCAATTTTGCTCATGGCTGGCACTCTGCCACTTGTGCCACCCTCCAGCGCTGGGTATCTTTTTATTTGAGAAATAGTAGTTGTTTTCCCATGCTATGGTAGCTAATTATCACTCTCACATTCTATTTGTTTCCTCTCACTTTTGTAGATTAGAGGTTTGGTTGGCACAACTTTGGGTCTCACAAAGCTGGAGTGAAGCTCTGAGGCAAATCTGAGCTCTTACTGAAGACTCATGAAGGAATCCTTCACCTACATCCACTTCCTCTCAACTGTGAACGGAAACCCTTCTTTTCTGCTGACTGTGCATAAGGCACACAAAACTTCCAGAGCTCTCATTCCCTGACTCAGTTCCTTTCTTCATCTGCAAAGACAGCTAGGCCTGTTCAGGTGCTTGTCTTCTTCATAACTCTCGTCCTGCCTTTTCTTTCTTTACTTCTGGCTGCTGCTAGGTCTCTCTGACAGCAACCAGAAAAAAATACTTTGATTGGTCACATAGGATAATTCAGGATGATCTCTATTTTAAGATCTACAATCTTAATTATACCTGCAGGATTCTTTCACAGGAATCTCGAGAGTCCTAAAGTCCTGTTTAGCTAACAAAATCTTGAAGGAACATGTTAAGAATTTTGTTGTTGTTATTGTTAATGAATACAGCAAAGGCTATCTATCAGGGATTCTCCTAAAGATGGTGGAATAAGAGGTTTGATTCAGAATTTCCCATCACTGAGGTCTCTAATATCATGAATTACAACTTAATTTTTCTTATAAATGAAGTCTATCAATTTGATCACTAAAGTATGTGGCCAACAATTAGAAAGAGATTTTAATATCACTACCATATGAAACATTTACATTTTCTGACCTGAATAATATCTTGTACTTTCATAGTCATTAGCTATGTGAGCTGTGGGAGAGTTTAAAGATAGTCTTACTCTGTGTAGCCATGGCGTTCTACATGCCTGTAATCTAGAGGCATCAGAGTCCCTGTAGACTCTGAGGGCTGCTCTCATCTGGAATAGCTCACAGTCTAAAATGGAAATGGCTTCCTTCTGGGACTCATTTGGGCTACAAGGATGGAGAAAGTGATGATCCAGACCTGAGGTGTTCTGGCAGGTTAAAGTTTAAAGTTTAATCTCAGTGAAGGTGAAAAAAAAAAAAACCAACCAACCCAGGGTTGTGGGTTGAGATTATTATTCTTTAAGTGTGTATGACTACTCTACCTAATTACAGGAGAGAGGGTTGTTGTAATACCAACAATTAAGGACCTGAATAACTCTACCCTATTCCCCTTTTGAACTGGACTCTTAGGCTGGAATGGCCAGGCTGCCCCGGTGGGAGGGACTTTTCTCTTCAGCCCTCAGTACCTGCAGCAACAACTCCTTGGAGTGCTGGTGCATACCAGCCCTGCTCAGAAGTCATATGTCTTAGAGGTCCTTTGCTCACAAGGCAGATGAGAACTGGGGTTGGATTGTGACCTCTGACCATTAGTGCGAGGGTTGTAACAATGAGAATAAAACCTCAGTTTCATCATTTGTAAACTAGGATTTTTTTTAAGTGCCCCCTTCCTAGGGTTATTGGAAGTATTGAACTAGGCAGTACAGTAAAACACATTGCCAAATTCAGTAATTTCTAAATACATAGTTTATTGGTCCCCCATTAGGTATTGGTTGCAGAAAAGCCATGTGAGTAATATTCTTCTTGGTATTAATTGCACCCATCCCTTGAGAGCCAAGATAACTTGACCATAGCCCTTCCTCTGTTCTAGGAATTAAAATGTTGTATATGAATATTCAATGAGTATTTGGTGAATATTGAAATATTATATGTGAGTTTTAAGACAATAATTATAATAGACACTTAACGGAGGCTTACTCTGTGCCAGGGAGTAGAGTCGATCTTCACAGTGACATACAAAGAGGTCAAGTAATTTCCCAAAGGTACAGAGTCAGTAGCAAGAATGAAAGCGTATACTAAGCATCTCCGAATGTTAGATCAAAGCAAAGGGCGTTGAGTAGAACAGTAGCAGGAGCTACAGAACCAAGACTGCCTTTGTGCCTTCGGACCTGGACACTTAGCCCTAGGGGATTTGAGAAGCTAAATCTCCTTCCTGGAAGCAGTTTTAGGGATGGAGAGTTGTGAAAATCGGTCGTAATGGATCTGAGTAGCGGTGAAGAGCATTTCCAAGGATCTTGCACGCTGGAATCCAGGAACCATTACACAAGATGTCCGGGTAAAGACATGCTCGTATTTACAGAAATTTCTGCTCACATTTCATGAAGCATTCAAAACATTGTCTCAGGAAGTGATGGGAGAAAAACACCTGAATGAAAAAAATGCATGACTTTTTAAGGTTAGATTGCAACATGTCAACACAGATGTACTTTACAGCCTGCCAATTGCCAGAGGAAATTGGGAGGACACATCAGAGTGGAGTTGAACAGACAGAAGACAAAACTGAGAATGACACCTTTCAGTTTTGCTTTCTACATCTACTCTCAGGGTATCTTAATAGAGAGCATGTTAACTTTTTTCATATATTTTTTATTGCAATTAATACAAGGGTTACATTATATTCACCAGATAGAAGGTGCATTACTTCACAAACATTGATACCCTTTCTCATGTCTTGGTCCCCATTTCCATTCCCCCACCCCCACCCCTCATCTTGTTTCCCCCTTCCCTATCCTATTTCAAATAACGAAATAAGCATATATACAATATATCAGATAACAAGGTAAAATACTGTAACAATATGAGATAACCAAGGGACAGCAAAAGAGATGAGAGATAACATAGTACATTAAGGACAACAATCACTCATTATATGGATTTTGTTTCTATATCCTGGAGGTCCTTTCATTTAACATCATACTATATGGCCTGAGGTATCTAGGTTTTGCTCTATTGTAAATCTCTGCTAGGAGAGCCCAAGGTTTCTGCTGATTATGACAAATGAGGGAAACCATTGAGTCTATGTTCCTTTGAGTCTGGCTTATTTCACTTAATATGATTTTTTTCTAAGTCTTTCTATTTCCTGCACATTAACTTTTAAAAATAGCTTTTCATGGGCTGGGAGTTTGGCCTAGTGGTAGAGTGCTTGCCTAGCATGCACAAAGACCCAGGTTCAATTCCTCGGTACCACATACATAGAAAAAAGCCAGAAGTGGTGCTGTGGTTCAAGTGGTAGAGCTCTAGCCTTGAGAAAACCCAAGGACAGTGCTTAGGCCCTGAGTTCAACCCCATGACTGGCAATTCACAACCCCATTCAAGTCATGTTTAATTTTTGTTTGCATAGAAATTACATTCTAGATAATAAAGGTATGATACATGAAGGAAAACCTTTTAAAATGGATATTGATAACAAAATTCTGTCAATTACAGTTCAGCTATTGATATATAGCTTCCTTTTGAGATCTGAAGCAGCCCATTTGGAATCCAAAGGTGGACCTGAAGGTGGATGCTCTGGAGGCTCTTGATGGCATTTGACAGAGTAGCCTATAACATATCAATGTTACTCTTCTTGCACTAAAATCTTCATTCTTTGTTTTTCTTTTTCCTCTCCCAAATCATGTGGTTTATGTTAGCCACAACATCATATAGGAAGCAAGCCAGGGAACCTATTGAACCAAAAATTTGCAGCTAGAAAAGGAGACAAAAATCATTGTATTGCCATTATTATAATTAAGAAATAGTAATTAATAGTAATAGTTTGTGGAGCATTTATTATGTCCAACTTGGTATGCCTTTCTACACACTATACCCTTTCATATAGGTGAGTATAGACATGTTCAATATCGATTATTTTCTTACTTGTTACAAGAAAGGGGTGAAAAGAATGCCCCTCTGCTTTGAGGCTAGGTGTTCAAGAGTTATTGACCAATGCCAGTATTCCAAACTCTGAAGCAAGAGCAAGAACTCATGCAGAGGGTGCAGCTTTACCGGAAACCCACACTCCTGGGCTCTCATAGGTTGTGTGTGCCCCTCCAACTGTAAGTGCTTTGTTTTTGTTTTGTTTTTACATTTTAGAAGTACTGTGGTTTGAACTTGGGTCCTCAAGCTTGCTAGACAGGTGCTCCTACCATCGAGACAAATTTACAGCCTTAGTGAGTAGCTTATTTTACTTTAAACTTGCGTCTCAGTCAGTCCTTCATTTCAGAGAAAGTGTAGCAAGATAAGGCTCCACTCAGCAGAGACGAAGCTGGACAATATTGGAGATATTCCTTTCAACTGTGCTATATTGGAAAGTATTTCTTATATTATTATATATCCTACCCACTCCAGAGCAATCATGGATAAGAGTTTCATGTGAATCATTCCCAATTGTTCTTCTGTGCCTGTTAGTATGTAAGAACATGTGTACCTGGGCTATTTTTCAACTATACATAGGATAATATGTGAAATCATTTAATTTAAATGGGCTGCACGGCTGAATGAAATTCAAATTCATCATTGAAGAAATCAAGAACATTTATAATGTTTTCATAAAACAATAATACTTGGGCCAGGAGTTTGGCCTATGGTAGAGGACTTGCCTAGCATGCATGAAGACCCAGGTTTGATTCCTCAGTACCACCTACACAGAAAAAGCTGGAAGTGGTGCTGTGGCTCAAGTGGTAGAGTTTTAGCCTTGAGAAAGCCCAAGTACAGTGCTCAGGCCCTGAGCTCAAGCCCCAGGACTGGCAAAAAGCAAGCAAGCAAGCAAACAAACAATAATACTTTTTAGTGAAAGGGTCTCATTATGTTGGCTGACATAGAACTTAACATGTAGCTTAGTCTGGCTCTCAATCCTTGATTTTCCTGCCTATGCCTACCAAATGCTGGGATTACAGGAGTGCGCCACTACTTCAGATGACCACTTCTTGTACTGGATGTTGAGTTCACACCCTTCTGCTTTGCTCTGTCACTTAAGCTATGAACCGAGCCTCCCCCTCCCCCTTTTTAAATATATTTTTTAAAATTTATTTTTTATTGTAATGTACAGAGGGGTTACAATTGCATTTGGCAGATAGTAGGTACATTCCTTTTCACATATCGATACCCCTTTTCATGTTTTTAATCCCTATTTCCCTCTCCAACCCCCTCCCAATCATCTTGTTTTCCTCCCTTCCCTTTCCTATTTCAATTAATCAAATAAAGGTATATACAACATATCAGGTAACAAAGTCAGATACAGTAACAATATGAGATTAACCAAAGGGCAACAAAAGAGAAGAGAAATAACAGTGCATTAAGAACAACAATCACACAAGATAAAGCTCTTGTTTCCATATCCTGGAGATCCTTTCATTTAGTCTCATCCTATATGGCCTTATATATCTAGGTTTTGAGTAATCTTCTGCTAGGAGAGTCCTAGATGTGTACTAATTATTACAAATGCCTCTCCCCTTTTTTTGTAAGCTCTTGCACTAACTTTTCCCCAGCTTGTCATGGACCATGATTGTCCTCTATTTCTAGAGTAGCTGGGATTACAATTATGTGCCATTATGCTTAACTGAAGCTTATTACTTTTAATGCTATCCTCTCCTCACATCACCCCTGTCTCCTGCTACATGTTCCCTCTCTAGGAAAAGTCTCTTACCTCTCCTGAATGAGGCTTGGTCATCAACAACTTTATAAATTTGCTTTGATGGGCTCCTAGCCTAAAGTCTTTGCCTCTTCTCCCCACCTTCCTAATCTCTTGCTTTTTTAAAGGGTCAATCAAGCCCTATTTTGTCAGGGGACTTTTTAGAGCCTTCTGAACCCCTAGAGATTATCTAGCCCTAAGGGGCTCCTTCTTCCTGGAGCTCTGTAGTTTTCCTTCTAGTAAACACTTAAAGGGCTACTACCTCGGTGTTGTTTCTTTTGCTTATCTTATCTGCTCAATAGAGTTCAAGTGTCTCAGTATGTTTGAGATTGCTTGTGTACTGTTAATCTTATCTCATAGTTTCATAAGTCACCTTAAGAAAATGCATTTTTGCAGGGCATGATGGCTCAAGTCTATAATCCTAGCTACTCAGGAGGCTAAGATCTGAGGATCAAGGTTCAAAGCCAGCCTGGGCACAAAAGGACCTGGGACTCTTATCTCCAGTTAACCTCTAGAAAATGGGAAGTGGGGCTTAGCTCAAGGGTAGGACAGTAGCCTTGAGATGAAGAGCTCAGGGACAGGACCCAGGCCCAGTTCAATCCCCATGACCTATTAAAAAAAGAAAAAGAAAAAAAAAAAAAGAAAATGCATCTTGTCATCTTTAAACTAGCAAGTCACCTGGACCTGAGGTCAACCAGTCAAGCAGAAAGGTGGGACCTCCCTGTTAGGGATAAATAGGGAGCAGCCTGTCTGCTCTGTGTACTTGCTTGCCAGAGTTTTGTCTGATGGTATATACTTATGTGCAGAAGTAAATTTTGCCTTGATGAGACAATTCTCTGTTTTTGTGTGTATCATTATGACTCTAATAGTTCTGCAATATATTTATAATTCTTTGATGACTGGCATTGAAATAGCCATTGTCAGTAATTTCAACAATTAATGAAACAGCAATGACTGATTCTGGGTTCAGAAAACTTTTGATTGGTGTGCTGGGGCATACTTAGAATCTTTCTGGAGGGCAACTTTGCAGTTTTTTCTAAGAGGTATAGAAATGATCATTGGCTTTTACCTGGCCATTCTACCTCAAGTCTGTATCAGGCTGAATATGGTGGCTCAGGCCTACAATCTCAGATACTTGACATGGATGAAGATGATAGAAAAAGCCAAAGTTGGTGGTGTTAGGAGTACTGTATCCCTTTCCCAAGAGCCTGACAGTGTTCCTGAATTTCTTCAGGGGCCCGATGGTCATTCCTGGAAATTTCCCTGTCTTCCACCCTACCAGACTTCTCAAAGCTGGCTGGAAGGCTCCTCATTATTCTACCTAGTCCTCTGTTCCTGGAGGAAGGACTAAATGGAGACCCCATAAGCTCCAAACAGATACTGATTTCTAGGTCACACTGCCTATTTTTCTGGGTGGGCTTTCTCTCACTTATTATTCTGTTCATATTTTTTTTGACTGTGCCTGACTTTATTTCTATGCTTTTCCAGAGAACAAGGACCCACTCACTCATGTATCAAGAGGATGGTGCTTTGGGGATGCTGGAAAAAAACAACCCTCAGGTATAGAAAAACAAGCAAACAAAAAACACTCTTGTATAGAGCTAAAGGAATTCAAACTCTTTTGTGCAGAAGAGTGTATAGCCACTCTTAGAGTTAGGAAGATGTACTGGGTGGGGCAGTGTGCTTGGTTTTTATATCAACCCAAGGGGTAATGCTGTCTCTGTTAGAAGGCAGGGTCACATTCTATTCACAATTGGCTCCCAGGGTGATGGGGTGATACAAGGAAGTTAGAAAGCACTCGGTCAGTAAAAGAGTTCACACTAAGGTGGGAGTAGGGTTTCCTATTCTTCAATCCCATTGGTGTGGATTCAAATAACACAGCTGTCAGTTATAGTGTAAAATCAAGACACAACTAATCCCAGAGAATATCAGTACCAGGAAATGTAAGTTCAAAATGGTGACTGGTTACACAAGGCCAGTCTAGGCATAAGAGCTCATGAGACTCCGTCTTAATAGCCAGATATGGGTGTATGCACCTGTTATCCCAGCTAGGAGGGAATCAAAATGTTTGGATGTAGTAATGTATGCTTGTCCTTCCCACCAGTAACATGGGAAAACACAGGTAGAATCATAGTCCAGGCTGGCCCAGGCATAAAGCAAGACCCTATCTCAAGAATAACCAACACAGGGCTGGGAGTTTAGCCAAGTAGTAGAGTGCTTGCCTAGCATGCACCAAGACTGGGGTTTGATTCCTCGATAACATATACATAGAAAAAAAATCCAGAAATGGAGCTGTGGCTCAAGTGTAGCCTTGAGAAAAGCCTAAAGCAGTGCCTAGATCCTGAGATTAGGACTGGCAAAAAAAAAAAAAAAGAAGAAGAAGAACCAACACAAAAGCTCAAGTAATAGATCACTTACTAATTATCTAGCAAGCAGAAGGCCTGAGTTCAGTTCCCATCACTGCCAAAGTAAGTATATATGGAAGTAAATAAATTCAGAAAAGAAAATTCTATCTTTAGTGAACAATTACCGACATCTTTCTTGTCATCAATCCCTAAAAATATAGTGAAACAACTAGTTACAAAAACTTACTAACCTAGACATGATTTTAAACATATAGGAAATTATGTATTTAAATTCTATACCATTTTAAATGAAGGTCTTGGTGTCCATAAAGAGTTCTGGAGCTACTTCCTCTGGGATAAGAAGGGAAAATTATGTAGGCTGCTAACATTTCCTATACATGCCACATATTTTCCACTTGTATAATTTCCTTTGGTCAGGATACATTGGCCACATAAATGCTGAAATTAAAGTGAATGAGGTAGTTACAACAAAGAAATTGTGTGGTAAGTTATAAGCTCACTGTTTGTACCTGAGATCCAAAATGCTCATGGATTTCTGCTACCTGTAATTGTGAACAAAGTCGTCTAATATAAAATCCAGGAAGCTTATCTGGGATAATACTGAAGAATTATGATTATAGAAATAATTATAGATTATGCCATAGCTTATCATAATTACTTATCATTGTTGTTTCTTTTAAAGGAGTTTTAGTAGTTAAATGCCAGATCAATTTGCAAACTTTAGCAACTTATTGGTGATGTTGCAAATTAAAATTTATTTGGGCTACAAAATGTTATAATTTAAGTGGCCATGTTTTATTTGATAGGTTTATTAAGGTAAAGTTGCAAGTATGTATGCTATCACCTGAGTTAGACTTGCATAATATCCTTTAAATTCTAATATAGTGATGTATCTGAGGTGGTGGGTGGTTCTTTGGATCAGAATTTAGATTTTTAATAAGAAAATGGTAAGCTGAGCTTTGGAATGCATATCATTTGATTAAAATTTTGAAATTTTTCCTTAAAATACCTAAGTTTTAACAATTCTCACCAATTTTTTGGTAGAGTCAGTACATCTAATTTTTTTCAGTAATTATTTATATTTTGGCCTATGTTATTCCATAATTAGAGGTCTTAGCATTAATTCCTTACATTTATTCTGGGAAACATTCTTTGTAAACTGATATTCCATTATAGAAATAGATGAGTTATTGATGAATAGAACCTTAATAGCCAGAATGCTGTAGAATCACATCATAATTTTTTCTCCTTAGCACATTTAAAAAGCATTAAAATAAATGACAAAGAACTTACTAAATGTTTATGACTTTGTTTTATGCATTGGGCTAATGAGATGAAAGGACAATCCATCAGTTGCTCTTTCTGCATTTAATTAGTTTGGACGGCTTTCTACCATCCTGGAAATAATTTATCTTTCTCTGTTTTCTCTACCACAAAGGAAAATGACCAAAATCAGGAAATGGCTACCTTAAATTCAAGATGGATGCAAATGCAGAACAATAAGAAACTTATTGTGGAAAGCAAAGGAGAAACTCCCCCCATACACTCACTACTGTAGAACCTTTGAACTTGACTTTCTGAATAGGCCAGTTAAGGTAAGGAATATGTTTCCCTGCTGTGTCCTTGCTGCCCTCCTTCATCTGTGACACTGAAACAATGATAATGTGGGGTAGACTACTTTCAGACAGATATACAATGGTTAGAAAATAAGACTCTTTGGCTCATATTCTTGTTTATAGAAAGTAAGTATATTATTTATATATTATGAAGCATTGCTTATTTTTAAGATTTTATATATATGAGAGAGAGAGAGAGAGAGAGAGAGAGAGAGGGGGGGGGGGGAGAGAAAGAGAGAGAGAGAATATCCTGGGGCTTGAACTCAGGGCCAGGACATTATCGCTCAGTATTTTTACTCAAGGTTAGTGCTCTACCACTTAAGCCACAGCTGTACTTTTGGAGGATTTGGTGCTTAATTGGAGATAAAAGTCTGACTGACTTTCCAGTTTGGCTTGGCTTCAAACTGAGCCCCAGATCTCAGTCTTCAGAGTAGCTAGGATTATAGGCATGAGCCACTGGTGCCTGGTGACTTGCTTGCTTGCTTATTTATTTATTTATTTATTGTGGGAGGGAGAGTGGATAGAGGGAGTACCTTTTCTTTGGAAAAAAGCAGAAAAGGCTGACAAGTCTCCAGCAAAGACAACATCTAAATTTGTTTCTCGTGTTAGTTTTATACTTTGAAGCAATACAAAGACCTTGCAGTATAAATAAAAAATGAGTACAATTTAAAAAATAAATGCCTTTAGAGGAACATAGTAATTTGTGCTCATTTGTGTCTTGAAGTTTTGCATACAAGTGTGATGGATGGTGTAAAAACAAATGAGTGGGGAGAGGTACCTTAATAGTTAAATTGATGTATTTTTGGTTAATTATTATGCATGATATTTATCTCTGAGAGTCCACTGAAGCCCATCATGCCACATTTGAAGTGACTCATGTTGAATTTGGTATACAAGAACAGTTTTCTCAGTTTCTAATGCCCCCGTCTTTAATCAATTTTACTATCTAATGTTATTAGGGATATGTGATTATGGTGATTACAATGCCAATATATACTACTTTCTTAGTTCAACTATTTTATTTGTTGTTTTTGGTGTGTGTGTGTGTGTGTGTGTGTGTGTGTGTGTGTGTGTGTGTTTTGCTTTTTTGAGACAAGGTCTTATTATGCATCCCAGACTGGCTTGGAACTTGCTATTGCCCAGTCTCAATTTCTCTAATACTGGGATTATATAGGTACCAACACATTGAGTTCAATCTCACCTTTTGAGAACTGAAATTTCTTTGGAGGTATTTGCAGAGGATACTTTTATTGTTGTTTGTCTAGGCCTAGGCAGGTCGCAGGCCTTGAACTCAAGACCTCATGTTCTGCCTCATAGTTTCTTCACTGAAGGCTGTCATTCTTCCACTTGAGTCACTTCTGGCTTTTTTCTGGTTTGTTGGTTCTAAAAGTTTCACAGAATCTGTCTGGACCAGCTGTGTACCATGATCCTCAGATCTCAGCCTCCCTAAGATTACAGATGTGGGCCACTGGTCCCCAACATGCAGACAAGTTTAAAACAGATCAATGCAACCCCCCTCCCACTTTAATAGAAATAAAAATGATGAGGGTAGAGGGTAAAAAAAGAAAAATGAAGACTTAACAAAAGAAAATTTACTATGTACAGAGCAGCCTGCCATGTTATTTGGTGTGGCTTTAAAATGATATGAAGTTGGAGCATGTTTTTAGGAACTAGTCTGAGATTAAAACCGTGACTAGTGGGGCGTGGTGGTTCATGCCCGTAATCCTAGCTACTCAGGAGGCTGAGATGTAAGGATCAAGGTTCAAAGCTACCCCGGGCACAAAAGGACCTGAGACTCTTATCTCCAATTAACCTCTAGAAAGTGGGAATTGGGGCTTGGCTCAAGGATAGATTGGTAACCTTGAGCTGAAGAGCTCAGGAACAACACCCAGGCCCAGGGGTATGGTAGTAGTCTTGAGCTGAAATTTTCAGGGACAGTACCCAGGTGGAGTTCAAGACCTATGACCCACAAAAAAATTACTGTGAATATATGACCTAGATATGAGTGGAATTTAAGAAATAAAACTGATTAGATAATTGTTGTAACTCAAAAAATGAATACATAAAGGAGGTGGTGGAGAGAAGAACATTCACATTTGCCATCTGCCTTTTCATCCTGTTGAGTTTCTCAAAATGTGTTCAAGGACAGTACCCAGGTCCTTAGTTCAAGCTTCAGGACTATTAAAAAGAAAAAAAGTCTTATGGACTATACTACTCAGGCTAGATTTGACCCTTGCTCCTCAGATCTTGGTCTTCTGTGTAGCTACGATTACAGGTATGAGCCACCAGTGCTACATGCTCTTCTATACACTGTGGTCACTTACAATCCCATGGTACGTGAAGACTTCCTGGAACCCATTCTTAAATGAAGTGAAGGTGGCAGGGAGACTCTAGAGGCTTCTGAATTTAATTAGAGTGTAAATTCAAACCCTTTGGAAAGGAGGACCAGTTGATTACTTCCTGTTTATACTGAATATAAAATAGGACAGGAAGATGATTTCCTAAGTGTGTAAAATTCCTTAGAAAATCTTGTAACCAACCTTTTAGAATGCTGCACATGGAAAGGATCTCCAGTGTTACAACAGAGCATATTTCATTCAATTGCCTTTATCTCCACAGTCTGGAGCTACTGAGTAACTGGAACCAAATACCAGAGTTTGGTTTCTGGTTCTTCAGCCAGTTGATCTGGATTTAGGAAACCATCATGATGAATGGAGGATGGCAGCACAAAGCACTCCTACACAAGCTGCAAAGTGAAAGTCATCCAGACAAGTCATTAGCACAGAACACATAAACAATATGGTGTCTGCTGCATACCTGCTTTTTTGTTCTGGCATGCTAGAATTTTAGCTAGTGCCAGACAGAAGATACTTAGGTATCCATCCCACCACTAAAACCCCTAGCTACTGGACAGAGTTCATTGCTGGAGTCAACAATCGTGTGAATTTCTTCATACTTGCTAGGCAAGTGCTGAGCCACTTGAGCCATACGCCTAAACTCTTTTTGTTTTAGTTATTTTTGTGGGTTCCTTGACCCTGTTTATGCTTTCTGAATAGCTAGGTGTGGGCCACCATGGTTAGCGTGGTTGAGATGAAGTTTCGTTAACTTTGTGCCCAGGATGGCCTTGAACTGGATTTCTTCCTTTCTCATTTCCACCTCCCAACTAGCTTTGATTGCAGAAATGGGCCTCTATACCCAGCTCAGATTTCATCTTGTCTTTGCTAGCCAAGCGTGAAACATGATTGTATCTCTTCCTTTGCTGTGATATACCCATCTTTTCACGTAAAGTACTGGCCTGGAGAGCTGAGAAAGCCTTAGTACTTCCTTAAAGTGTTCTGCCTTTGAATGCTCCACATACATATAGAAGATTCCTCAAAATGGCAGTGTGTCTTAGAGAAAGTCTTTTGTTTGACCATCTCCACTGTTTTCCCTTGACAGAAGTTAAGAATGACAAGTCCTCAGAATATAGCTCTGGTAAACAGTCGTCAGGGAGTCTATTCAGACTTCTCTCCATCTGTTATTTTTGCAAAGTTTTTGTGTTTTTGCAAAGCAATTGATGTTTGAATTCTAGCCTGGACAGTTTCCCTTTTGTTTCTCAGCACATCCATTTGAAAACATCCATAAATAACTGTAAAGAAAGGAAGGTCATTGGGGAGTGAGCCTTCTGAGACACGGCAGTGTTGACTCTTCGGAGTTTGGGTTCTTGCCACCGGCAAGCAAACCATTACTGATTGCTGGTTGTACTGCGAAACTTTGTTCTGGACCATTCCACCCAGCTTTAGGAGCAGGGATTCAAATGTTTGGCTATCTCACCAGAATTGCTGCAATTAGCACAGCAAGGACACTCAGCAATGAAAAGGCAACAGTATTCTCTTTTCTTTCTGAAAAGGGATGCTGCTAGAAGTAAAATGGACATCTAGCAAGATAGAAGACACTTGGCTGGAATGACAATATTCTATTGTGTGGCTACACCATAATTTATTTTGTCAGTCAGAGAAAGCTAATTAAGTTTGAACACAGAGGATTTTTTTTATTATTGTTAGTATAGTGCAAGCTTTAACCAGCAAGGGGCTGCTGGAATCTGTCTTTGACAAAACATCTAGTTTGTGAAGTAGCATATTGAGCAGAGGTCAGAGAGGAAGGGAAGGTGTTTGTGGTAGGAATCAGCCATCCTTTTGGCCTGTATGTTTTGCAAATCCTGGCTTCTTTGAACTTGCAATAAAACTCTTCACCATAGAAATTGTACTTGTCACCAGAATCCTTACCATTCATTCTAACTTCATTTCTCTGTGGCATCTCCCTGCCTGTCTGTTTCTGTGGGCAGAAGTCAGTTTCTTGACTGTGTCTGTGTAAGTCTGGATGTTATTGCCATTTGCATTCTGCTGGGCTTTGCTCTGTTTATTTCATCAGGACTGGGTTAAAGGAGAAGAGTGAGGGAAGTAAGTTCCTTTTATGGGGAGCAAGTTTCATCCAAGCTGCAGGCAAATTTATTCTCGGTGTCCAAAGAGGAAGAAACTGAAGTCACTCATCATAGGTCAACAGAGCAAACAGAATGCTCTAGTATTTCTAAGCAATTTCACTTGGCTATAAAGGTGGTATAGCCAAGGTATGAGCATGATAATAACCAAGAGACCTAGAACATCTCAACACCACTTATTAGAATAGATACCTGCATTAACCAACTGCCATGCCTGTGCTGCATGTACTAACTGAATATCAGCTCTGGTACAGGGAAAAAGGATTTATCTTTTTATCTGTAGGAAGTAAATTAGGATAATTTCAGCAGCTTCCTATCTCTTGTGGTCAGTTTGTGAGAACAAATCCTCTCTCTCTCCCCACCTCCTGCTCTGTCTCTCCCCCCTCCCTCTTCTCACTCTCCCCCCCTCTTTCTTTTCCCCCCTCTCTGTTGGTCATGGGGTTTAAACTCTGGACCTGGGCACTGTCCTCTGAACTCTTCAGCTCAAGGCTAGTTCTCTATCACTTGAGCCACAGCACCACTTCTGGTTTTCTCGTGGTAAACTGTAGATAAAAGTCTCAAGGACTTTTATGTCAGGGCTGCCTTTGAACCTCAATCCTCAAATATCAGCCTCCTGAATAACTAGGATTACAGGTGTGAGGCCTAGGTAGTACCTCACTTACAGATTCTCTTAAAAAAGATCTCTGGGGCCGGGAGTTTGGCCTAGTGCTAGAGTGCTTGCCTAGCATGCATGAAGACCTGGGTTCGATTCCTCGGTACCACCTACATAGAAAAAAGCCAGAAATGGTGCTGTGGCTCAAGTGGCAGAGCTCTAGCCTTGAGAAAGCCCAAGGATAGTGCCCAGGCCCTGAGTTCAAGGCCCAGGACTGGCAAAATAAAATAAAATAAAAAAGATCTCTTTAGCCACATGCTGGTGCCTCATGTTTGCAATCCTAGCTACTCAGAAGGCTGAGATCTGATGACTGAGATCTGATGCCAACCAAGGCAGGAAAGTTCACGATACTCTTATCTCCAACTAACCTGAAAAAAGCTAGAAGTTGAGCTGTGGCTCAAGTAGTAAAGCACTAGCCTTGAGTAAAATAGTTCAGGGACAATGCCCAGGCAATAAGATAAAGCCACAGGACACACACACACACACACACATACACACACACACACACACCCCATGGTCTCTAATTAAATCAATAGATATCTATTTTTTTTGTGTTGTTCCAAAATTATGCACTTGGACATATTGGTTACAACTGTTATGTTGCGAGTGCCAATGTCAGACTATATTAAATGTCATGGGAACTTTTCAGTTTTCAATTACTGGCAAGTCTAAGATGAAAGACTTTAGGCATATTTGAATTCCGACTCAAATGGTATCATTAGGATTCTTGAATAATTATTATCTCTGCCATTATATATTTGCTAGCTTTATTCCCCTCATTGGCAGTTGGGTTTCTTTTCAGCTTGTAGACAGGGGCCCCCTTTGACTATGTAGGCTTTTGTGTTCATGAAAGTCCTGACTGAGAAGGGCTGTACTTGACAGATAATCAGAATTGGACTCTGATCAGAAGAAGTCTGCAGCTGTTTTCTAAACAATAATTAATCTGTATGCGAATATTGTGGCTCTTCGGTATGTTGTGTTAATGTAGCAATAGATAACAAATATATGTAACTTGCTTATCTCTGAGTTCTCTGTCATCAGAGCTCTCATAAGCATGTGATCTATAATATTACCATTCTAATCCCCAGTGGCACTTAGCACAATGCCTTCATTGCTCCTTGGCCAATACAAAATTTTGGGGGAAAAATTACCCTCTACCAGCTTCCTGAATTCTTTACTTCTTGTCTCAGTGGAATGTCCTAAATGACTTTTATTAGTAATTATTTCATTCCCATTTTATTCAACTTCTGATCCCACGTCTCTATTGAGATTGCTCTGGAGTTGCTCACCAATGAACTTGGTACTGCTCATTACAATAGTCACACCTCTCCTCTGCCCTCCCTGGCCATCTTTGTACCAAGACACATAATTCTTGTCACTTTTTTTCCTTGAACATTTTCTCTTCTGGATTGCTTGGTTTCCTTGTACCTTATCAGCTTCTTCCAAGATTTCTTCTACTTTCCTGCCAGGTCCTGGTGGCTCATGCCTATAATTCTAACTACTCAGGAGACTAAGATCTGAGGATCACAGTTCAAAGCCAGCCTGGGCCGAAAAGTCTCTGTGAGTCTCTTATCTCCAATTGATTACTCAAATAATGGGGACTGGTGCTGTGGCTCAGAATGGGAGTGGTCTTAAGCAAAAGAGCTCAGGGACAGCGCTCAGGCCAAGCCTAATGACCAACCCCCCACACCCCCTCCAAAAAAAGTTTTTTCTTCTTTTTTTTCTATGTGATTTAAAACAGTGGAATATCCCAGGACTTTGGACTTAGATTTTTCTCTCTCTTTTATGTTATTTGTTAACTTCTCTATTCTCAGGTTATTCAAGACCATTTCTGCATTAATAACACCAAAGCCTTTTTTTTTCTGTCAGTCCTGGGCTTGAGCTCATTGCCTGAGCACTGTCCTTGGGTTTTCTCAAGGCTAGAGCTCTACCACTTGAGCCTCAGCACCACTTCCAGCTTTTTTCTATATATGTGGTACTGAGGAATCAAACCCAGGACTTGGTGCATGCTAGGCAAGCACTAGGCCAAACTCCCAGCCCCAAAAAGGCTTTTTTTTTTTAGCTTCCCCTAAGAAATATCCTCTCATGTCCAAATAATATCTTAAACCTAACATTCTGGAAATTACTTTCATCCTTTGCCAACTTTCATTCATTCAGTAGAACCATTTCAGTGAGTGATTATCACTACAACCTAGCTATTCAGGACAAAAATTCAGACATTACATCCTTATTTTAATAAAGATTCCTCTATGTTCATTTATTGTTTTCGGTACATCCTTTCAAAAACTTCAGATACACTAAGCTGTCTGCTTTATGACATTCCTTTTTGTCACTTGTATAATTCTTCTCTGCCTGCAATATGCTTTCTTCATTTTTTGCAACATTTGTGTTGACTTCAATTCTTGTTAATGATGACAATTCATCCTTTTACATCTGTGTTCTTTTTACCTTTTGATAATGTTGTCATCTGACAGTCTATGCCAGAGCTACTCTTAAACTCCTGGAGATTCAGACCTTATCTATTTCATCATTGGGTGAAATTACTGTTGGACATTTGTTTGCAGGTTATTGTCTTGAACATAGGGGCTTTTCATAGTACTTGTTGGATGAAATGTTGAATAAGTATTATGGACGGATGAATACTTAATTTATCTTTCTTTTTTTTTTTTTTTTTTTGCCAGTCCTGGGCTTGAGCTCAGGGCCTGAGCACTGTCCTTGGACTTTCTCAAGGCTAGAGCTCTACCACTTGAGCCTCAGCACTATTTCCGGCTTTTTTCTATGTATGTGGTACCAAGGAATCAAACCTGGGTCTTCGCGCATGCTAGGCAAGCACACTACCACTAGGCCAAACTCCCGGCCCTAATTTATCTTTCTTAAAAGCAGTACAGCTTGAACCTGAAAACAGTGCTTTTAATATATGCAACATAATCTATTCTTTAGAAGAAAAAAAATCCAGCACTGAGCAAGAGGTTTTATTGTTGTTGTTGTTTTGTTTTGTTTTTGCTAGTGCTAGGTTTTGAACTCTGGGCGCTGTTCTTGAGCCTCTGTACTCAAAGTTAGTGCTCTACAACTTGAGCCTTGGAGAAAAGGGTATCATGGACATTTTGTACCTGGGTTGGCTTTGAACCTTGAGCCTCAGATGTCAGCCTTCTGAGTAGCTAGGATTATAGACAGAAGCCATTGATGCTCTGCCTGAGTTTTACTTTTAATAACAATGAATTACTGAAGAAAAAGAGAGCCAGTGAGCAAGAGAGAAAATAACAGAAGGTATAGATTTTCAGGAATTTGACTATTAACTTTATTCTTTTTATTTTGACAGAATTTGACAGTTAACTTCCAATGAATGATTGAGAGTATGTAGGTATAAACTTCTCAAAAATAAAGTGATTGGTGGAGTCAAAAAATAACCAAAGATTCTATAATCATAAACCTGTTCCTTCAGAATAAAGGAGATTAGGATGATAAAAATAAAAAGTATATGTATGTATGAAACACCATAACAAACCTCTTTATCATAATTATACACTGAAAACAAAGTGAATGAGAGTAAAGTAGAGCAGGTTCTGTTTGGTGGGGTAGGTACTAGTACTGGTAGGACGGTGAAGAGAGGGTTAAGGAAGTTACATATATGTAAGTAGTACAATGAAACCTGTTGAATTTGTTTTAAGAAGTTAGGGGAATGAAGAAAGAGAGCAATAAAGTAGATGACTTTGGTCCGGGTACATTGTATATATAAACTATAAAACTCTATAAGTAATGCATGTTTGAAAAACATTATAGCATTATAAATTTTTATAGTGTAACTACTCCCACAGCAAATTTCAGTTCATCAATCTGACAGAAACTGGTCCACCAGTCCCTAAAATCCCTGCAACTTCAGCAAACTGTTCTTGTGAGGCCAACTCTGTCTGCCAATTTCAATCCTCCGCTCCCTGGAGAACTTGTTAAAACCAGTATTATGGGGGACCCATTCTCTGAAGATTCTGACTTTGTGTGGGGTGGACCTAGGGAATTTTGCTTTTAATGAACTCCCAGTACCTGCCAAGTGAATGACATTAGGGGACACACTTCCCACACTTAGAGCACCATATTGCCTGTGTGTTTACTGCGACTGGTTGTTTTTTTTTGCCAGTCCTGTGCTTGAACTCAGGGCCTGGGCACTGTTCTTGAGCTTTCTGAAGTCTAGCACTCTGCCACTTGAGCCATAGCACCACTTCCAACCTTTTCTGTGTACGTGGTACTGAGGAATCGAGCCCAGGGCTTTGTGAAATGTTAAGCAAGCACTCTACCACTAGGCCACGCTCCTAGTCCCTGCAACTGTATTTTATGAGTATTAATAAATGTTTCATAGTATCAAAGACTTTACTAATTACATGTTAAGAAATGCTAGGACAATGAAGATTAAGTAGATTTTCCTAAGTGGGAATGTAATGCATCGTGCAAGCTAAAACCCCATAAGGAATATAGTTATCCCATGGTTATCTGTGGACATTGGTACCAGGACAAACCCCCACCCATACTTTCATTAGGATATCAAGATGCATTGGCATTCAAATCCCTATGTAAAATGATGTCATATTTGCACATTCCTATGTATTACCTCTTGAAAATTGTATGATCTTCAGTACTTAATACAATGTAAACACTATAAATGATTTCTTATACTGTATAGTTAAGAAATAATGATAAGAAAATCCATGCCTGTGCATGTTTGATGCATCTGCAGTGTTTGTTTCTGGAATCCTTTCTATCCTCGGTTGGCTGATTCCCTGGATTTAGAAGCCACATAAGGAGAACTGACTACCCTGCATTTCAGTATTTGCTTCTTGAGCTTCTTTTTAAAGACATGGTGTTTGGAGGAATGACATTAGTGATTGCACTGTCTTTTTCTGGGGTTGAAGTTGAATCTCTGGCTCATGAGATTTTTATAAACAAATTCTCTTCCATACTATGAGGCATGAGACTTTTCAGAAGGAAGTTGAATCTCAATGAGCAGGAAATGGAAAGGGCCTTTGTTGAAGCACAGTCTTTACTACCTCACGAAATATGAGCTTGAGACCCTACACAGGCACCGAGCTCCTTAGCATACTTGAAGCCTGTGGCCTAGACAAATCTGATTCTTTTCATTTCACACATAATTTTGAGCCACGGAGGAGGCTTTATAGATTGTAGTTGGAAAATTACACAGCTAGAAAAGATCTAAGGGTTCATCAGGCCAAATTCTCCTTTTCATCATAGGAGATCAAGTCAGGGGAGACCAGATACCTGCCCCAGAGTAGGAGCAAAGACTTTCTGGCACCATTAGTTCCTTTTCTCATTGTGTTAAAATGTCTTCTGCTTAGAAAAAGTTCAAAACTCTAGCTGCCCCTGATGCTTGTTTGAACAAACAGTTGGGAAGGGAGGGGGGCGGGAAGAGTAGACTCCAAATGTCCTGGTCAGAGCTTGTTTCTGAATAATCCTCTTAAATTAAGCTAGCTATCTGCAGCCTTTGAAATTCTGATTAGCCAAGGGTATTTGATTCTGATAACCCACCAGGGAGGAAATTATGCTGGAGGTCCAGCAGCTTCCAGAAGTCAAGCTGCCAGCTTAATACCAACTCCTTCATTCCATTTTATCAGCAAAACAGCTGGGAACAAAGGCATGCAGCACAGAGCTGGGTGAGAAACTACCACAGCACCGAAAGTTGGCACGCACACAGAGCTGTTTCTGTATTTTGTGACGCTGCTTCATTACAGTCAAATGTTATGGTTAAACAAGACAAAACAGCCAGGATATGTGTGACAACACAAGTTAGAAATGCAGGTTGCCAAGCAAAATATTCCTTTGTAAACTTTTCTCCTTCCACCTTCACTAGATTACTGTTTTTCTCTTGGTGCTACAGACCAATCCCAGGTTGGGAACATGCTAGGTAGGTGGCTCTACTCTGAGTGGTGACTCCACCCTACCAGTGCCTTTACATTGACATTGTCTAGTTTTCACGTTATGTCCATTATGCCATTGAAATACACTTGATCTAGTCTAGTTCACCAAGTGGAATTGTTATTCTCTTACCTTCAAATGGAGCCCACAGATGACTTCGGTGAACACCTGAGTTTTACCTTCCAAGTACCCACTGAGTCACTCAAGGTGTTCAGATCAATATACTGGGGAATGTTTTAGACTGTTGGGACTGTTGCAAGAAGCACCATAAACTAGGAGGCATAGAAACAAGAGGAATGTATGGCTTAGAATTTAGGAGAGTCCAAATTCAAGTTGCCAGCAGATTAGCTGTCTGTCAAGGGTCCATTTCCTGGTTCACAGATAAAAATCTGTGATTTCTTAATAACAGAAGGCAGAAAGAATCTCCTTGAAGTCTCTTTAATGAAGATTTTCTCATTTTTTTAATCTGAAATCTTTAGTTTTAGGAGATATCAGTAAGTGTTAGATGAAAAAGGAACTTCCTCAGATGACCAAGAGAAGGAAGGATAGGTGAACATAGTAATATTCAATGTACACATGTGAAAATGGAACCAGGTAACTTGAGGGCAACTTAGGTGGGGTGGAGAGAGATGGGGGAGAATGATGAAAAGGGTGACATTAATCAAAGTACATTGTACTCATAAATCGACATGTTGAATTAAAACTCTTGTACACATATCTTTATAGTTATTTGTATATATAAATATACACAAATATATCTATAAATATATACATCCCTATCTATCTCATTACCTACCTCCTTTCTTTCTTTCTTTCTTTCTTTCTTTCTTTCTTTCTTTCTTTCTTTCTGAAACATGGGGTTAAAAGTCAGATTTAATTATCCTTTCATGAAGGACATCTCAGAGCAGCTGATAGGCTAGTATTCACCTCCAGTTTCCAAATATGAAGCTAGAAAATATAATGTGATGGGGGGAGGGAAATAGGGACAAAAACATGAGAAGGGGTATCAATGTGTGAGAAGTAATGCACCTACTACCTGATGAATGTAACTGTAACCCCTCTATACATTATCCTGACAATAAAATTTAAAAAAGAAAGAAAATATAATGTGACTAAAAATGGTTTAGCTACAGGGTCCTTTTAGTTCTGAGCATCTACAGGTAATTTCTTTGGAAATCATGCTGCAGAGTGACTGGAGCAGCCTGCCCCTCAGTGTTGGGTTCTTGTTTACACTGCACAATCATTTGAGTGGTGGGATAACAAGAGGTGGCGTTCTGTCTTTGTTCCTGTCATTGGACAAGCTAGTTTTGCCCTGTAAGTTCTTGGACTGAAATGCTAAGTGTGTTTTTGGAATCAGGAGCAGTACCCTCTGTACCTGAGTTTCAACAATTCTACCTCCCATTCAAGATTTGCTGTGCCAGCTCTGAGCGTCTGTCTGGGATACTATCCTGGGTGTCTGTCTGGGGACAGCATGTCCTCCCCAAAGCAATAAATCACAAAGGAAGAACAAATAATGCTGACCAGATGTCTTAGGTGCCATCTCCATGAGGACAATAAAGTTTCCCTTTTAGCTAACTGCAGAGCTGTTTCGAAATGAGAGCTGAGTCATTTCCACCCTCCTTTCTTCTTGGCCTTTGGGGCCATGAATAGGAGCAGAAAAAAATGCATTTCTTTCATCCGGTAAATAGGTTTCATTTATCCTCAGGTGTTGAAGATGTGAAGTTCAGGGTGCATATGACTGAAGCAGGGAAGCATTATACGTGAATTCAGTAAGTATGTATGTGTAGGACTAGAGATTCTGCAATTCAGACAAGTTCCTGGGTGAAGCCAGAGTTCTGGGAGTGATTATGAAATACATAGTTCAGTAGTTTTCGAACTTTAGTGCACCTGAGAATCTCACGACCTATGTTTCCTATGGGCATATGTTTCTTGGCTCTTGAGCTTCTTACTTGGCATCTGTAGAATGAGACACAGTCTTCTCTCTTTTTGTATTTAGTCCTTTCTATGGCTTCATTGTATCCCTCAAAAAAGTATGTATTGGATGGAAACTTACCTCCACTGAGACATTCTTTAGAGGTGCAAAGTATTTGGGTCATGAAGAACGAATGGAGATTACCAAGTACATGATCCTGATCTCAGTCTGTCTTTGCTCTTCCTTTGCTTTTCTGGCATGGAATGATATGGCAAAAAGGCCTTTGCTAGATGTTGGCTTCTGCATTTTTCAATTGTAGCCTACAAAACTATGAGCCAAATATACCTCTATAGTGGGTACATCATCTAGCAACAGAAAATAGGCTAATGCATTCTTTTCTTTGGGGGTGGGGTGTTGGTACTGGGGCTTGAAATCAGGCCTAGATACTGTCCCTGAGCTTTTCTGCTTAAGTCTAGCACTCTATCACTTGAGCCACAGCTCCATTTTCAGCTATTTGTTTTTTAACTGGAGATAAGAGACCCATGGACTTTCCTGCCTGGGCTTGTTTTGAACCATGATCCTTTTAGTCTCTGGTGTAGCTAGGGTTACAGGAGTGAGCTATTGTGCCCAGCTCTAAGACATTCTCTTACCCACGTATTTCAGTGTTTATTTCCCAAATCTAGACAATTCTACATAATATACAGTGTAATTTTAAATTCCAGCAAATTAAAATTTGTTATAATAGTGTTATCTCATCAATAGATCTTATCAAAATTTCTCTATTTTGTTTCTACCAATTCCTTTAAAATTCTAACTACCCTTAAAAAATAAACTCCTGTTCCAGGCCAAAGGGATCAGAAGATTAACCTTACCAAGATAGCCTAGACTTAGGAGAGTAGGCAAGAGTAGAAAAGGTTAACATTTGTAACTATTTGTGCCTGAAGACATCTAAATGAAAATGATGCTATAGTTATGTATATGTGTGCCTGATCTTCAGCTTCTCTCTGCCTTGCCATACTTGTGGCTATGTCCTTAAGTAAGGGAATTCTTCATCAAAGCTGTTCACAGCTCTTTTTGGTTCCCTACCAGAATGTACTACTTTGTCAAGTAGCACAACCATAGTCAGTGGTTACGCCTACGACGTCAACTTTTATCTATGCAGACAAATGGATAAGTGTTAGTTATAAATGCCAGGTGAGCTGGAACACTTTCAAGCTTGTTAAAACAGGACAGAATATTGCCTTTTAAATTACTTGCTCCAATGTTGTTGAACTGGTTTATGGCCAGGATTACACCCAGACAGCTAAGGAGGTGGTTCCTGTAGCCAAGATTCTATGTAACCTAGAAAACACAGCAGCTAATGTCCACCCAGCAGCGTTCTGCTTTGTTGTGACCAAAAGAAAGTGCCTTTCCCTGTCTTCTTTGTGTTCCGAGGAAGTTGACAGTTTAGAAGTCACAGGTCTGATGTTGCCATTAAACTGAAATCTGGATCATGGAGGCCAGGGTTGGCAAATATACCTTTCAACAATCTTGAGCTTTCTCAGGTGAATTACAATGTTGTTTACATGTTCCAAATATAAATTAAATTCAAATAAATAAATTATATTCACTAAATATAAATTAAAATTAAAAATTATGAATTGAGATCTCTTGAGGTACTGATTAGACACTGCCCAAGTACAAAATAATCATTGAGCTCATCTTAGGTAAGATGGCATCTATTGACTGGCAGTTATTGAATTCATATCTTGGGCTTTATACTTTGCTCAAACCAAAGTTACACAAAAACAAACAAAGTCTTTGCCATAAAATCTTTTCTAGTGGGGCGACAAGATGATTATAAGCAGACAAGACAAACAGTCATATGACAATGAGAAAAGAGCCACCCAAGATGTGGAAGGCAAAGCATGAGAAGAGACGACCACCAGAGTCGTGACACAAATCTCTTGGTCTTCAGATGTTTGAAAGGATTTCATGAAACACACCTGTCACTCTTCTGCAATTATGCAGAGTCACAATTGCTGTGTTACAACTTAGGAATGGAATACTTCGTGAAAAGTCTGTGTGCGTAGGACCAAGTCCAGAGAGAAACAGCGCAAGTCATTAACACATTCTTTTTTTTTTTTTTCTGGCATAGATCTTCCTTTTTTTTTTTTTTAAAATCAAGGTAATGTGTAGAGGGGTTAGAGTTACATTCACCAGATAGTAGGTGCATTATTTCTCACACATTGATACCCCTTCTCATGTTTTTGTCCCCATTTCCTCCCCCCACTCCTCTCAATCATCTTATTTCTCCCCCTTCTCTTTCCTATTTCAAATAAACAAATAAACGTACATATAATATACCAGGTAACAAAGTCAAATACAGTAACAATATGAGATTAACCAAAGGACAACAAAGGAGAAGAGAAATACTGTAGTACATTAAGAACAACACTCACTCAAGATAAAGCTCTTGTTTCCATATCCTAGAGATCCTTTCATTTCGACTCATCCTATACGACCTTATCTAGGTTTTGCACTATTGTAATCATTTGCTAGGAGAGCCCTAGACGTGTACTAATCATTACAAATGAGGGAAACCACTGAGCCTATGTTCCTTTGGGTCTGGCTTAAAGTCTTTGCATTTCCTTCCAAATGGAGCAATGTTGTTCTTTCTGATGGCAGCATAGAATTCCATTGTGTGTAAGTACCACATCTTCTTGATCCAATCATCTACTGAGGGGCATCTGGGTTGGTTTCATATCTTTGCTATGGTAAATAGTGCTGCAATGAGCATCAGTGTCATTAGCACATTCTTTATGTAAGCCAGGTTTACATTCCCAGTGTCCATCTTGATCAAACATGTGGCCAGGATTTTATATCTGTGAGGTTATCTTCTCTCTTTCTCTCATTTGCCCCACCCCAGTCACAATGGAACACACTGGTGTTTCTCCACATTTCCTACTTGCTCCCCCCCCCCACAACCCCAACCTTTTACATTTGTTGTGCCCTCTCCCAGATGAGCCCGTGATTGGCTCCCTTGCCTTTGGCAAGTGACAATCTAAGTGTTACCTTCTCAGTGTGGCTTAGTGTGGTCATTCTCAGCAGCACCCCCAATTTCAGTGATTCTTTCTCATTTGAGTCATAGCATTCATCTCAATGGGTCTTCATTTATGTGTTTGTTTACCGGCTGAGCTCCCTGACAACAGGTTTTAGGGCTTAATCCATTGCTGCTTATTTAATTCAGGAACAACACACTCAGAATTTGCTGGATGAATAAAATACATTTCTAGTTGGCCTAACAATTGCTCCGAACTATTGGTGCTTGCCAAGAGTTTTTTTTAGAGTTATCTTCTGTTAACAAGAAGAAGGATCCCTGGCTGAGAGTTTGGCCTAGTGGTAGAGTCCTTGCCTAGCATTCTTGAAGACCTGGGTTCAATTCCTCAGTACCACATACATAGAAAAGGCCAGAAGTGGTGCTGTGGCTCAAGTGGTAGGACTCTCGCCTTGAGAAAGCCCACGGACAGTGCTCAGGCCCTGAGTTCAAGCCCAGGAGTGGCAAAAATGACCCAAGATGCATAAAGCCCTTTAGTAATTTTTTATAGGCAAGTTCCTCAGTAAACACTGCTATGGAAAGCTGACTCTTTACAATGTAAAAATGTACTTATCCTTGAAAAAACTAAATTAGCTTGAACAGCAAAATTCAAGTCAGGATGCTGTGGATTGGAAACAGGAATGTGTGTCAAGTAGTTTCAGGAAATACATTTTGAGAATTAGTTCCCAGCCCACAGAAACATGTTCCAGATAAAAGTATTTTGGTGAACCTCCTTCAGCTCCAGATGTTACCCTCTGCCTTGCCGGGTGATTTGAGGACCTCGTTCTTATCAATGCCCTGGAGTTTACGAGTTTGGAGGAGATGGACACTCTGGAGGGACTGGAGAGAAAGTACAAGCACTAGAATGCTCTCCTTGGCTGCTGAAGAAACACCTTTCCTCCCTGTGGGTAGATGAGTATGGGGACACATATGATTGACAGCCATGTTGGTGACAGTGGACTCTGGACACTAGACTTCTCTTGGTGAGATGGTCCCTCTCACTGAGGGCGTGGCTGGGACACCGTTTCTGGTGGGTCAGCTGCTACCCAGCTGTGCCTCCCTGGAATGGCTGGCTGACAACAGAAACCAATGTTTCCTTTCACTTTTGTTGTTTGAGGCTAGGACTCAGTATCTGATGCTTTGGCTCACTGGTCGGCACTCTGCCAAACCCCAGAAACCAAGGTCTTTATGTGGATTTATCAGTTCCTTCCATTAACCCAGCCGAGCCTTGCTCGAGCCTGTGGCCTACTTTTTCACATGTAGAACACTGATGTGGTTTTTGAAATCTGAAAGAGCAACTTTATCTTTAAACTTTCCTAGGGAATCTCTGCCCCAGGGCTTCCCAGTGCCATTTCTGTTGCTAATTAATCTAAATAAAATCACTGCCACCTAGTCTCTATGCCTCTTTATCATCTTAATGTCAAATAATGGTTCTGGGAGACAATGACCAATGTCTTTTTTTAGGTTTGTGCACGTGGCAGCAAAAGGGGTCTTCTAGAATGAATGCTCACACAGACAGATTGCTTCATTGTTAAAAGCCAGCTCCTTCCTGGGTTTAAGATTCCCGAGCACGGAATGGATGCTAGAACAATGACTGTCTCAGATTTTTCTTGAAGAGACATCTAGTGGAGCTGTTGCAGGGAAAAAACAAAAAAAGTCTTTAATTTTTCATCCTGGGCTGAAAGATTAAGTGCCGAGAGGGCCCTCTAGTGTCCTACCAAATTTTGAACTTAATAACAGAGAATCTTAGATGCCTTAACCTATCTTTCATTTGTCAAAGAGTGTACTTTCCTTTACAGTTAAAAATTCCATGCTTGCCAGAAAGAGCCCTGGTATTTTCAGGATTTCTGTCAAAGTGTTTTAAAACTGATGACTTCAAAGAAAAGGAATGTTTTCTACGGAGCACTAAGGCATCAGATTTCTATCAGTGTATAATGAAAAAAGACTCAAGATGGGTGCAGCCCTGTAATCTTGGCATTCGGGAAGCTGAGGCCGAAAAGCAGTGAGGTCCAGGCCTGCTGGTTTCCCATCAAGGTCAAACCACATAGTGAAAACCAGTTGCAAAAAAATAAAACAAATAAAAAGAAAGAAAAGAAAACCTTTAATGATAAAAATTTCACGTATTGAGCATTGTTTCTTTTTCCTCTGTAGTCATGATAAAGGCACTATTACTTTTCATCATGTTTTTCAGATGAAGAGTGTGAGATTTTGAGAGGAATAACCAAGTATAGGCAACTGGGAAGTAGCAGGCTTTAACCTTGATTTCATCATTTCATACCTTCCGGAATTCCCAGGACATTTTGTAGCAAGAACTTGAGAGTCAGCTAAAAACAATCTCCCTCCCCTTTTCCCTCTCCCTCCCTTTCCCCTCCCCCTCCCTCCCTCCCCCCTTCTTTCCTTCCTTCCTTCCTTCCTTCCTTCCTTCCTTCCTTCCTTCCTTCCTTCCTTCCTTTTCTCTCTCTCCGTTCCTCTATCCCTCCCTATTTCTTTTTTCTCTCTCTTCCCCTTCCCTCCTTTTTTCCTTCCAGCTGATTGGACTTAAGATATTCTAGCCCAATATATGGCATCTTAGCATTTGAGAAAACAGCAAAAAAGGAAGAACATTCTCATCTCATTCTTATCCTTGACCCTTCTACCCCCAAACAAGTCTAAAGGCCTCATTTGAGAAGAGTCTTCATAGTA
This sequence comes from Megascapheus bottae, assembly GCF_031878675.1. NCBI lineage: Eukaryota > Metazoa > Chordata > Mammalia > Rodentia > Geomyidae > Megascapheus > Megascapheus bottae. The sequence continues at coordinate 60,128,775 of NC_143510.1, forward strand.
TAGCCACAGAAATATGCCCTAGATAGGACTGGTTTGCTCTTATCTCTGAAGACACTGGACATGAGGAGAATCTGATCAAACAGGCTTTGCTATGTTTCCCTCCCTAGTTTATTGCCCTGAGCTGATAAGTTTTGAATCCAGTTGTACTTCCTGTAACCTATCCAATTCTCTCAAATGTAACATAAAACAACACCCAGGCTCTCCTGTTAACTTGAAATCTTTTTGTGTCCTGACAAATGCTCTCATTTCCTCTAAAACATACATTGCCTAAGTCTGTATGTGGTTCTTTTTTCATCTTTTGTTATAAGGCCTCAGCCACAAGCCTAGCAATGGGTGAGGAATTAAATATCCCCCCTCCACGTTTATTTTTCCTTTATTCTCTCAATGTGTCCATTTTCCTTTGGAAGCTTGATGATGTTTACCATGGAATCTTGGCAGCCAATGGGATTCTTTGCCTTAAATAACTTCTCCTGGGAAGTCAAAGCAGATATTTCTCGTGGTACTGATGAGTAAGGCTTCTCTCATCCATAGAATCCATGTCATTTTATTCTCCTGATGAAAATTGTGATTTGGCTTTTTTTCCTGTCTTAGGGTCTTCATCTCAGCCTAAGTGGCAAACCTGTTTTAGAAAAGCATGCACTGTGACCCAAGCAGTCACATCAAGGTTAAATGAATCACTGTTTAGATGTTGAATAGGTCAGAAGACTTTTCTCATTAAAGTGTCTGCAATCTCAGGCTTTCCAAGCAGAAACAGATTTTTGTCTTTGAAGGCTTCATGCTTTACTTTCTTTCCATTTGAACTGGACCCAGGGAGAAATTCTTCAGAGATGTCCTTTGTCCCTTTGTGGGGAGATTTCAGGGTGAAAAGTTGTTCCATACAGATCTTACTCTTAGAGCAGAAGTACCTCTTTCATTTGCCTGCAGATTTCTTTTTTTTAATATTTTTATTGTAATTAATAAAAGGGTTACATGATATTTGCCAGATAGAAAGTGCATTAATTCACATACATTGATACCCTTTCTTATGTCTTGGTACCCATTACCCTCCCCCCACCCATCTTGGTTTTCCCCCCTTCCCTATCAAATTTCAAATAACCAAATACAAATAAATTCAATATATCAGATAACAAAGTGAGATACTGTAACAATATGAGATACCCAAGGGACAGCAAAGGAGATGAGAGATAACATAGTACATAAAGGACAAAAATCATTCATTTTTTGGCTTTTGTTTCAATATCTTGGAGGTTCTTTCAATTAGCTTCATATTATATGGCCTTATGTATCAAGATTTTACTCTATTGCAGATCTCTGCTAGTAGAGGTTTCTACTGATTATGACAAATGAGGGAAACGATTGAGCCTAAGTTCCTTTGAGTCCTTAGTTCACTTAATATGATTTTTTCTAAGTCTTTCCATTTCCTAACAAATGGGGCAATGTCATTCTTTCTGACAGCAGCATAGAATTCCATTGTGTACAAATACCAAAACTTGTTGATCCACTCATCAACTGAGGGACATCTAGGTTGGTTCCATATCTTTGTTATGGTGAATAGTGCTGCAATGAACATTGTTATGCTAGTGGATTTAGTATGTCCTTGTTTCTGGATGGTTGGATAAATGCCAAGTAGTGGAATTGCTGGGTCATAGGGGAGTTCTATGTTTAGCCTTTTGAGGCACTGCCACACTGCTTTCCATAGTGGTTGAAGGAGTTTGCACTCCCACCAACAGTGTAGTAGTGGTCCCTCCTGGCCACATCCCCTCCAGCATTTGTTGTTATTAGATTTCTTGATCCTGGAGTGAGGTGGAATCTTAGAATTGTTTTGATTTGCATTTCTTTTATGACCAGAGATGTTGAGCATTTCTTCATGTGTCTATAGGCCATTTTTGTTTCTTCTTCAGAGAAGACTCTCTTTAAGTCTTTGGCCCATTTTTTAATGGGATGGTTGTTACTTTGGAGATTAGTTTTGGAGTGATTCAATTTTTTGAGTTGTTGATATATTTCAGATATGAGGCCTTTGTCCATTGTTTGGTTGGTGAAGATCTTCTCCCACTCTGTAGGCTTCCTAATTAATTTACTAGCTATGTCCTTTGCCATACAAAAGCTCTGCAGTTTAATGCAGTCCCACTTATCCAGCCTTTCTCTGATTTGTTGTGATTCTTGGTCCTTATTAAGAAAGTTTCGACCTGTGCCAAGGAGGCCTAGTGTATCTCCTATTCCTTCCTGTAAAGTTTTCAGTGTGTCAGCTTTTACCTCCAGGTCTTTGATCCATTTGGAGTTAATTCTAGTGCATGGTGACAAAGAAGGATCCAACTTTAGTTTTCTGCAGGTGCTTAACCAGTTCTGCCAGTACAACTTGTTGAAGAGGCTGTCTTTCTTCCATTCTATTTTTTTTGGCTCCCTTGTCAAAGCCTGCAGATTTCTATTCAGATATTCCGTTCCATGAACTCAGTCATTTCTCCAGACAGGCTAATCAGTCATAGACCATTCTCCTTAGTTCAGTCAAGTGTCTTGTGGCAAGTGGGCATCGAATTCAAACTCAGCTATTCACTTATTATTGTGGAGTTCTCAAAGTGAGGACCCTTCTGAGTATGCAAGGTCAAAGAGCCATTTAAACCTCAGGGTAGATGTAATTTGAATGGCCCTATAAAGAAAACTTGTTTAATAAAGAGGGAAAATAGCCAGAAGATGAATGAAAGGAAAACATTACATTTTAATTGCCATCACCTGATGTTCTGGACCCAGACAGATCTGAAACCCATTCCTTGAATTTTCCATTGAGAACCAGTAAGTTTGTGTTTGGCTCAAACTAATTAGAGTTTGGCGTTTGTCACTGAAAATGGAAAAGTATCCCAATGAATACAATAATATATACAGAAGTTTCTGGCTTGACAAATGGGAAGTGAAGAAATAGGGTTCATTTATCCTCTATATTGGTGTTATTATTTCCAGGAAGAATCTCATCAGGGGCCAGTAAATGATCCCTCTTGCCAACTATGAATGGGTAAGGGTTCTTTCTGTTCTTGTTCTTCCATCAGCATAAGCCACATTGAATAAATGAAAATTGCTAACACAAGCATCTGATTCTTACACCTCCATCTGGACTAGGCCATTTCTACATAATGAATAACATATTTGGTTTTTCTACGTTGTGCAGTGGGGCTCTGGGGATTTGCACTCAAGGCCTCATGCTTGCCAGGTAGGTGCTCTACCACTTGAGCCACAGCCCCATCATGGCTTGCTTATTTGGGGGAAGATAGGATCTCCTACTGTTGGGTCAGAGATAGGGTTGGCTTTATACAGCAGTGCTTCTACATATACCTTTTTTTTTGGCATATTCAGGGATACAGTTGTATCCCTTTTTTTGTTTGTTTTTTGTTAATTGTATTTTATTGTCAGGGTGATGTATAGAGAGGTTACAGTTACAACCGTCAGGTAGTGACTATATTACTTCTTGAACATTGATCCCTTCCCATGTATTTCTCCCATTTTCCCTCCCCCAACCCCTTTCTAACCCTTGTTTGTTGAGATAGGGTCTTACTAGCTTTTTACCTGGGCCAGCCTGAAACCTTGATCCTCCTGCTCTCCACTTTTTGGGTAGTTGGAATTACAGATGTTAGCCACTATGCCTGATAAAGTTTTTTTTTTTAACCCAACTATTAGTGGTACTTAATTCTTTGAAACAGAGTTGCCTGCATTAATCTCCACACTATACAATCCAAAGAACATTTTTTCTGGGTGAAAGGTGTTTTAAAAAAACCTCATTTGCTAATTATGCATTTGCTTTTACAACAGGGAATAAATCAGTACATATAAGGCAACAGAAAAGACTGAAAAAAATGTGCATTTTCTCAAAAAACAGATACAATGTCTGCCACAAACAGCAATCTTGAGTGTGATGTTTGAAGTTTCTGTTAGAATTTTTGCAGTCTATTTTATTGGCACCTGTAGCTATGGGTTCTTCACCCACATATGCTACTGTATGCAGCCATGTACGCAGAACAAAAATATTCAAAAAATGGCAGCTATACTGAATATATACAAACCTTTCTCATGATCATTGTCAAACAATGCATCTGTTTGCATTGGTAGAGATGACTTAAAGTATGTCATATGTTTCACAAAGGTGACATGCAAATATTGTAGGCAGGACTTAAGTATCTTAAGATATCAGTACCTTTGAGGAGTCCTGGAAACAATCTTCCTTGGGTTCCAAGGGATAATTATATATTTTAAATACTAGTACATTACAAATATTACAAAGGAAAATATTCCCATTAAATTATAATTATGTTCTTCTAGGTTTGGAGACCATAAATTGGGCACAGTCTGACCCCATCAGCTTTGTTAAGATCTACAAAGACACAGCAACGTGAATCCTGTCCTCATGTAATTTGTAATTCAATTTGTAATGTATAGTTCTTAGATTCATTGGCAACAGATTAGATTTGGGAGCAGCAGATTGAATTGATGCTATGCAGGAGAAAAGCACGCACATTTACATAATTTACACAATGAGGGACTTTTCCTGGAAAAAAAATGAAGGACTCAAAGAAACAGATAGGCTTGAGAGCTTTTAGCAAAGACCCTGAACTGGGGAGACCTAGAAAGAAAAACAAAAAGGGTTTGGGGCTTCCATGAGCAGAAAACTGTAGGAAATGACAGATAGGGGAGGGACTACTGAAAGGCAAAAATTATCTTAATGTTTATTCAGATCCATCTTGCCAACAACTTTCTGTCTTCTTCATGGCTTTAAGACTTTCCCAGAAAAGTGAATTTATAGTAGTCCATATTTCTCAGAAATCTCTTTTTTTCTCTACATGTGTTGTATCAAATGTGTCATCAGTTGAAATTCTTTCTATGTCAAAATGATATATTGGAAATTACATTATGATTCTCTTTAAGTTTTGTCCTGGAATTTGAATTCAGGGATTTGCCACTTGGTCGGCTGGTTCTCTTCCACTTGAGCCATGTCTCTAGCCTGGCCTTTGCTGGTTGTTTTGAAAACAGAGTCTTAAGGACTTTTCTGTTGGTGGCTGCTTTCAAACAGAGATCCTATTGCTAGGAATACACGTGTGAGCAGCTGGCACCTGTTTCACTTAGCTTTCTAAGCGTCATTCATTCATTTACCAAGTTTTCATTCATCATTTACTGACTTAGACAAAAAGCAAAACACACTGAAAACGGATTTGAATGTGACATGACGTGTTCCCAAGAACCTTGATGAAGTAATGAAAGAATTGCAACACTTAGGCCATTGTTACTCGATGCTATAATAAAATCGATACGTTACAGGTTAGAATAGTTAGGATCCCACAAGAAAACTGCCTACTGTCTGTGGCTCCTGTCCAGCCTGATACCCTTAGTTTCTCCTGGCTCCTGTAACAGAGGAACTGACACCGAATATCCAGAGCAATTCTGACTGTACAGGGACGATGTGACCGGTGTGTGAAAGAGCCAGATAGCACTGGGGTGTGAAGAACCAGAATATTATAATCAGGAAACATAGCTTGTTACAGGTTGTTTTTTGAGCATTGTAAATTTAGTGTGATGGAATTTTCATGGTTAAAGGTTTAGAACCTCACCACAACTTCATAGGAAGTTACAAAGTTAATGGTCTCCTTTAATGGGAAGCCATTTGGCCCACATAGCTCCAGTGCCCTGAGATCTTACAGGAACAAAATGAAACTTAAGCTCCACTAATCACAAGCTGTGAATGGATTTGGAGATAATCCAAAAGAGGCCAGTATCTGATTCTAACCAATCAAAGATTTCTTTTGCTTCACTTACATATTATCCCATGACTCCTTATGTCCCTTTGACAGGATTCTGGATCCTTGCTGGTTTAGAGCTGCGTGATTCATGAATTGTTTACTCAGTTGAACTTTAAATTTCAGTGTGAAGAAGTTCATTGATTCATTTCTTTATAGAGCCAGTCCTGGTGTCTGAACAGTCCAGGTACTTGGACAGCTGAACATTTTGCTCAAAGCCAGAATTCTACCACTTGAGCCACAGCTCAACTTCCAGATTTTTGGTGATTAATTGGAGATGAGAGTCTCCCTGACCTTCCTGCCCATGCTGGCTTCCAGCTGTGATCCTCAGATCTCAGCCTCGTGAGTAGCTACCCACTGAAGTTGATGGCTTTGGTGATTTTTCTTTCCAGAGGGTCTTCCATGAGGACTAAAATGAAGCCCTTGTAGTTATCACATTCAATTCCAATTGTTGAATACGTGGGGCTTATTTCCCCAAGCCTCTTATGCTAGTCTCAGAAGGATTATTTCAACCTGAAAGCAGGATACTATTTCATACTGAAACGGGAGATTTCTTGAAGGATTGCCTCATAGAGGGCTAGAGACATACTGAAAAGCAATTTTACAGAAAAAACAATTCTAGGAAAGACTGTTGCTGAACAAGTTGAAGCCCTGTTATTATCAGAACTTTGTGTGACAATTCTGTCATAGTGTGTAGAAATTCTAAGAAAACAACTCTCTCTTTCTCTCAGCAAAGTAAACAAAATCCTGAAGCCAGGAACCTTCTGCATCTTTTCTGACTCGCAATCCTGCGGACTTCAAAGTGTATCATGTCAGGAGTCAAAAAGCGGATGTGGAGGTAAAACTCAGTTACTCCCTGGTCAAAAATCACAAAGCCTTCCAGGCCTTTAGATTCATCTTTCTTTCCAGTGTCCACAAAAGCTTATAGGAATTTTTTCTCAGTGAACAGAGAAAGGAATCTTGCTCTGGCAGCTGTATCCTGAGCAATCACTTTTGATTGCAATAGAATTAGTTTCCTTAGCTGCAAATTCTATATTTGAATTTCACCAGCTGCTTCCTTTACAGTTATTTGAGTATTTTTGGTAACGGCGCTTGCTTCAGGAGAGGTAGGGATGCTACCCAATCTTTCTTTAATAATGGAGAGGTTTTAAATGCCACTTACTATTTATTGTAGCCCAGATGTCTTCTTCCTAGGCATTCCCTAATTCTGACAGCCATGAGTCATTAGTACTTAGAAAGATTTGAATTTCCATTGCTCATATAAAAGGAAACCACGGATATATAGTGAACTAGAAAAATTTCTCTGTGGAACTTCCCAGATGCAGGGGTAGAGCTGCGGGGAGTAACTTTTTCCTAAGCTTTGTGTCTCACTTCTAGATAACTTCATTGTTTTCTTTTCTTAAAATTGAATATATTAACCTTCTTTTCTTCTTCCCTAAATTCTGCCCATAGAAAACTATCATGTAAAGTTGATTTGTACAAAGTGTTTGAGAAAACAGGGATTGCATTGCTGTAACAATTCTTTAAAATAATATTTCTCCAATGCTTCCTGCTTCCCTGTCTTCCTCCTTCCCTCCCTCCCTCTTTCCTTCTTTTTCTTCTTTCCTGCCTTTCTCCCTCCCTTCCTCCCTCCCTCCATTCCTCCCTCTTCCTCTTCTTTTCCTCCTCTCTTCCTCCTCCTCCCCTCCTCCTCTTCCTCCTCCTTCTCCTTCTTCTTAGAGGGAATGGGTGGAATTTGAATTCGAGACCTTCCACAAATACTCTCCCAGTTGAGCCACACTCCTAAATCCTTTTCTTCAGATAGGGTCAGTTATTTCTTCTGGGAGCCAACATCTTACCACAATTCTTCTACTTGCACCATTACGTAGCTGGGAGTATAGACTTGAACCTTCACCCAGTCAGTTTGTTGAAATGAGAGTCTTGATAACTTTTTGCTTGGGATGATCTTGAACCATGATCTTCCTGAGTAGCTGTAGCTATATCACTCCTGGCATCATCAACAGCTTTTAATATAAAATTTAATTATGTATGTGCTACATTGATATCTATGTTATAGAAAGATACCAGTACTAGTCAGTAATATGTTGTAGGACTGCCAACATTTAGGATAAATTAAAAATCAGCTCAGCAGATGAATGGATACAAAAACTGTGGTACATATATAGTGTGGCATTCTACATAACCATCAGACAAGATAAAATAATGGCATTCTCTGGGAAGTGGATGGAGCTAGAGCAAATCATGTTGAGTGAATTAAGTTAAGACCAAAGGAACAAAAGATACATGGTCTCCTTAATACGTGGATATTAGATCCAAACAGTACAAGAGCGATGACTCGATACCCTGGCACTCAAGGTCATTGACATGAACTTAAAGATATATATATATAACTACATAGACATAAAAATTTATGATGGGATATATACTCTATAGACATAATGTTATATTATATAGATCAATATGTATCTATGCCATACAAACTTTCAGCTTAATTTTAATTTTGTTCTTACATTTATGTGCCAGTGACTGAATATAGTGATCCCATTCTTGAGTACTTATTTGTTAAACTTGACATTTGAAATATGATGTAAAAATGTTAATAAAATCTTTTAATAAAAAAGAAAAAGCCAAGCAAGAGCCCACAAGGCCGTGAGTTCAAGACCTGTTTCTTGTACTTGTAATAACTTGATGAATAAGTAAATAACAGGAAGAAAAAACAGCTCTGCCTTTGTAAATATAGTCTCATATCAATAATTTTTACACATTTGTAATATGTAGCAGAGATAATAAATGCTTGATGACTCTGAAAAAAATCAGCACAGAGCTATAAGCCTTCTTTAAGCCAATATTTAAATTCATTGCATTTCATATTTTTGGTAATTTCTGTGTATTGCTTCCTGTAGAAGATATATTTTCTGCATACAGACTCAAAATTCTCTTCTTTGAACAATATATTATAGGATAAGCTTTTATTTACAGGAAACTGTGAGTTCAGTGGAGGCAGATATGAAAATTAAAGTTATAAACTTGAAGGCCTACATGCAAAAGAAGGGAGTTTGGGAAGAGGTGAGATGCTCATTCATTTTCTTATCAATATACTTCAGCCAGAAATTTGCATGTGAAAAAAACCACCCCTGTAAGACACAATCAGAGTGGAAGCTGTTTCTGGCTTTGCAATGCCTGTGTTCCTTCTTGGTCCCTTACTGTTAAGACTACCACATTCTTCCTTTGGCTTTTTCTTGGGAAATGAAAGTTGGTAGATCTCCAGCGTTTTATTGTGGAATATCAATTTCGTAAATTATTTTAACTCATTTTGCATCTCTAAGATATTGTGCTGTCCTTATTTTTAAATTTTGCTAAGCAGTGCAATGAGTGCTAAGTAGTAGGTAGGTCAGTTTTGACACTAAGACCTATCATTATGGAAAATTCTCTGTGGGCATATTACTAACCTTCTAAAATGGGTATCATCTATAATGATTCTGTGATGTTGGTGAACAAGACCCACCGCCTTCTTCACTATGAGCCAGCTGGTTAGTGCATAGCATGACCCTTGGCTTTATGCAGTGACATCATCTAATAGTGTCTGTTGAGTGCCTTCTGGACCAGGCTTCTGATAGACGGCAGTCATGACTCTTCAGCCTCTCAACAAGGATGTCCCTATGTTTAACAGTACATTTCTCATCCAAATGTTTCTTGGGTTTTTTTTTTTACCAGCTATAAATATCATAAATATAGTTGTGTTTTTTTTTAAATTTTGTTTTGGATTTTTTGTCAGTAATAGGACTTGAACTGTGGGTCTGGGCCAAGTCCTTGAATTCTTCAGCGCAAGGCTACTGCCCTACCCCTTGAGCCACAGCGCCATTTCTGGTTTTCTGGTGATTAATTGGAGACAAGAGTCTCATGGACTTTTTAGTGCCTGGGCTGGCTTTGAGCTGTGATCCTCAGATCTCAGCCTCCTGAGTAGCTAGGATTACAGGTGTGAACTACTGCACCTGCCCTAAATATAGTTATATTGTCTTTGAAACCCCTCCATCTGAATGGGTAGGAATCTTACCCCTGGAAGCATCCCAGGTCTTCTCTGCAAGTTTACCATAAGGGATTTATAACCATAATTTATAATAAGAGATTTCCAACCTATGGAACAGTCAAACACATTCCATGTTTGTTTGTTTCTTATTGTTGAGACTAAGGCTTAAACCAAGGATCTGGGCACTGTCCCTTAGCTTTTTTACTCAAAGGAAGGTCTCTACCAGTTGAACCACAGCTCCAATTTTGGCTTTTCAGTGGTTATGACTCTCATAGATTGCCCAGGCTGGCTTTGAACTATAATCCTCAGACCTCAGTCTCCTGAGTAAGAGGAATTACAGACATGATCTACTTGTGCCTATGCTCCATGTCTTATTCTAGTTTCCATCTTTTTCCCCATTTTTGTGTTAGCTGTTTTGTAGCAATAAGTGTAGTAAACATTTGCAGAATAACTGTTATTTGCTGAATATCACTCCACAGGCTGTGTACATATCTAGTCATTTAATCCTTCCAGCTATACTATGAGGTAGATGAGAACGCTGGAAGTCCAGAGAGGTCATGAAGGATAGGGAGACTTCAGAATCCTTGCCTTTGCCTATTTGGCAATTTGGATGAAAATAGTCATGTGATAATATTGACATGTTATAAGGCCTTGACATGAATCAAATCCCAGATCAGCCACTTAGTCATCATGTAACTTTGGTAAGTTGCTTAATCTTAGTGGCCCTCAGTATTCTCATCTGTAATGGAGGAAGCATTACTTTCTTCTTCAGATTGTTGTGGGTCGTAGATAGGACAATGCATATAACTGTAATGATTGAGAAAGGAGACTTCCATGTGGTTGTTCAGGCAGAGGAAAGTTTATTAGCAGAACCAGACAACCTGCCCTGCACAAGGTGGAGGTGTGCAGAGGCTGCACCACATGGGGGGTGTGCAGCAGGAGTTTAAGGAGGGGGAGGAACTAATGATGGAGATTGATTGTATAGTGAGAAAGCAGGGAGGATGTGTGGCCAGAGTGGATGTGGACATGACCTCAGAGCCTAGAAACATCTTACAGTTGGAAGAAGGTGTGGCCTCACAGGAAGAGGAAGTGACCTCAGAGACTGGGGGACCTCTCAGTGCTGCCAGGTGCACCAATGACATGGGTTACAGATGCTGGGCAGGGAATTCTAGGGAAGGGACCACATGTGCATGGAGGGAGAACAAAGGGCAGGGGTTGTTTTCCTGGGCAGACCTAGCAGTAACAACTCGAAAAGACTGCCAAGAGTCCTTGGCAAGTCATGAGTATACAGTATATGTATGGCTTTTAATACAATGGCAGCCAGATCCTCAATATCTCTTTTACAGGTTAGCAAACTAAAGCTAGAGGGAATGGGAAATTTGCCAAAGATTAAATAGTTTTAAAGAGTTCAGAGGCTGGATCAAAGATTCCATGGTCTCTGTTGCTTGCAGCTGAACTATTTCATTGACCAGTAAGAGTCATTACTGGAGACCTCACAGAAGCTACTGGCTGAGATGTGGTTTTGATCCATAACTTCTGACTGTATAATGAGATGCATATGATCAGAGTCATGGGTGTGATTTCAGTGGGGGAATTAATGACATGTGATGAAGAACCTGACAGCACAGGGAGCTGTGACCCTGAGCCCAAATCACTTATGGGAAGTCTCAAACCTCTGGTCAGGATCCTAACTCTGTATTTCACCTCTTGCTTTGGAACTCTTACTCTGTTTTGAAACTCAAGAGTCCAGCTCCATATATAATGTAAATGAGGTTAATCTTGGATGGTTGGCTGTGTGTTTCAGACTACAGAGTCTTTGTGCCTGTAATGGAATCCACGTGCTTCATCCTGGTATTTTGGGGCTAGTTAATATTATCAAGTCAGCTGAATTTTTATTTAGGTATGGCTATTCCAGATGCTTTTCTCATATTTATTTCAAGAGGATTCAGAGTTTCTACCAAATCCTAAGCTTTCAGAACAGGGGGGAAACTGGGAAGAAAATATGCAGTGCTTTCATGGACTCTGTTGGCTTCCTTGTGAAATTTGTATCTGTTTTGCAGAGTCTTCATAAAAGACAGACATGGTCTTCCTTTCATGCAACTAGGGAACCAATTACAAGGTATAATTATGGCAAATGACTGAGTTTGTATTGTAGGTACAAAGAAGAGAGTCAGAAAGAAGAATTCTTGAAATTTGCTGGCATGATGTAGTTGAATAATTTATTTCCTAATTTTGGTAGTGCTAGGGTTTGAACTCAGGACCTTCTTGTTAGGTAGGCACTATATCAATTGAGCAAGATCTTTGTGTGGATCTGTGCTCCTGTGGTTCTCCTTTCGATGCCAATGCCAAGGCCTTGAGCCTTTCATGACAGCACTTCACTTTCCCATGAAGTGCACTGGAGCTTTTTTGAAGTTCTAGTTCTGATGTGGGCTCTATACTCTTCAGCTGACCTCTTGCAACACACTCACTTCCTTTTACTCCTACTCCAGGCCCTGGGTTTTATCATCAGACTCTTGCTGGCACCCCTTTCACTTGTAGTCATTCCCTGGCTGAGGTCCTTGCAAATGTGTTAAGATACATTCCCGGGAGTTCACAAGAGGGAACAGGAACTGCAGCTCCACTCTCTCAGGAAGCTTCCGGAAGGCTCCTGTCTTCAGAAATAGGCCAAGTATACAGCTGCTTGGGGTCCCTATTCAACTACACTTTCAGTTCTTGGAGGGCATACTTGGGAGAGAGGAGAGTAGCCAAGTGAATTCTGCTCTTGGAGAATTCTTATCAGCAAATTGTCTTGGAGAAATTTCATTTTTTTTTGTTGCTTGTTTTTTGTTTTTTCTTTTTTTGGTGTGGGTCATGGAGTTAGAACTCTGCCTGGGTGCTGTCCCTGAGCTCTTCAGCTCCAGACTACTGCCCTACCCCTAGGCCTGGATGTTGTCCCTGAGGTCTTCAGCTCTAGGCTACTGCTCTACCTTGAGCCAAGCCCCACTTCCCATTGTCTAGTGGTTAATTAGAGATAAGAGTCTCAGGTCCTTTTGTGCCCAGGCTGGCTTTGAACCTTAATTCTCAGATATCAGCTTCCTGAGTGGCTAGGATTACAGGCTTGAGCCACCAGTGCCAGGCTCACATTTTTTTTTTAAATAGACTCTGGAGGTGAAAAGCCAATTGGATCACCTTTTGTGAATTTTAGTAGGCACCCAGGGAGTTTCTGTGGACTGGAAAGGGAGGAACTGGATACTTGCTTTCACTTGGGGGCATCAGGCAAAATGCAGAGATAATAGGAAAATTCCCATTTGCACCTAATGGAAATGAATAGGTGAAAAGTTCACAGGAGAGGTCTCTGTGCCAAGTGTACTCTGAGACTTCCTCATGAGTCATTTAGGAAAACATTTCCATCTTGCACTGTCTCTGGGAAATAGTACTTGTTATTTGTCTAGAAGTGTGAACATGTCTGCTTCAACACCTATTTGCTAGATAGAAAAATAATAGATATATCTACATCACTGAAACGAATCTTTGATAAGTTCTTTGATAAGTTCTACATATTTTAACTCTTTGACCTCTTTGCTATCATGTACCTTAAATAAATAGACTGAGGTAAGATATATGGTCAGGGTCAAATGGCCAGGAGAAGCCCTGATCACATGACTCCAGAGCTCCTACTCATGATCACATTGCACTGCTGGGCCAAAAGTCTAAGAAACAGAGGCATCTTTCATTGCTGACCTCCTGATAAAACTCTCTGGGGCTCCTTATTTAAAAGCGGCTCAAGTTTAGAGGAATGTATCCCAGGAATAAGGCTAGCTTCTGGGTCAAGTTCAAATCTTATGGGTAGTGGATTGGGTTTGCACAAAATAATGTGATTGCATTGTGGTGGAAAAGTCACTTTGTTTTAAATAGGGGAATAATTCTTCCTGGGAGAGAAAGCCCATGAGAAGCTCTGCCTGTGATTTTCTCCATTAGGCCTTTGGAAGAATTGTGAGCATACATGTACTTCATAAGGAGAAAAATGTAGCATTGGTTTCTTGGGTATACCCAGTTGTTCAACATGCCTGAACTGGATTGAATAGAACGAAAAGTCTGGGTACTTAATTGGAAGTATGGTAAGCCCTATAGCCTCTTGTCTGAGTTCTAGAGAAGGGAGAAAAGCATTGCATAGGAGTTCCAGATGCTGACTGGCTGATGGGACTGGCCAGGGTCTATGACAGAGCGGGAAGAGGGGAAGGGTACTTGAAGCAATGTAGAGCAAACCTCCCACTTCCCAGACTTAGCAAGTCTGCCCTGATCAGGGAGTGGGGCAGAGAGGGGAGGGTTGGCTTATACCTTTCTTCACTAAAGACCCATTAGATGACTTCCTGCAAGGTTTTAATGATAGCAATTAGGAAGAAGCCTTATGTACCCTTTCAAATTGGATTTGGCGGGAACATGATTAAGAGACAGCTGGATCAGTGAAGGTGAGAGGATTGCATTGATGGCAATTCTGGCTGGAGCAACCCTAAGCGAGCACCATAGGAGCTAGCATCTCAGCTTCAAGAAAAAGCTTCAGCTTCGAATCTAGGATCATCGGGGATAAGAATGGGACCATATACAACTCCCATTCAGGCACCCCACCCCTGACAAGCACCCACTTCTCTGCTGAGACTTTCATTCTGAGGACTCTATAAATAGCAGCAGAACAGCAACGGAGACCCATAGCCTTTCATTTTGCCATGCTTTATTTTGACAACGCCTGGCTTTGCAGTAACCCCGGGGCCACCCTGCAATTAGAAGGGTGTGATCTTTGCTTGCATGGCGCTCACAGTCTAGGTGGCAGCCCAGGGTCATCAACCCAGTGGTGTTGTAAGTGCACTGAAAAGGTGTGCACCGGTCCTCTGGATTCACAGGCACACTATCTAGACATGAACTGGGGGAAGTGGGAGTATGTCAGAAGACTTCCGGAGGAAGGAGTTTCTACACCACAGTGAGATGTGTGGGATGAGCTGCTATGAGCACCTCATTTTTGGTGGTGGAATGGGGGATTGTTTTCATCAGGACCTGGACTTGGAAAGCAGCCCAGAGGTGAGAGTAAGCCAGGAGTTAGCTCCTATCCCTAGGGAGGGATTGTACCTGGAGAAAATGACTAGCACAGAGGATAGGGAAATGGGATCCGGGACAAGTTGTGATGAGTTTGATACAGGCTTGTGAGTGAGGTAGTGCTGTCATGAATTTACAGCCATTTAAAGGATTAAGTGTTTTGCTCTGAGTGATATAATGCTGGTAGCAGAGTGGAACAAGAATCTGCCTTGAGACATTCTCTCTCTCTCTCTCTCTCTCTCTCTCTCTCTCTCGCTCTCTCGCTCTCTCGCTCTCTCGCTCTCTCTCGCTCTCTTGCTCTCTCTTTCTCTCGCTCTCTCTCTCAACTCTCTCTCCCGTTAATTTAGGGAGGGAGTTTAATGAATCAAAATTTGTACCCAAATTAATAAAGTATCTCTAATAGACCTCTTTGCTCCATGCTGATGTAAAAGTTGCTTCTTTCAGAAATAAACAAATGAAAATTCATCTAAAAACATTCTCCCTGGATCCAGATGGAGGCAGCAAATCACCAAAAACGCAGCTCCATACTCAGGCCTGACAGGGCTGTGAGACAAACCCCGGGAGAGCCAGGCTACAGTTGCATTCCAAATGAGAGTCCAGGGAGAAAAGCATGCACAAGTTTCTTTCATTCAAACATTTAACCATCATTTTCCTCATGACTGCCAGTGAGGAACTGAACATGCAAATCATGCTTTATGTATTAGAAAGGTCTGCTTGCTCATTGGCTCAACCTTCTGATGAGATGTTTCCAGCTTGACTCCTCTAGCGTTAGCCCTGGGAAATATGTGACACATCAAGTCTTTTTCTATTTCTCCCCCAAGGCCCTCCACCCCACCCCTAGCCTTCCTAAATAGGACAAAACTAGTATGACTGTGGCATTTTTAACATGAAGCAATGAAAACAATAGCGCTGTCTAGCTTCTCAGTAGTTAGTCCCTGTGTCTGGATGGCTGTTTTCTCAGTTACACAAACTTGATTACATCTGGGAACTTGGCTA